>NC_083576.1:60426431-60743098 GCF_027579695.1 Neoarius graeffei
GAGAGAGAGAGAGAGAGAGAGAGAGAGAGAGAGAGAGAGAGAGAGAGAGTGTGTGTGTGTGCAGGCAGGGTGGAGCAGTTGGAGAAAGATTTCGGGAGTCATTTGTGATAGGAAAGTCCCAGCAAAAGTGAAAGGTAAGATGTACAAGACAGTAGTGAGACCAGCTGTGATGTCTGGATTGGAGACCGTACCCTTAGGTACCTAGGGATGTTAAGGTTTGTGATCGGAGTGACAAGGTTGGACAGGATAAGGAACGAGCACATCAGAGGGAGAGCTTGGGAATTAAGCTAAGAGAGATGAGACTGAGATGGTATGGGCACGTCCTGAGAAGAGATGCAGAGCATCTTGGAAGGAGAATGTTGAGGATGGAGCTGCCAGGCACACGAAAACGAGGAAGGCCAAAGAGGAGATACATGGATGTGGTGAGAGAGGACATCAAAGTGGCAGGTGTGGTACAGAAGGATGCGGAAGACAGGGAGCAATGGAGATGAAAGATCCGCTGTGGCGACCCCTAATCGGGAGCAGCCAGAAGAAGAAGAGAGATAATATAGGTAAAAATACACTCTAAAATCAATGTACAAAATAGCAGTAGTGCAAATACAGTACAATATCTGTAACGGAGAGGGTGCTTAGAAGAGTAGCTTATGAGGTGTATATGGAACAGTAGTGCAAATGACCAATAGCAGCAGATTCAATAGTAATGCAAATGACTGTTCAATGACACTTTTTGTTGAAAATCATTCCTCAAACTTTGCACCTCGTATCAGCAAATGTGAATTCACCAGGCAGGAAGGACTAGTATCAAGCAATGTTTTGCTGAATGATAAGCCCTTTGAAAACATTTCATTTTATTTCCATGACTAAGCAAGACAACTTTGTAGAAGTGCATCTTTTAAAGACCATCTAAATTACAGCAAAATAAAAACAAAAAGTGCATCAAACCGTCTTGTCAGGTGAAATCACTGAATCTGGCAACTTTGCTGCTCTTCTATGAGTAGCTGTGACAAACCCCGTTAATAATTCATTCAATGGGGACGCTCACTGAAACTGGACCGTGATCAAGCTTGGGGGTCTGGTCTTTTTTGCAATCAGTCCAATTTCAGTGAATCAGTTCCCTCGATCCAGATTCATGCTCCTGGCTGACCGAAGAGGAGTCTAGTGTTGTAGGCTGCTGGTGTAGCCCACCCACTCAACTTGGGTGTATTGTGCATTCCAAAATGCTTTCTGCTCACCATAGCTGTAAAGAAAAACTGTTGGAGTTACTTCCAGACAGTTCAAACCAGTCTGACCATTCTCTTCAGCAAAAAGCGTTTCCCCCATGCAGAACTGCTGCTCATGGGATGTTTTTGGCACCGTTCTGTGTAAACTCAGGAGTCCTGAATATCCCAGGAAACTAGCAATTTTCAGAAATCTTCAAATCACCCATCTGACACCAACAAAACGGGCTCAAGTCATATACAGGGTGTCTCAAAAAATGTACTCACACTTTAATTGTCCCTCACATGCTGCCTTTTTTGTGTTGCAGGTATAATTAATTAATCACAGCATGGCAGGAAATTATCGCACCAAACCAAGAACAATTGATGCATTGAATTGGAAATTGAAAGACAATGTCACGATATTCCTAATGACCTGTTTCGTGACGTTTGCGAATCCCTTGGTGCGCGTTATCTGGACAATAATGGTCATCAATTTGAACATTTGCGAACATGATTCTTCAATTGCATTTGTCTTCTGTATTCGAAGCTATTCCATTTCACTCTATGTTCATAAATAAAAGGTTCTCATATCATTCAAAGTGTGAGTACATTTTTTTGAGACACCCTGTATTTAACATTAAGTGAAGCTGCTGATCTGTATTGACATGAGTTTATGCATTGTGCTGCTGCCACATAACTGGCTAAGTGCATCAACAACAGGTATAATTGTTAAAGCGGTTGAGGAAACACACCGGTCACAAATGAGCAGTTTGCGCCAGATGACCTGGAACCAATCAGAACAAGCACACGAAATAGATTTGTTTACTTTTATTCAAAAACTTACTGTCTCCAGATAAATAGAAATCAGAAACAGTACAGTAGGTGACAGGACAGGAAACAATTATGTAATCAGCATAAATCTTTGAACAGGGAAAAGATCATAGGTTTATAAACATTAACAGGGGGGAAAAAAAACACTAGAAAATTAAGTTTTTGTTAAAATGCACATATATTTACACAATCTATTCAGCAGTTTTGCCAATGTAGTGGTGAGTGACGAATAGGTGCCAGTTTTCATAGTCTTGCGCTTTCTAACTCAATTATTACACTCATGCTATTTGGGAACATGGCTTCTATAGTAGTGCTCACCCCTGTTCGAGATATCTACCCTTCTACACAATTGTGTTCCAGCCCTAATCAAACAGGCTAATCAGGTAGATTGATTTATTTGGCGCTGGTGTGTTAGTTTAGGGTTGCAACGGCTTACTGTAAGAAGGTAGATCTCTAAGCCCAGGCTTGGTGAGCACTGTTCTAAAATAATTAGAAATCTGCACAAAACAAAAAATGAAATGTAACATAGTATTGAAAAATTGAGAACTTTTGTACAGGCATGTTTAAGGCCAAGACATGGAATGGTTAAAAGGTATTCCTCTGACAAAACATGTGTAGATATACAAATGTCTGCTAGATGTGATAATTTAACTTTATAGAGCTGCCCAAAAGCAACACGAAATACTTTCATGTTTGAATGGAGTATTACACTGTGTTACACTGAAGCTTCGATATTGGAAAAAAAAAAAAAACAACTTAAAGCTGAATGTATTAAACTCTGAACGTGAAGCTTAGACAACCAAATTTACATTTTGGAAAACGTAAAAACCCGAAAATCTGACGAAAAGCAAACACATATAAAATGCAAATAAAATAAAAAAAAACCCTCCTTGGTGCTTGGCTACATGCTTTAACTTTTTTTTTTTTTAAATTCCATTTTAACTTTAAATTGAAGCTTAAAAGTAAGAAAAAAAAAGGTCCTAAATGGAGTTATAAAATCAGCACCAATTGATTTTTTTTAATTATTTAACTTTATTTTAAAAGTACACGTCTACATCACTGTTCAGCTGAATGTCAGGAAGAAGACAATGGAGCAGACTTACTATGGTAATCTTTGCTTTTAATTCGAGACAAAACACAATGGCACGACTGGAGAGATTTCCTTTTGATTTCTTGATTTTGCCCTTTCAAGGGTTTGGATCTAATATCTTGGGAGATGATTTGTGGGAACCATAAACTCTGCTTCATATCTCTTGATTTTTCACTGTTATTAACACACTAAGCTGCATGTTTGTTATCGTTCTCAAAGGGAGGTGAACGAAACTAAACACTAAATATAAACAGGTGGAGGATGTCCTCCATTTTACATATTAGTTAAGAAGATTAAAATATATCACATCACTCACTATGATGAGCAATAACCTGCTTATAAATTACTACTTTACACCTGATTACTCACTATTACAAAAGGGCTATACATAACATAGTTATCTTTAAGTTAAAAAAAGAAGATGCATTCACCCCAGTTTCAAGAAATACCACAACTCTAGGAGAGCTCACATACACTTCTTCACGCAAGATGACGTTCAACTCTGAAATATACTTTATATATTTATACATGGCAAAGAACAGTCCAACGATCCATGGCATTCAAATCGGCCCCCAACATTTCGCATTGAGAGGGAACACCAACTCCATGACTAAGCCACTATATCATCTTTTAAGTCTCTAGTGAACAAGAATAGATGTTTTTGTTTAATCAGTTACTACACTGATCCTGTGTATATTTTTTTTTACAAAATCAATTTCATATTACAGAAAAAGGTTCCCCCCCTCCAAAAAAAAACAAGGATTCTCAATTTTTTTTTTTAAATCCTAAAACATGGGTACTCCAACGGCCTACAAAAGAAAAATGTTTAAATTCAGTGTGAGTTCAGTGTTACCAAACAAATGGCCCTTGATTCTCTTTAAATGCAATTAACATTTCTTAGACTGAGGCTGTTTATACTCCACAACATGGAGTACACCATAGAACTGCGCTGTCTATTAGAAATCACTCCTATTAGTGCCATCTAGTGGTGTTCTCTCATGGCAATAGAGTGGCGCTTAGTTCCCCGCATTACCGCTGAAAAGCATCATATCCCAGGAAATGAGTGGTCCTTACAGACTCATCCATGATAGAGGCTGGGTCGAAAAAGTCTGGCTTCAACTCTGTTCTCTCTCGTCGATTCTTCGAGGCAGGCTACAAAACAAGATAAGATAGTACATTAACCATAAAAATTCCTCCCCCAAATCAGCATCATTGTGTTTTTTCTTTCCAGACAACAAACCACAGCTGAGCCAGACTGATAAATCTTTTGTCAAATAAGGATCTAAATATGATAAAATAAGAGCACAAAGACGTTATAAAGGAAGCCTGTAGAGGGAATGCTATACAAATTACCACTAACATTTAGAGTTCATTACCAGATCAATATCCATCGTGTCAAAGTCCATGCCTTCATTAAGATCCTCAATTCGGCTTTCTGATGACATCATTACATCCTCGACAATTGGCTCCTCGTCATCTTCCATTAGGCCTGATCCTCGACGTCTGAAAAAGAAAAATAGTCGTCAGACAACTTAAAAGCATATACGCAGAGCCATGGCCTCACTTTCGTTTATAAACGCCTTGAGACCTCAAGAATGGCACAGGAATAGTTTTAAGCAGTAACAAACTTAATATAGTAATTTTTACGATTAAAGTGATTCATATAGGTAGCGGTCTGAGTGAATGACCTTGATGTCCGTAACGTCATAGCAGGAAGTCTATCGGTCTCGTCGCCATTTCCGCTATACTAAAACATAGAGCTGACTGCAACTCTGATCCTCCATTTTGAGCTAATTTATCACCATGCCACGTAGATGTGTTGCTGGTGGGTGCAGCAACACGACAGAAGGTGGATTTATGTTACATTCATGGCCCAAGAATGTTCAAACTGCAAAGATTTGGACGCATTTTGTGAGTTGTTCACGGGCACATTGGGCGCCTACGAAGTGGTCTCTCCTCTGCACATTTTACTGAAGACTCGTACGAGACCTCTGATCTGTTGAGGAGCGTTGGCTATAAACCCGTATTGAAAGACGGTGCAGTATCAACAACTAAAGAAAAATAAAAAGTTTTTTTTTTTTTTTTAAGGTGAGTTCAGTTGCACCAGTCCTCCTGGAGTGAGCCGAGGGTTGTTGCTAAAACCCGGGACGGGACATATCGCTCGGGCAGTGACCTTCCCGCAGTTGTTGCTAAAACCGGTGACATCCCGTTCTGTCCTGGGCTTTAGTAATTGCCTGAGCCCAGCAGATGGCGGAATACACAGTATGGAGTGAATGAGTGGAGCAGCCGTCTTATTTCTAAACTGGATATTGCTGCCATCTCACCCTGACGTGGAAGAAGCGAATGAACAGAGAACTGAACGAACAACTGAAAGTCAGATTGTTTCAAAAACAATCAGCCACAAGGTCGACCTTCAAGAAGCGAGAATACACGGGTAAGCTCTGACTCATTTGGATGAAAAAAAAAAAAACCCCACACACACCACGTTGTTTATCTGCATTTAGATTAATACAACCCCGATTCCAAAAAAGTTGGGACAAAGTACAAATTGTAAATAAAAACGGAATGCAATAATTTACAAATCTCAAAAACTGATATTGTATTCACAATAGAACATAGACAACATATCAAATGTCGAAAGTGAGACATTTTGAAATTTCATGCCAAATATTGGCTCATTTGAAATTTCATGACAGCAACACATGTCAAAAAAGTTGGGACAGGGGCAATAAGAGGCTGGAAAAGTTTAAGGTACAAAAAAGGAACAGCTGGAGGACCAAATTGCAACTCATTAGGTCAATTGGCAATAGGCCATTAACATGACTGGGTATAAAAAGAGCATCTTGGAGTGGCAGCGGCTCTCAGAAGTAAAGATGGGAAGAGGATCACCAATCTCCCTAATTCTGCGCCGACAAATAGTGGAGCAATATCAGAAAGGAGTTCGACAGTGTAAAATTGCAAAGAGTTTGAACATATCATCTACACTGCATAATATCATCAAAAGATTCAGAGAATCTGGAAGAATCTCTGCGCGTAAGGGTCAAGGCCGGAAAACCATACTGGGTGCCCATGATCTTCGGGCCCTTAGACAACACTGCATCACATACAGGCATGCTTCTGTATTGGAAATCACAAAACAGGCTCAGGAATATTTCCAGAGAACATTATCTGTGAACACAATTCACCGTGCCATCCGCCGTTGCCAGCTAAAACTCTATAGTTCAAAGAAGAAGCCGTATCTAAACAAGACCCAGAAGCGCAGACGTCTTCTCTGGGCCAAGGCTCATTTAAAATGGACTGTGGCAAAGTGGAAAACTGTTCTGTGGTCAGACGAATCAAAATTTGAAGTTCTTTATGGAAATCAGGGACGCCGTGTCATTCGGACTAAAGAGGAGAAGGACGACCCGAGTTGTCATCAGCGCTCAGTTCAGAAGCCTGCATCTCTGATGGTATGGGGTTGCATTAGTGCGTGTGGCATGGGCAGCTTACACATCTAGAAAGACACCATCAATGCTGAAAGGTATATCCAGGTTCTAGAGCAACATATGCTCCCATCCAGACGACGTCTCTTTCAGGGAAGACCTTGCATTTTCCAACATGACAATGCCAAACCACAGACTGCATCAATTACAGCATCATGGCTGCGTAGAAGAAGGGTCCGGGTACTGAACTGGCCAGCCTGCAGTCCAGATCTTTCACCCACAGAAAACATTTGGTGCATCATAAAACGGAAGATACGACAAAAAAGACCCAAGACAGTTGAGCAACTAGAATCCTACATTAGACAAGAATGGGTTAACATTCCTATCCCTAAACTTGAGCAACTTGTCTCCTCAGTCCCCAGACATTTACAGACTGTTGTAAAGAGAAAAGGGGATGTCTCACAGTGGTAAACGTGGCCTTGTCCCAACTTTGAGATGTGTTGTTGTCATGAAATTTAAAATCATTTAATTTCTCTTTAAATGATACATTTTCTCAGTTTAAACATTTGATATGTCATCTATGTTCTATTCTGCATAAAATATGGATTTTTGAAACTTCCACATCATTGCATTCCGTTTTTATTTACAATTTGTACTTTGTCCCAACTTTTTTGGAATCGGGGTTGTACCGTACTTTTAGGACTTGTGTGAAGTCAAATCAGTCTTAGTTGAGCAAGTCGGTAACGGTATTTCTTACCTTCACCATAAATTATTTATAGGACTTTGGTCTATAGCTGTAAAAGGCCTCGGCCTTAAAACCAGTTACCGCTGTGACGTCACGCACTCAGGGCTGGCTGGCTCAGCGGGGCAGCTCGAATGCCAACTTGGCGGTCGATTTTAACTCTCAAAAATGTATTTTTTAAATTCCCATTTATGCAGCATACAAGAGTCAAGGATGGAGATACATTTATTTAAAAATAAAGGTTCTGCGTATCTGCTTTAAATATTATTTTGCACCAGAACCAAAATTGATTGATTTGAAACAAAACTTAATAGCAAGGGGATCTTAAAATCACTTGGTCCCTGTATGTCTCATATGAAATATTAACGAGATCACTTAGTCCAACACCACATGGTGTAAGACTTCAATGCTTTCTGTATCTCGAAGGCTTTCTGAATAACAGTTAGTATAACTGACCATGAAAAGACTAATCATCTTCTAAAACTTTCATATTTCTGGTTTAAGGAAGTTTAAAAAAATTAAACCATCCAAAAAAAAAAAAAAAAAGTGTTAATCTCTAAATAAACAATAAAAAAGCAATTAACTAAAATACTTCTCTCATATATAAGCATTACTAAAAGCACGTAAACATCTAGTTTGTGCTCCCTCACATTGCATGCTGCAGGTTGCTCCTCAGTTTGGCGTAGTTCATGGCTCTCTCGTGCTGCTGCCTGGCGGCCTCTTCCTGCTGCTGCCTCTGGGCCAACATCCAAGTGACCTGCGTGCTGTAAAAAACACCAGAGGCAATTGTACTGCATGAACCACACACAGGAGCAATACTGTCAAGCAGAATTATGCGTGTACAGTTACATCATTTCTCTTTTTCATTAAATAAACGACTGTGATGAGTGCAGCAGCAGGGAATAAATCACATGACCCAGTGCTCATTTTCGTATGCAATTACTTATTGCTCAGAGGAGAAGTGACTGATACTTTTTCAATCAGTGCTGCTTTTGCAACTAAACAAATCTGATGTGATCTTTTTTATAAAATTAAACCTGCTGGGTTTTAGACAAATAGAGCCATTTAGTTTCTGAGCCATTAAAACTTGGGCTGCAACAATTAACTGGTGCACTCAACAAAATCCATTATGAAACTTCATTAACATATTTTTGTTGACGTCTCGGTCACTTAAACAACAAAAACAAGCAGCAAAGCAATGTGTACGTGTAGGTTACTGATTTGAAACCATTCACAACCCATTTAAGGCCCACTTTACACGGGGACGGTCTGAAACAAAAACGCAAAAGTCCGTTTTCGTTCTCACTTTTTTCCGCGTCTACACGACCGTTTTCAAGGAGGAAATCTGCGTCTATACGGCGACGCATAAATGTGTGGAATTCAATTGGATGTGCATGCCAGGCGGCTAGGTGGTGCTGTGAAAGACCTCCGCTATGTCTGCACGCATGCGCAACGTCTTCCGTCTTGTCTGATCTGCACATCTGCGCCGCGAAAACTTTGACTACTCTGGCTATGGTAAGTAAGTAAGTAAAAAAGTAAGAGCATGCTATACCCGCCTCTGTTCATTAACGGTATATGTGCAGATTCGGTGTAGATGTTCGAAGGACTCCTGGACGTTTATTAAAGCTGCCAGAGCAGCTTGAAGGTCCGTTGGATCGATGTAATCAGACATGCTCTTACTTTTTTACTTACTTTCTTACTTCCCGGGCTGGCATGTACAGTATATGACATATGTATGACGTAAACGCGTACCCGACGTGAGCAGATCCGAGCAGAGTTTCGCGTATTGGGTAGTTTAGATGGATATGCAACGGGGGCTGTTTTTAAGTTATCCACTCTGGAAGGCGTTTTCAATTTTTTCCGTTTTTCAGCCTCGGAAACGCCGTCCCCGTGTAGACGAAAGGCACTTCCGATAAAATATTTAGTCGTTTTTACCCGACAGTGTCCTCGTGTAAACGGGCCCTAAATCTCATTTCATGTTTGTCATTACTTAATTTTCGCCACCCATTTTAATTACTAGATTAATGGAAAAAAGACTCACTATTCTGACTGCAATCTTGTTTCTACACATTGCACATGAATTCCAAATGTTACATTTCTGTAGAATAAGAGCTGAATCAACATGCTCAATGAGAAATACTGCTGTTGCCGTCATGTTTTCCCTACCGAGTTCACTTTTGTCTCATAGAAGAACCCACAAGTCTTTGACTACTATGCCCTTACTTGTAGTCCATGGGGGTCTGGTGGTGGTGAGACTGGGGCGTGTGCGGGTGTGTGTGGTGCTGTGGATGCTGCTGTTGCTGTTGTTCAGGTGGCATCGTATACACTCCCATGTAGCTGTCCTCAGGCCGCAGGCGTTTGGGCTCACGCATGACTGTGGAGGTGAGATGCGGCGAAGGCATCATGACCGGTGTCTGCATGCCCTGTTCTCGGTTCAGCCACACCTCGCTGCTGCTGCTGCTCTCCTCTGCTACACAAAAGAAAAAAAACACAAAGATATGGAATCAGAGTAGGGCTGCATACAATATGAATGAATACATTTTTTTTTGGCTTAGAATTCAGACTGCAATTCTCACAGAATATTTGTAAGGAACAGTATGCATGTATTACTACTACATTGTGGCTATACTGTACTTCAAGAGTGTAAATCCTGAGCAAAATAATTGCCATTTAGCATGAAGCTTTAATTATATGAGGGTGCCAAGAGCACAGTGCGCCCTCCCAAAGTTAAGAAGAAACCAACAATATTAACAGATGGTTCAATAATCCATCCTGGCAAGGCTACACTTCTTTTGGCTACTCCCGATTAGGGGTCGCCTCAGCAGATCTTTCGTCTCCATTGCTCAGTCTTCCGCACCTGCCACTTTCATGTCCTCTCTCACCACATCCATGTATCTCCTCTTTGGCCTTCCTCGTTTTCGTGTGCCTGGCAGCGCCATCCTCAACATTCTCCTTCCAACATGCTCTGCATCTCTTCTCAGGATGTGCCCGTACCATCTCAGCCTCATCTCTCTTAGCTTAATTCCCAAGCTCTCCCTCTGATGTGCTCGTTCCTTATCCTGTCCAACATTCACTCTGATCGCAAACCTTAACAATCCCTGGGTACCTAAGACTACGTTCAGACTGCACCCTGAAACGACCCATATCCGATTTTTTTGCCCATATGCGACCTGTATCCGATTTGTTATTGACAACCTGAACGAGACAGATCCGATTGTTTCACATGCGACCCAGGCCACTTGGATATGTGGTCCTAATTCCGATGCATATCCGTTATTTTCACATGCGACTGCAGTCTGATCGGACAGGTCGCATTCATGCGACCTACACGTCAACAAGAGACAAACGTCACTATCCTGCATTGGCTAATCCCACCTCTTTGGTGGAAAACAACATTTGTACAGTTTTCAGAATTTAAATAGACTTTTATAGAATTGATCAAGCTAATCAGGGCTTAATTTGAGGGGGAGCAAGCCGGAGCGCGCTCTGGAACCTTGGACGTTGGCTCCGGCAGCTATTTACACTGGATCCGGTGATCCGCCACCTCTCGACTATGTAACAAAATTTAAAAAAAAAAACCAAATAATTAAATAAATAAATGCAAGTTTATTTAGTGTTAATGTCTGATTTTGATATCTGTCTTGTTGATGATTTCTCTCATGAAACGACATCCACAAAATATCTGTTTGTATATTACGGAAAAGGAGGGTGCACACTTCCGTGGCCGCGGGACGAAGACGCGCTGTTCGGGGAAAAAGAAGTGGAAGCGCTCTGCCAGCAGTTTTGCATCAATGACATGATCAACGACATGTCATCAGGGCATTCAGGGAAAGTAATGGAGAATTCATCCCAGATGAACTGAAGGGCCTCTTGGCCGCGATCAACACTGTCCCTATCTCAAGTGCAGAGTGTTAGCGGGGTTTTTCGCAGATGAACTTAATTTGCAGTGTTATTACAATACATGCCCAGAAGCGCCCCCCTTCTTTTTTTTTTTCGCACCGGAGCCACTCATCCTCTGCGCTCCGGGACCTCCCACTTTACAAATTAAGCACTGAAGCTAATGGTGGTTTTGGTAGGGACCTGGATGTTAAACCATCCTGTATTACAAGATAAGATTGTTCTGGAAATTTCCAGTAATTCCAGTCTCATTAGTCTGCTGCCCACATTCATCAGATTATTGTGCGAGTTCCGCCGCCGCCACAAAAACCACATCGCCAGGTCTCGTCTCATCTCCATGCTTTACTTGCAAACTTGGAGTGCGCTTTTTTTTCTTTACGTATTACGTAGATGTGCTTATATTACGTGTCAATTTGTGCATGCGGGACACTTTTGGGTCGTTTTCCGTTCATATTGGAGATCGCATACAAGTCTCATATAATTGGGAATGTGAACGGCCTAACAAAAAAATCGGATTTCACAACAAATCGGATATGGGTCGTTTCAGGTTGCAGTCTGAACGTAGTGTAGTGTAAGGGTCCTGTCTCCAATCCATACATCACAGCTGGTCTCACTACTGTCTTATACAGCTTACCTTTCACTTTTGCTGGGACTTTCCTATCACAAATGACTCCTGAAATCCTTCAACTGCTCCACCCTGCCTACACTCACTCACCTCACTATCGCAGCCCCCATTTTCCTGCACAGTTGACCCCAGGTACTTGAATTCACCAACTTTCTGGCAAGGTTACACACTTGATAAACACTATGCCAGGTTTTGCATTTATGCAACAGTGCAGAATCAAAATCCATTAAGAAACAAGTTTGTGCAGTTTCAGCTTAGCTACAGTTACTTTTATGGTTCAAGTAAACCAGCTGAACATACACAATCCATGTGAAAGTGGCTTTTATCTGAGACTGGTACCTTCAGGCAGTTTCCTCTTTCCTGTGACAGGCTTGGCTTTTTTGCTGCGGATGGTGGAACCGCGGCTGCTGATGCCGCTCACCACAGACATGGTATCATCATCACCACCAGCCTGTAGAGAGTTCCTGTAGGATATGAGTGGGAGCCAGCAGTCCTCCCTTTGTAATGCCATCTGAAATGTCATAAAGCGCTCCAGATACATGTGCCTGAGAAGAGAGAAAGAGAAGAGATCAGCAGTAATACCAGCACAAATGTTTAAATCACTGGCAGGAAAATTGACAGACTTTTTAAATGCACAACAGACGAAAACACAATGGAACACAGATGTAACATTTGTTAGACTCATGAAAAATCTAGCAGCTTAAAATTTAGCAGCTGACACCAGGGCCCCCCCAACCTACTCCTACTGCATTTGCCATGTACATGTTATTGCCAGGGCGGCACGGTGGTGTAGTGGTTAGCGCTGTCGCCTCACAGCAAGAAGGTCCGGGTTCGAGCCCCGTGGCCGGCGAGGGCCTTTCTGTGCGGAGTTTGCATGTTCTCCCCGTGTCCGCGTGGGTTTCCTCCGGGTGCTCCGGTTTCCCCCACAGTCCAAAGACATGCAGGTTAGGTTAACTGGTGACTCTAAATTGACCGTAGGTGTGAATGCGAGTGTGAATGGTTGTCTGTGTCTATGTGTCAGCCCTGTGATGACCTGGCGACTTGTCCAGGGTGTACCCCGCCTTTCGCCCGTAGTCAGCTGGGATAGGCTCCAGCTTGCCTGCGACCCTGTAGAACAGGATAAAGCGGCTACAGATAATGAGATGAGATGTTATTGCCATAGATGAGAGCGGACATGTTTTTCCACACCTGATAAAGCATAGAAAGGTAATTTTCCTCAAAACCTACTCATAATCGAAGTCTATGATTTTGTACACAATTCACAAGTTCTTTAAATTTTGTAAATTTAAAAAAAAAAAAAAAAAAGGGGTTTCTGCTAGCCTGGCAAGCCAGACTAAATGTGAATATTTAGTCTGGCCTCGATCCGTAGACATTTCTGAAGGGTGGGGGTGGAACAAACCGCTGTCTTTCAAACTGTCTCTGTGCGTATAGGCCAACGCTCTGACCAATCAGCGCAACAGTGACTGTGACGTAGTCAGAGCGACAGAAAGCAGTGGGGGAGACCTTGAAATAAATAATTTTTCAAAATGCGTATTAATTAATAAACAGGTTCTAGATATTAAGAAGTTTGGAGATAGTGACCATAAGTTTGGAGTCTGTACCACTTATACTTTTTTTTCCAAGTGTTTTTCAAGGGTTTGCTTAAACTGTTTTTGAGAGTTTTTATTTAGTGGTGTTTGGTGAAATAATTTCCCTTAAATTTAAAATAACGGGAAAACAAGAAACAATCAAAAAGTAATGTTTCAAAGCTGTTTATTAATTCTTCGTACTGCACAAACTAGCCCCATCCTTTTGGCTACGAGCGGAGCCAGCTGGTAGATCAGACTTTTGCCATAGCCGGTCGGCAAAACAGCGAAAACGTCCTTCTTGAAAAGGAATGAGCGGAGAGCCTCTTCCTGCTCATGTTTCAACGAAAACTCCAAGTCTAATTCTTCTAAAACTGATTCCAAAGCGGAGTCAAACGCGCGCTGTTCTCTAGCCGTAGCCATCTTTCCTGCTGTGCTTTCTCCAGCGTCGCGCAGCTTTGTCGTCACTCCTGCAAAAGCCCGCCCAAAGAATCCAAACAAAAACCTTGCGTTGTGATTGGCGGGCACGATTTGATGCCCGGTGTGTTTTTGTTTATATGGTGCGAGGCTAGACCCACTCGCTAGGCAAAAATATTTTTGGCCGCTAGGCGGGTGGGTCTAGTTTACTAGGCTAGGTTTCTGCCTTATAATCAGGAGACAACAAACTTTATTGTCCAAAACCTGGAGAAAGTGCCATTAAGTTAAGAGTGCTTGAACATTCCTTTAAATAACATGGCTTCATCACAGGTATGAAATTAAGACCTGGAGCTTACACAGTGCGTTTGTCCTGTCTCATGAGCTTGGATGAGAATTCGCTGAGGATGTCCAAGAAGGCCATGTTTACAGGGGGATACCCGTCTCCTTGAGGGTTCGGCTCCTTGAAGGCAAACTCAATACCATCCCTACAAGCCAAACGCAGAGTGCGAAACAATGATTCGTGTACAGACCACTAAAAATTCATCCCAGTGACACAGGAAAATAAATATCTAAGAGCAATACGAATGGCTTAGAAAGAACATACTTGTGTAACATGGCAATAGCCTCTCTGGTCTTGAGTTGATCGAGCCCAAAAGTGAGAGAAAAGCGACGGGCCAGCTCTTTAATGCCACAGAAAGCTGAAGATGAGCGGTCAAAGCTCGGACCCAGATCCGACAGCATCTCATTGAATAACTACATAGAGCAAAGAGAAAGGAGCATGTAACTCTCAATATATACGTATTCAACGTGCATAAGAAAAAAAATGGATTATTTGGTTTGGAATAAAAACACACACTTACCTGCTGCAAGCTCAGAATGAGCGTCTTTGCACACTGGATCTTATCAATCTGTCTTGTTTTGCTCATGGTTTCCTTGATGATGTCACCATAGTCATTATAATACTGATGCAGGAAAAGGGCAGTCAGATTGGAGGGAGTTGAAATTAGCAGGCAGGGTTAAGGCTTAAAGAAACTAAATTATTAAATGAACAACAGAACAAGACCCACCCTCATGTACTGCTTAAATATGTCAGCACCAGTCTTCATCTCCACCACATTGTAGATGATGAGCTTGCAGTAGGCAGCAAGCAGGTTGCGTCTTTTGTGTAAAGCTTCTATTTTGCCTGCTTCATCATCCTGTTGCCCATCTGTTCAAACAAGACCAGCAGAGAAAATAAAAACGCCTCATCTTAAATATTTCATATTCATAAACACAGCTGCACGGTCTCCCTCTTGTGGCAAATTGCATCAATAACGATCAGTGGACGTGATAGGAAGTTCAATTGTAAGGTACAGGGAATCCACAAACACAGCTACATAAAAACATTCAGAATATACAGATATTCAAGAAATTAAGGTCATGAAAGCAACACACTATACCAGAAATGCAAATGCAACTTCAATAGCCCTGCTCAGCCCGACTCAGCACGGCACGGCTCAGCCCGACTCAGCATTCATACAGACCTTGGTCAGTATTCAAGACCGAGGTCAGGGTATTTCACCATACAGACCAACCTTAAGCTGGTAAATAATATATATATATATATATATATATATATATATATATATATATATAAAAATATAATATATATATATTTTTTTCTTTACCAAATTCTAACAGAAAACGAGAGTGCCTGAAAGGGAAAGACGAGCCGAGCCGCCATTTTGAACCCTCATTCACAGCTGTAATGCAAATTGCTTCCTCCTCAGTATCCAAGTGCACTTCCATGGCAGGGGAAAAGGGGGAAAAAAAAAAAAAACTACATTTTGCCACCTATGTAGTCCCCTATTTATACAAATAGGAGTCATTCAGGATTCAGCCATGTTTTTGCTCGGCGTTAGCAAGTTATGCCGCTTTTCCACTACAAACGCGGCTGAGTCGGGCTGAGCCGTGCCGTGCTGAGTCGGGCTGAGCAGGGCTATTGAAGTTGCATTTTGACTACAACCGCGCTGAACCGTGCTGGCTGGAAGTGGGTGGACACATTAGGTGGAGTTAGCGAAAGTGGGTGGACGTCAGGTGATGTCGTTAAGCAGCGCAAACAGTGACATCAGTGATCTTTTAAGCGGTCGTCTCACGACCCGAATAGTAAACAATAAACATGGAGGACATGGAGTCGTTAGTGTTGCTGGTCTTGGTGCTGTGGCTTGTCGTCACCGACAACACGGACAGATACTGGCAAGAGCGTATAGATGAGGCGAGGCGCATAAGGCTTCAGAAATTCTCGTAATTCTTCTTCTTCCGGGTTTACAGATCCCAGCGTGCTCGCGGGGCGTGTGTGGGCATGTGAGGACACTCCTCCTCACCAATCAGTGCACGGGAGTGTCTGCTCACGCCCCCAGCCTCACTCGGCTCGCTTTGGCTCGCTTCAGCCCCACTCCAAAACCGTGCGAGTTTTAGGGGCTAAGCAGGGCTGAAGCGAGCCGAGTCGTGCTGGTCTTTTGTAGTCGAAACACGAGCCGTGTCGGGCTGAAGTGAGCTGAAAAAGGGTAGTGGAAAAGGACCATTAGAAGTTTTATAGCTTTCTCCTGAAATGTTTTATTTTATTTCTTCTTCCTCAGGGTAGTAAAACTCGCTTTCGCTATGAACACTGTCGTTATCACTATCCATGCTGTAAAATTAATGCTATTCTCCTGAGAAATGCTGGCAAAAATTTATAAGATTTTTGATAATCTTATAAATGAATCTTATAAAAAAAAAAAGAGACAAAAATTGCTACATTTGTTGTGAATGAGCGAGTCGCCAGAGGTCCATAACCCACTCGCCAGCCAATCAGAGCGCAGAATTTGATGGAAACTGCACCGCAAGAAAAATAAAGCAACTTATTTTAAGGTAGCAGTTCTTGGGTTCAGATCCCTTTGTGATCAACAGGAGGTCATGATGATCGATTCTCTTCATTGGATTGCATAAGATGGAGCAAACCACTGTTCATATTTTCATGCACATTTTTGTTACAACACTACTTGATCATAGATAATTAAGGAATCCTCATAGAGAGTTTCAATCTATCATAAACCTCAGTAATCTAGAACAAAACAGTTGAACTTGCATGTTGAACTTTAAGGTGAAATTTCAAATGTGTATACATTAATACTGTTTAGGTCAGAAATCATTGAAACGCTGGTAAAATCTATCCTATAATCATGTATCTAAAACCTCTCAGAGACCCTGAAAATGCACCTGAGAGCATCTATTTTCAAAAAAACTTCCGGTGTGCGCGCGCGGCCATGCTCCCGAACCCCTCTAGTTTCGCTTCGCGCCGTTGGCGCTCAATTGTCTGTGTATTATCACACCAGAATTTAGTGCTTGAATTTTTTTCTGGGGAAAACACTGCTATACCTACTAACCTTTCACTGAAACCCACATTATCAAAACCTTCCATGATGTACAACCCTTCAAAATGTTTTAGTGTCTGGTAACCCATATATATACCCACACACACACACATCTTTCGTCTTAACAAGCATTTGTGTCAGACCAGTTTAGCTGGAGTCCAAAGGCCATTCGACTCTATGTTTACACTGCACTTCACAAACTAATCTACCCATTATCATCTATACTCATGATCTAAAGCCATTTTCAGGAGTCACCACAGCCAGCTACTGCAAGCATTAAAAACAAAGCCCAAAACCGGATGGTCTGCCCATTCCACATAGACTTTACTCCAATGTTTAACAAGGCTGTATGTTGAACCTGTGCTGTTGTTATCTTCATCCTGGTCGATGAAAACGTGATCTAAAATGAAGCTGAGCAGCTCAGACTGCAGTGAGGCTTCTGGGGAGTAGACCAGTGGCTCCAGCACTTCCCTCCCTCCAGATATGATCTGGTGACTGAAGATCATCAGCAGGTCACACAAGATGGTGAAGGCCTACAGGAAAAGTGCTAGTTAATTAAGTGTGTTCATCAAGTAAGACGCAACAAAACAACAACTGCACTTCTAATTTCTCATACTGACCTGCTCTTTCACAGTGGTGTTGACACTGGCTAAATATCGCTGACACATCAGGCAGAACGCTCGCATTTGCTTCCTCAAAGTCACCATATCCTCCTACAAGTGTCAAAACAAATAATTTACAAACTAAAAAAAAAGAAAAAAAAAGTCACTTGTCATGATGGAAGAAAAACAGAAACGTGGTCTTACTTTTTTGCAGCTGCCTTCAGAGACCTTGGCTAAGTGCCAGAGAATCACATAGTGTGTACACTGCAGTGCATGTATGACAATCTGAAACAGGTCAAGCAGACAAAAACGGAGTCAGTCACTCATTGTGATAACTTCATACTCAAAACACACACACACAAAAAAAAAAAAGCAGCACTTAAGGCATCACCTGCTCAGGCATATCGCCGTTCTCAATGCCCGTATTGAGTAACTTATAGTTGCTGGTGAAGAGATCCCATTTCGAGAGGTCATGAGCACTGAGGAGAAAAGCGGAGGGGACAAGTCCGATCAATGAAATGACAAACAGCTGCAGTTGTATAACAGAAACAAACGTAAACTGTAAATCTTTACTTGTGAAAAGCAGTGAGCCTCTTTAGCGTCGATAGGACTTGATAAGCATCATCTTCGTCTGGGTCCTCTCCCTAAGAAAGACAAAACGTCAAAACTGAAGTAAAAAAAACATCTCAGTGTTTAAACAGACAGCTTAAAAACCATTTCATTTAGGTGGTGTTTACATTAGACCGTATCCGTCTCGTTTTCGTCGCGGATGCACTGTCCGTGCATATTAAAACGCCGGGAAACGACTCCACAGGCGGAACAACTTGAATCCGCCAGGGCCCACGTATTCAACCCAGTTCGTATCTGATCCGGTGCTGTGTAAACATTGAGGAACGAGGAAACGCAGTGCTGAGCTCTAGCTGACGTCGTCATTGGACAACGTCACTGTGACATCCACCTTCCTGATTCGCTGGCGTTGGGATCACACACACAGCGGCTCAGTCCCGAATCACTGCTCGTGCGCTCTGAGAGCTGCGCAGGGCTGGAGTGCGCACCCTCCAGAGGGCACTCGCTGTTCAGGGCGGAGTGATTTGGAGCGCAGGAGGACGCGCTGAGCCGCACTGAGGTTCATTTACACATTTCAACTTATTTACCTCCTTCAGGCGCTTAAACTCAGTGAGAACATGAACATCACAGCCAGGTGTGTTTATCTGCTGGAGAAGGTGTTCGCTTGCCATCCTTCCACTTGCAAGTGGTGAGTGACTTGCGCGTGCCCGATATGCACTGGGATCATGTGACGTGCCGTCTAATTAGTCATGTGATTAGCGTATCCGTGTATTGGCGTTGCTGTGTGCACGCGAATCGTTTTAAAAACGTTAATCTGATGATCCGCTGATACGGTCTAATGTAAACACCACCTTAGTGTATCCAATTCAAGCAATACAAATTAGGTATGCGCCGACATGAGCAGAGACAACGCACAAGCTATTAAACTGCACAGAGCTCAAGTTGCCCGTCCTCACCTCCTGAAGGAAATCTTCCAACAGCTTATTGAACTTGTCCACCAGCTCGTCTAAGAGCTGACTGCGGGCGATGTCTACCCTGTTGAAGATCGTGAACTCCTCATTGCAGAGGGCGTGGTAGGTCTTCGAGCAAGCCTCCAGCACATCAGTGTCCGTGTGCTTCTCCACAATCTCCCTGATTTGTCTCAGCAGTGATTCCAGGTGCTGAAGGTGAGAGATCAGGAACACACCATCTTTAAAATGATGACTTTGCGACAAATTACGACTTTGCATTCTTAATTGTCTAATCTATGTAGAGACAAAGTGGCTTTGGGACTCACCTTTTCCAACCGGCCTGTTGTATAAATCTCTAGATCAAAGAACTGTGGTAGCTGCAGAAGATTGGTCACCTTCTCTGCATCAACTGAATACTGTCAGGGAAAGGGTATATGTATTTATCTACAGATGAAATGTTTGCTCTTTCTTTCCCAATAATCTTGTGTATATATATATATTGGGGGGGGGGGGGGGGCGCAGGGGCGGAAGGAGACACCACACCAGTATTTACCTTTGCAAGTAAAGGCGGCATTGCCACTGCAAAAAGTTCAGTCATTCGCGTCCGGTCATCAAGCTGCGTTTTCTTCTCCTTTGCGGTCAATACCTGGAACAAGAGGAGGAAACTGCTAAACAGTGTGTGTGCACACAATTTACAAAAGTACACTGAAATATGATTTGAATCCATGAAATATCATGGTCTGATCATTTCTTTCATGTCAAAAGTCATCTCTTGAAAAGCACGAACACTTGTGAGTCTGCTTGAACCTCATTTGAATTCCACACATTTGAAATGGTAATGTATATTACCACAGACTCTTACCCTTTTGCCAGTGCCTCTGCCCACAGGAGGATGGCATTCTGCAGCTTGGCGGATGGTGCAGAGCATGATCTCAATCAGGGCTGTCTCCTGTCTGTCTGTCAGAGCTGCACAGGATGCGTTTCATTAGAGAGATGGTTACACAAATACCCTCAGCACAATGCCACAACAGCAACACATGTCCGTTGTATATGTACATCTCTAACACACACACAAAACTATGTTTCATGTAAACAATTCATGTGAAGCAATTTCTTAGTTACAAAAACCATTACGCTCACCTTTTCTTATTTCTTGTGCATTTGTGGTCAGGTTCATACATTTACATCTGTTGTGCCTATTGCCAGTTAGGGAATCAGACACCCGATTCATCTGATAAACTAATTACCACACGTAATATAATATAACCGAGCATGCTTTCGCCGAACGCAAACAGGAATATTTAAAAAGCAAGTAAAATGAGGCTTGTATTAACGCTAAAGGGTCAAAGAGAGATGGAAGAGGGTCAGACCTTCCTCCCCAGGCAGGGGCTCATCCAGCAGCAGACTGATCATGCACTCCCAGTCCTTCAGCAGCTCAGAGGCACAGTCCCACATGCTGTCCACCAGGTATGCAGCATGTTCATGCAGCTGAAGATGAGACAGCATGTGAAACAGTGAGCATATAATGTCTGGACACGTTGAGTCATTACTCAAATTTTTTTTTTAGGTTTGGTCTATAAAAGGTGTTCAACACCTTGACATTATGATGACCCGTGCATACGACTACAGCAAAACACATTATTTAGGTCAAAGCAGAAATGAAACTGGATGGGTTGCTGTGACTTACCTCACTCTCAAGGAAGAAGAAAACAGTGGTTTTCATGAGATTGGCATTCAGACTCTGTCTGCCTCGTCTCTTAGGCATGCTGTCATCCTCAATGTTTTGATGGCTGAACAACCTGCAAACAGGCAGAGGAGGTGAAAATTCAAATTGCTTGAAACTGGTCTCACTGAATTCAGAATTGAATGCAGAACATCATACTTTTGACAGAATTAAAATATGTACCTGTTCTTCAGATATTAGAAATCAAAGATTTGGAAAGGGAAAAAAAAAAAAAAAAAAAAAAAAAGCAGCTTAATTTTTAGAAAACTGCCGTAATATGTCTGAGGATACCATGGTCCAAAATGGGCCTCATTAACGAATAAGATCAAATGTTCTCTCTTCATAACTTTTTCTAGTTTTCCAGATATTTACATGGAAATTGGCAGGCATATACATGATTGTATACTGAATACAAAGTTTAGAAAATTAGTTAAAAAAAAGCAAATTAGTATTTAATTAGTATTAATTATGCTAATTAGGTTGAAAAAAAACTAAATTGATACACATGCTTCTTCAAAGTCTCACCAAATAGCTTTAGTTGTGCAATATAAAGCTGATTTTAACTTACAAATACAATTATAAAATACTCATAAATCAACATTGAATGTCAGTCATATCTACCATTCTCTATCAAAATAAAGCTATAAAAGATTATTTCTTTGTGCTCTATAGGCCTTTGTATTTCTAAGTAAGGCCTACTAGTGTTTATATGAAAGAAATTTATTTTGATTAACATTCACAGCTTTCAAGGCTAACCTCGAAAAACTGTGAGCCACATCCAATAAACAATTCCAGTTAACTGAATTGAAACTGACACTCACATTTCTGACTTGCAGTTTTTTTTTTTTTTTAAATCTCAATATTTTTCATCAAAACAGCCTGGTGAAAAATAAATGTACTTTATTGTATTTAAAGTATATTCATATTTTCAATAGTATATTGAAAATGTACTTATACAAACTGTACTGTTTGTAAATATATAAAAAGTATACCAACATCACGCTTTCACGCTAACACTTAACACACTTAAAAATAATTACTATATTACACTTTATAGAAATATATTATACTAAAATATACTTTAAGTGAAAGTTGTGTAATTTAGCACATAAAAGTACACTAAATACACTTCAAGTTGCACTTTTCTACAATTTAATTACAATTAAAATATATTTAGTACAAAATTAGTTGTTCCAAAATAGCATGCCTCAAGTTAACTAATCATAAACACACTTGAAGTATATTGATGATTAGTGTGGCTTCAAGTACACAAAAGTATGCTAAATTTTAAGTACACTTAGCACATTTATTTTTCACCAGGGCAACTACAGTTATATTCTAAAATAGTTGTTTATTTACATGAATCAGTTTGATTTGAAAAAATAAGTAGGCAAAGCTATGAACACTCACTTCACAGTCTTCGGGGAAGCCGAACATCAAAACTAGCCGACGGAAATTTTTGCTGAACAGGTCATCAAAAACAGCGAGCGCAAGAGAGCATCCCTAGAGAAGTTCTCTGATTGATATTCACAAGTGACCCAGTTGGAAACCGATCAGAAGAGAGCAAGCCTGACCACTTTCCCGTGACTCAAAAATCACCGGCAGTTTCCCGACGTCACGCGAGCAGAGTTTTTACTCTGTTGTACCAACTTCAACCTGCTGTTACTTCCAAAGTACTGAACAGATCTTAACGAGATAAATTTCTTTGGAAAGCAGAGATGAGCTTTTTAATGAGAGTATTCACGATAGAAAATATTCACGAGTTAAGCAACAACAGATTTGGAAACTTAAATTGTGCATGCAGACGCTCATTTTCACAGCACGGACAGCGAGTGTCTGATATGCCTACTGCAAAGGAAAACAAAGTAGCTTCAGGAAGGAATATCAGGTGTCATTTAGGTCCTGACCCTGTACTTCATTGTCACATAGATAACAGGAGCACACTGTGGACCCTCTATCAGATTAATGCCATGTGAGTCGGGAAAAAGGAGTCAGGGGACAAAATATCCGTATTGTGATATTCCTGAACTACCCTTACAATCCTGGAACGTTAGTTAGCAGTCAGCACTGTGTCAGAGTGTCGAGTTGTAATTTGGGGAAATGTGTACGCGTCTCAGACAAGTCACAGATCATCGTGCCACAACACGCCAGACGTCCCCCACCACATGGTGACAGACAGGAGGTGATGGCCAAGAGAAGAGCGGCACAACAGAAAAGCATTCGCCTTATTGTCAGGAAGTTGCAAGTTAAAGTCCTGAAAACGCCACCGTCATCCGTTACCATGAGCGCAAAACTGGCTATGTTCTCTAGGTGGACTGATGGCGCACACCCTTTCATCCATCACCTCAAAACTAGCCAATCGACGGCATCTGTGAACTCCTGCGCATGGAAGAAAGCAGACAGCACTTTCCTCCGTGTGTTACACTGCCCTGTGACACCTCATGAGCAGCAGCTCATGAGCAGCAGCTCAGAGAGTCTCTATTGGCTGGATGTGGAGGAAGCATGAGTTAGCTGTCATCCTCCTCAGGTCTTGGCTGATGTATTGGGTACCTGTGAGCAATGTACTCCAAAAATATGGCTCAACTACGGCCTAGGCCTCAGGCTGGCCCAAAGTCTGAGAACTACGCTGATCCTGAACCTCACAGCACTATGCTTTGATCATTCTGCACTCATGTGCTCAACATGTTTTATGTTGCCCTAATCTCTATTCTCAAAAACATGCCCTGGTTTAGGAAATACAGAGGTTTTAGAGTGGGGCACAACTGTGTGTCTGACAAGTTTAAAAAAAAATAATAATAATAACCAGAAGTGAAAGTCAGTCTCACTTCTTAAAAAGGAACTCTCCAGCAGCCACAGCGACCGGCCGGTGGGCTGAGTACACCAGGTGGTAGACGCTCTCACAGTCCTCCGCTGTCAGGACTTCATCACTGCTACTGGAAAAGCAAACACCAGAATCACGTTAACACACCACCATGTCCTGCGTTACCGAAATGCAAATTCACAGAACATGATTTAAGCAAACGTCTGAAGATGTATACTTACTGTAACACAAGTGTGAGCAGTTTTATTGCTTGCACGGCGACATCATACTCCTTGTCCAGTGTCATGGAAACTATACGGTCCTGAAAGGAGAGAGAAAGTTAGTGGCGAGTTACATAGCCATGAAAATATTTCAAATAATAATGAGGCACAGATAATTAACAATGGATGTATATTTTAAATGAAATATTAAGGCCCCATCACACTTATTTGGAATTAGCAGGAATCAAGCAGAACCAGCCGGAATGAAATTTTTTTTTTTTTTAAATTCGTGCCACGTTCGGGCGGGAATTTCAAACTGACCAACATTCTTACAGCTTTGTAAGAATGCTGTTCAGATACTTAAGGCCTCTGCATGCTCTTGCGACAAGGCTTTCGCAGATAGCTTGTCGCAGACAGTTGTAATTTATCGTTGAGCGGGGAGTAATAGGCGTGCGCGATGTTATTCACCGGCACAACGCAAGGGGGCGCGAAGTCGCTAGGAGTAGTTGGTGGGTGTGGTCAGTGGAGTGTTTATCCTCCGGTTACTTATAATGACTAAAACTTTTTTTTTCAATATAATGACTAGAACTGGAGTCGCATAGATGTACGTACTTCCTCAATCAACCGCTCTTCATGCTGCTCCATCTTCGCTCGTGTTTTTAAAAATGGCGGTCGTGAAAACAAACCAAACCGGGAAAGTAGGGAAGCGGAAGTGCGTGTACAGCGGATGTAGAGTGGACCAATCAGAGCCCTCTTGTCTGCGGCGCTGTCTGCGAGGCTTCTGCGGTGGTCACAATTTTTGGGAGGTGCGAGCAGAGTGTCTGCGAAGGTGGGAGGGCTACGCAGACACTGTCTGCGACGCTATCTACGAGGACTGGGTTGTCAGCATAAATTGGCCTTTAGAATGCGCTTCGAACCCGCCTCGAATGATTCTTGCACATTCCAGGTATATTAGCTTTCGAATGCAGTTGGAACACAGTAGGAATACCTAGAATGCTGTAAGAAAATTAAGAATGCACTTTGAATGCCGTACGAGTGCGGTTTGATTGCTGCACGAATTCACCTCAAATGCAGTCAGAATGCTCCCGGAATAGCCGCCTAATACGTTTCGAACATCTAAGAATTCAAAGAGAATGCAGCTCGAATACTTAATGTACTTCAAATATCCCGGAATATACAAAGAATTTTCATTCCGACGGCATTCCGGCTCATTCGGGACATTCTGGCAGGATTTGAAGTGGCTTGCCATTTCGATTCTTCCCTCGAACGCGATCAGAATGTTTCGAATGCTGTAAGAATATTCAGAATGCATTTCGAATGCCGTTCGATATTTCTCCTCTTCGAATGCACCTCGAATGTTCTGAGCATGAGCAAAACATTCGGGCCGGCCACAAGAACGGGCCCGGATGTTTGGAATGCACTCAGAATGCAGTCACAATTTTTAGAATGCACTTCGAATATCCTGGAGTACACGAAGAATTTTCATTCGGACGACATTCTGGCTCATTCCGCCTCTAGTGTGACTACCCTATTAGCAAATATATCCACTATAAACAATTCTTCCATGAAATTCTGCTCTTTACTTGCAGACTTCCTCAATGCATTTGGAATGAAATAAACTACAGATGGCTCTCACCTTGAAGCGGCTGGTAAAGAGCTCCAACTTGGCGTTGAGCTCTCGGTTGTAGTAGAGGCCCTGCAGAGCTGTGAGGCATTTCAGCCGCACTTCGCCTTGCTGTTGAAGAGAGCAGAGAAACAACGAGGCTCCGCCATTAATGACTAGCACAAAACTTCATCCCTGTGCGAGTCAAACAGTTGGGAAATAATCAACCTCACCTTGTCGTGCATGGTCCAGCCTACGTATTTCAGGTAGCTGTCATTGAGAAACGCATCACTGTACATTTTCATCCACACCCCGATCTCCTCGATACAGATCGCTCGGATCTCTGCTATCGCATCACTGCAGGGACAACAGCAATTAGTAACCAGAACCTTAATTTGTCATGACGTCTTTTGATTATAAACACGGCTGACAAAAATCAACGTCTCTCAGCCATTGTGACTGGCAAAAGACAAAAGACCCCACACACAATGCAAATATGAATAAACCACTTTGAATTTAACACTTCAGTCATTCATAAATATCCCTGCAATACTTTGATGCTAAAATCACTAACACCAAACTGAAAGTAGCTTGAAGATGAAGGAAATATAGGCTACCTAGAAATTGTAGACAACTTATGTTCATATTATTACAACCCCGATTCCAAAAAAGTTGGGACAAAGTACAAATTGTAAATAAAAACGGAATGCAATAATTTACAAATCTCAAAAACTGATATTGTATTCACAATAGAACATAGACAACATATCAAATGTCGAAAGTGAGACATTTTGAAATTTCATGCCAAATATTGGCTCATTTGAAATTTCATGACAGCAACACATCTCAAAAAAGTTGGGACGGGGCAATAAGAGGCTGGAAAAATTAAAGGTACAAAAAAGGAACAGCTGGAGGACCAAATTGCAACTCATTAGGTCAATTGGCAATAGGTCATTAACATGACTGGGTATAAAAAGAGCATCTTGGAGTGGCAGCAGCTCTCAGAAGTAAAGATGGGAAGAGGATCACCAATCTCCCTAATTCTGCGCCGACAAATAGTGGAGCAATATCAGAAAGGAGTTCGACAGTGTAAAATTGCAAAGAGTTTGAACATATCATCTACAGTGCATAATATCATCAAAAGATTCAGAGAATCTGGAAGAATCTCTGCGCGTAAGGGTCAAGGCCGGAAAACCATACTGGGTGCCCGTGATCTTCGGGCCCTTAGACGCCACTGCATCACATACAGGCATGCTTCTGTATTGGAAATCACAAAATGGGCTCAGGAATATTTCCAGAGAACATTATCTGTGAACACAATTCATCGTGCCATCCGCCGTTGCCAGCTAAAACTCTATAGTTCAAAGAAGAAGCCGTATCTAAACATGATCCAGAAGCGCAGACGTCTTCTCTGGGCCAAGCCTCATTTAAAATGGACTGTGGCAAAGTGGAAAACTGTTCTGTGGTCAGACGAATCAAAATTTGAAGTTCTTTATGGAAATCAGGGACGCCGTGTCATTCGGACTAAAGAGGACAAGGACCACCCAAGTTGTTATCAGCGCTCAGTTCAGAAGCCTGCATCTCTGATGATATGGGGTTGCATTAGTGCATGTGGCATGGGCAGTTTACACATCTGGAAAGACACCATCAATGCTGAAAGGTATATCCAGGTTCTAGAGCAACATATGCTCCCATCCAGACGACGTCTCTTTCAGGGAAGACCTTGCATTTTCCAACATGACAATGCCAAACCACATACTGCATCAATTACAGCATCATGGCTGCGTAGAAGAAGGGTCCGGGTACTGAACTGGCCAGCCTGCAGTCCAGATCTTTCACCCATAGAAAACATTTGGCGCATCATAAAACGGAAGATACGACAAAAAAGACCTAAGACAGTTGAGCAACTAGAATCCTACATTAGACAAGAATGGGTTAACATTCCTATCCCTAAACTTGAGCAACTTGTCTCCTCAGTCCCCAGACGTTTACAGACTGTTGTAAAGAGAAAAGGGGATGTCTCACAGTGGTAAACATGGCCTTGTCCCAACTTTGAGATGTGTTGTTGTCATGAAATTTAAAAATCACCTAATTTTTCTCTTTAAATGATACATTTTCTCAGTTTAAACATTTGATATGTCATCTATGTTCTATTCTGAATAAAATATGGAATTTTGAAACTTCCACATCATTGCATTCCGTTTTTATTTACAATTTGTACTTTGTCCCAACTTTTTTGGAATCGGGGTTGTATTTGTGCTGTGAGTAGTGTGTATTATGCGCTTATATTGTGCTGCACAGACACCTGTCTCAGCAGCTGCATGAATATCATCTGGGCTTGTTACGGTCACAAACATCTGCAGGTGTGGCACTTTTACTTGTGTCTTTCTCGAACACTTCTTTAATCTGGCCTTTTCCTCTCCTCTTTTCCATTGTACATATTTATTAAAAGGTTAAGACGGCTCTCTCAATTAAACATAAACCTGTATGTTTCGTTATGTGACCAGCCTGGAATCAGTCGACCAGTTAGGAATCTCGGGGGGAGGGGTGTCCTGCACTGTACTTAAAACTTCCTCCCTGCACATGTGGAATTAGGCATGTTTATAACTCAAGCTGAAAGCAAAATTAAAAAAACAAAACAAAAACCCACACCAGTGGATACTTGGAAAGGAATCTTCACACACTTTAGCCTATAGCTATAGCAGCTCATAACCCCAGCACATTTTTTTTTAATTCATTTTTTTTAAAGGAACAGATTTCTGGATTAAATACAGAAGAATCTCATCCTAGATTGCTTTATTTCGAAATACAGCAAGCGATTATGTAAATTATATTTTTTCACTAATCATTTTATCTGAATACCTGCCCTGTCTCTCTACGGAACTGAATGATCCAGCTCCCCCCCCCCAAATATTGATTCAGTAATTCGATTTGTATTCATAGGCATAAGCGATCAAGCAAATACAATGTACTTTCGTTTAATAAGAACAACTCAAATATTCCAACAAATAATGCATTTATCATCAGAGCAAATGATGGCATACCGGTATCTGTGCACGAAAACTCCCTTGAAAATTGCGTTCATCATATTTTCAATTTCATCCTGATTTTCTTGGAGCTGCAAAGAGAAGTACAAAATGTATTACTTCAATCCAAAAACATCTTGGTAAAAAAGTGTTTATACGCTAGTTCAACCATGCATCCGTAAAACACCACACAAGTCTGTGTTTAGTTTGAATACAATGCTTGAGAGGCATGAATGGTCATTCCCAGTTAAATCACACACCTCCTTCCAACACGCTCACACAGATGGTCTGCCAGCAGGACCATCATTACATAACTGAACTGTTAATTAATATTAGTGCTCCAAACTAAAGATAGCTCTGTTATTTGCAATCATCCTAACAATGCAGTGTTATACATGTTATTTAAAAAAAAAAAAAAAAAAAAAAAAAACACCCCACACACACACCAGTCTTTGTGACTAAATATTTTTGGGAGAGTCTGTTTATTTTGTTCTGTTTCTCCATCAGGCAGGGCTCTAACACACAATCATTTTTCGTGTGCACACAATCTTTGAAAGGAAAACATAGTGGCTAGAAAGATTCCTTAACAACAAGAGTGCTCCGAGAGCACAATATCCCCTGCTGGCAACTCGGCCATAACTCTGGTAAAATGCGACTGAATCGAACGAAATTGCAATATGCGTATTACCAACATATAACAAAGAATCCTGCCAAGTTTCGTGAAATTCCTCCAAAAATTGTGAGAGGAGTTGATTTCAGAAGGCGAGTACCCTTCCTGGGACGGACATCGCCATGACATAATCCCCCTTCGGGCCTGTCGGCCAGCGAGGGATAAAAATTGTGAGGGAAGTTGATTTCGAAAAGCAAGCACACCTTGATGAAATTGCCAAAGTTTGTTAATAATCACGGGCATAACTCGTAAAATCTGCCCAAATTAAACGAAATTTAAATGTGTATAACTGTCATATCACAAAGCCTTTTGCCAAATTTGATGAAAAATTCCCCCACAAATTGTGAGAGAAGCTGATTTCAGAAGAACCTACACCCTCATGAAATTGTCAAAGTACAAGTTATTTAATCAAGGGTCAAAACTCTGGGAAAATGTTCACAAACGAAATTAAATCGCAATATGTGTATTACCGTCATATAACAAGGCCTTTTGCCGAGCTTCGAGAAATTTGACCAAAAATTGTGAGACGAGTCGATGTCAGAAGGCGAGTACCCTTTCCTGGGATGGATGGACGGACGTCACCATGATATAATTCCCCTTTGGGCCTTTTGGCCAGCAGGGGATAAAAACACATTCACCAGTAGGACTGCACATCACACGGCATGTTAATGAATACAATTTCAATCAATAATCCATTAATAAACACATGCTATTAAGGGATACTTGGTTTTATTCTTACAAGTTTATTAAAACACTGAAATATTAATAGCAGCCATTTACTTTGCCAAAAGAACATTCAAACACAAAGGAATAGATGTCATGACCCAGATACTTAAAGACACTATTGCTTATCCACTAGCTTCTTGGCACAGTGCTTTTGCATAATCATCAATAGCGCCGTGATCTGTAATCTGAAGCTGCTTTTATATTTTATTGTTGATATTTTCTGGCATACACCATACTTGCTGAAGTGTAGCATTCAGCATACATTATAAAACACCATAAAATATCTACATGCGCTTTAATCTGTTCAAATAAAAATGTGCCACTTGTACTACACGCAATGTGGTGACACAGGTCAGTAGCTACAAACAAACTACGCGCCCTTACAAATCTGAAATGCTATTCGCTACAGACCTGGAAGACCAACGCTGCTCGCGTCTACGCTTTATAACGATTGGTGTTGTAGAGTTCCTTGTACTAGAACATGAACAAGATTATGCATGTTCCATATATTCCCCTTCATGGAAAGTATTGAACAGACACAGCTAACTCGCTCATCATTTGCATCATCCGCTATCAGAGCATTGCCCAAAAGCTGCCCCGACACAGGGCACTGAAAATTTGCCCGAGGTGAATTTTCTGCAAACTAAGTAAAAGCTGCTTCATGGCGGTTTACAACGCAACCTGGAAGGTGCCTGGTTTAGACTAAAGAGGTCTTGCTGGTCACGCGGTGACTCAATCATGATCTCTGTATAATCCTTTGTGGTGCCAAAGCAAGACTTTTATATAGAACACGTGCTTAACACCAGAATATTCACAACTTAGGATGTTCAAATTACAGATATCATTATCGTTCAAGTTATTTTTATGCCGTTTTGATTGGCTGAGCGAACTGCAAATAACTGCCTACAAATAACGGTCTGCTCGTGCGCAGTTACATCACACTTTTGTCAACATGGCTTGCTTTCTTAAATTGACAGTGAGTTGGCTTCTTTAATTGAAAGTAAAACCAATGAAAACTTTTTTTTTTTAATTTGCCTTGTGGACTAATCAGTATTTAAAAAAAATAATAATTTGAATGATAAAAATGATTGAGCTCAGTTTTCACAAAATATGATTTCTTACACTACGTTCACACTGCAGGCTGAAGTGACTCAAATCCGATTTTTTCGCCCATATGTGACCTGTATCCGATCTTTTATTGACAATATGAACGACACAGATCCGATTTTTTCAAATCCGACCCAGGCCGTTTGGATATGTGGTCCTAATTCCGATTCCTATCCCATCTTTTCATATGCGACTTCAGTCTGAACCGCCAGGTCGCATTCATCCGACTTACACGTCATCAACAAGCCACAAACGTCACTATTCTGCGCTGAAGTAGGCGGCGGGTCTCTCAAAAAAAGTTACAACAACGTGGCGCATGACATCAATGCGACTCCGCACCCACACGTTCCTTTGAACGGAGGTTGCAGTCACTACCCCGCAGAACGCCTGAGCCAAAACCCTTGCCCTCTTCCTTCTCAACCTCCTCCTTAACATCAGGCTATTGTGCATGTTCTGGCTCCGTCGCAACAACAACTGCATCATCGCCAGGTACTCCATGCTGGCTACTGTCATACACAGGAAACTTTAGGTTACTTCCGTAAACACTGGCCATGCTCACTGCGTGTGACGTCGTCGTATCCTGCAATGCGCATGCGAAACACTTTTAGGTCGCTTCTCGTTCATACTGAGGATCACATACAAGTCGCATATATATGTTAATGTGAACGATCTCACAAAAAAAAAAATCAGATTTCACAAAAAAATCGGAATTGAGCATTAAGCCTTGCAGTGTGAACGTAGTGTTAGTGTCTCACAAGCAATTATTTGTCTCTGCCTTCAGCATCGTCAAATAACTGCTTGCTCGCCACAAACAAATCACGATATTTTGTTCGACCTCATGCAATAATTGCTTATTATGAGAATTATCTACGAAATCTGCAATGCTAGGCCCACCTCTTTGCGTTTCTGTAGAAGCAGCTCCAACCTGTCACTGGCCCGCTTGCCGATCATCTTGTTACGCTCAGCCTCATACTGGCGTTGGGTGTTGTCCATGTTAATGCTGAGGTTCAGCGCTACGTTCACCAGAGCCGTCATCAGCTTCATGGCTGTGTAGATCACAACCCACATGACAAACAGGGAATCAATTAAAACAATATGCTGTATCAGCCATAAACACACGCAGCTCATCCACCCTGAGATCAGAAGCAATCGCACACAGACCCGCTCGGAGGTATTGTGTGAATGACACATGGCCACTATAAATAATTTGCAAGATAGGTGGTCTGACCTGCTAGTGTGCTTGTGTGCCTAAAGGCTCGCACTTGGGAGTCTGACAGACCGGTGAGCAGGGAGATGACTGTGTCCATCATATACTCATCGTAGATGATGCTGTACTGACACTGTCGGACCAACACGGAAATGAACTCGCAAAAACTGGACTTGAACTTTTTCCACTGTGGCCCAGCCATTGTGAGTGGGTAGTCTCCACTGTCCTACAGTGACAAAACACAATACTCTTACTTAGCACTGAGGCAGAGATACCCAACATATTATACAGCACTAAAAGCATGCTTTATAGAAAGTAAAATCTTGCCTCGTCAAATTCTTCAGTCATCTTTCTGATAATCTCAGAGTTCTGCATGTGCCGAAACATCTCCCCACTCACAACACCTGAAACAAACAGAGGTAGTGTGCCTCAATAATAGATCAGATGATGTCGCAACTTATTTCTAGCTTGCTATAGAGCGAGTTATAAAATGTACCTTTACAGCCAGAACACTGGATAAAGAAGTTGATCAAGTCAAGGAGAGCCATGTCTCGGTCCTGTTTGTAGGACTCAATCCAATCGTCCACCACAGACTGGGTGGGGGAAAGAAAAGAAAAATCCACTTCTATCAGACCAATAGAAATTTCTAAATTTAAAATGAGGAAATAAGCCAAGAATCTGACAGCTTAGCAATGTCAACACTGACCTGCATGGCGCTCTTTCCAAGCTTGACCACTTCAAACAGCATGATATTCTCCATGCCATTCTCTTGATGGTGCCCATTTAAGCGACCAGCGCCCTTTCCACCTCCTTTCCCCTTCTCCCCAGGGGCCTTCTTCCCCTTTTTCACCTAAAACGAAGGATTCATTCAATATTGCCTCAACAATGGCTCTTTTAAACAACCTTCAGTCCAATGAAATTAACTCTTAAATCATAGTACGCTTGACACCATGTTTGATGTTTTTCAACATACAAGTTTTAACAATGAATGGTTTAGATCAAGCACTGAGCCTCACATCCAATGTTCAATTAAAGCCATCCCAATTAAAATTTAAATCCAACCGGGAGGGAAGACATTTTAATAAAAAAGAGTAATAGCCACATGACACATTGCGATTACCCTCATTATCGGAATGTGTATACATGCTCTGTACTTGTGCATTTGTGTCATGATTCTATTTAAAGATAATTATGAGGTTGGATGAGTGAGGATATTTCTGTGCAGTTATTACCAGACAATAGCTTTTAATGCTGAAAACACTGGAAGACAAGTCAGGCAATATATCTGCTTTAAGTAAGAAACAAAAGACACAACAGACCCTTAAAGCTAGACGGCCTTTCAATTTCATAAAATCGGTGAAATTTAGTTCCCTCTGAAATTTGGTCATTGTGATGTATGTTTATTTCTGTAATATCTCAAAAAACCCAGGCCATTCTTACCCCTTTTCCACCAAATCAGTTCCAGGGCTGGTTCGGGGCCAGTGCTGGTTCACAACTCATTCAACTTGCGAGCCAGCTGAGAACCAGTTTGCTTTTCCATAGCTCGCAGTGCTAAGGGAAGCCACGTCAGTTACGTCGCTGTATACGTCAGTTACGTCGCTATGTTTGCATAAACCTTGGTGCGAATATCGAAGCAAAAACAACATGGAAGCAGCAGCAACAACAATAATAATAATAATAATAATAAATGACTTCGCGTTTGTACAGCTGCTGCTTCTCGTCGCTTAAAAATGGTCATCTTTCGCGGTCTTGTTATTGTTGTTGGTCTTAACAACTCCGCCCCCCCGCTGACGTAAGCCGTTCTTTCCTCTGGCCCAGCAGAGAGTTGGTGCTAGCCTGGAACCGGTTTTTCTGGCCCCAGAGCCAGTTCTTTGTCAGTGGAAACAGAAAACCCGGTTTCAAACTAAGCACTGGCCCCGAACCAGCCCTGGAACTGCTTTGGTGGAAAAGGGGCATCTGTGGTTGGGAAGTTATTTAATTTGAAGGGATTCCCTTGCAAATATTGTGCATGAAATCGTTCGCTTCGCACAGTCAAGCAGACAGAGGAAGTCCGTGTGCGCATACACAGGTTTACCACCTTCTTTTGGGTTTTACGGCAGCTGGCATCCACAGTGTTGCGTTACTCCCATCTACGGGTTTACCTTGACCGTGCACCGACTGTTCCATCATTCTGTCGCTAAACAAACAGCTGATCACACCGAGGTGCTCGCTGACCGCCGATATTTATTAGTTTGGTCCTGCGTTCCCTTTCCTTCGCAACATAACATCTTTTCTTCTTGCTTTCCGTTACTGTAGTCGGTCTTTCACGCTTCATTCGCACACTCACGTCCTCCATTTTTCTCTCCTGTTTCAACTTTGTATCCCACAACGCCTTACGCGAACGGGGAAAGCCCACCGCGTAATGCACGCCATAGTATCTTGAACTAGTTCATGGTGAAGCAGGGAAAAAATAGCTGAGAATTTAAGGCCATGTGGACCTAAATTCATTAACTGTTCTTTAAAAAAAAATCTAATAAAATTGGAAGTCTGTAATTCGAATTCAGTAGCTTTTGGTCCACTAAACAAAGATAATTGGGTGTCAGGGAAAATTCTTTTTATGACCTACATTTGAAAAATCTGAAAAGCCGTCTACCTTTAATATGAAAGCAACCCACACTGAGGTAGTGCGATGCAGCATGACTTGATACCATCCCAAAGCTGTTTATTTTTGTATAATTGCACGGTCTGGAGTGTGTTATTCCCCTTATACCACAACATTTAATTTATTAAATGACAGCACACACAGTAACAGCTTAAAGTGAGATTTAATGTCGTGAAGCCTCCAACAAACAAGTTATTTCCTGTAACCGTTTATGTCAAAGCTGTAAAAACGGCCTCTCCCACAAAACGCACACCCTGTCAATTTACAGAGAAGCCAGAAAGTGTGAAGAACTGCCATGAAAACTTTCCTGTGCTGAGAAACTTTGCAAACCATAAAGCGCTAACAACTAACACTCTTTCCATAAACGTCTCCTTAGAGAGGAAAAAAAAAAAAAAAAAAGGTTACCACGTGAACAATTACAGGTTTTATGCTGTTAAACATGTTTAAAGTTTATTTATTACTCTTAGCTTATGTCCGCTGCAGAAGTCCCTGACAATGAGCAGTCACTCACAAAAACAACAATGCATTAGAACAAGCACGTTAACATAAACCCATTGCTCATGTTACAGCCTGAACTACTGTCCAAACTACTGAGATTTGAGAATTCAACCACACTGTGGTACAATGAACACTAACATGCATTTTTTTTTTTTTAATTTCAACAACCTCCTTGCTGCTGAATTTCAGGTAAATCTTAAATATTGAGCAGTTCAGAATAGTCACAACTCTTCTTAGACACAAACATATTGCACATATGCATGCTCTTGTGCAATGCAAGATTACTGATCGCAGGACAATTGATTGGTCAGTGTTATGTGCTGGATGCTTAGTCACGCAAAACATACCTTTCCTTTGGCTTGAACACCATTTCTCCCATCAGAATCATCAAAGTCAGTATCTGAGGAGAATCGTGTGTCTGTGTCCCTGTTAAAACACAAAATTCAACCGTAACCACGATCTCATTACACAGTAGATTGACCATATATTTATGGATAATAATATGAAGGATGACTTACTGGGGATAATGAAACTCCGCTTGTAATTCTGGTGCTGCTATCATTTCTTTAACATCTTCTGGACCACCTTAACTTGTCAAAGTGTTAATTGTCTGTCAACGCTCGCAGCAATTGCAGGTACCTTTGTCTCATATGACCTAGAACAGTTCCAGAGTAAACAATCAGAAAATTTGTCTTTATTTTCAAGCCTAATTATCTAAAAATGTGAAACTTGAAAAAAAAAAATTAATGCCAAAACCTGGTATGAAATATAGACAGATAGTATTCAACCATGAAATGATTCATGCAGGGAGCAGCAAGAGAAAAGCTGAGAAGTACAGTTTGAAGCTGTGGTTACATCATGGCCACAAGGGGAGCAGTGTTGCACTACTTTTAAGCAGCTGCGATCTGTGAGTGCTTGTCTATGTGGGTGATGCACTGAGACAAAAACCAGAAACAGGAAACAGAAGTAATGCATGTGTTCTTAAGATAAATCCCAGTTCCAAACTCCTGTCTCAGATGTCACTAGTAGCTATGCCCCTGGGATCAATGGTGAAAATAAATCAAAGTGCTTACATTTGGTCTTCAAATACACATTTCTTTTACTACTAGAATTTAACTATGAACCGTACCAGCGCTCATAATTAAAAGTGAAATTAGTTTTAGGTACACATGTTTCAACAGTCAACTAATTTGCTTAGACATGCAGATTTTTATACAAATCAGTTATAATTAAATCTTCAGTGCGCTGTACATCAGGAAAGCTAAAGAAATCCTAATGGGGGGGGGGGGGGGGGGGGGGGGTGTTTGAACTCGAATCCCTGCCCAGACTCAGATTTCATTACAACTTAAAAGGTATTTTGCAGTCAGTCAATCTTGAATGAAATAAACCTGACTGGCCAGATGTTTTCAGTTACACCTGCTACCCTTTAGTTGGGACTAGTCTAGATACTAAGGATTCAACCTAATATGAATACATTATCCTGAATGAACCAATGACATTCTCAACTGGAACAAATAAGACGTATCAAAGACGTGCTACTTTTTTTTTTTAAGAAAGCTTGCTAAAAAGGTTCACATGGCTTGAGATCTAGCAGAGACCAGATGTCTGTATCAGGACTGGGATTTCACAGGACACAAACTTGAGGGTGCAAGCAAGTGGCAATAAGAAATCTGGAGGTCAACAAAACCCATGTTCATTAACATCAATGTGTAGCACTGCACACTTACAGCATCCTAACGTGCTGTAAACGCCTACCTGCCTGGTGAGGAGCAAACGGTGTAGATTAGGCTCAGAGTTTCTTATCTGTATGTACTGTGAACATCCCTAGTTGATAAATTAGACTCTAGGTGAAGATGACAAACTGTCAGAGGCAGAATTAAGACCATGCTGTCAGAGCTGGCATTTCTGCAGTCAGATCCCCAACCCAGTGTTCTCCGTTGCTTTTAATGTGCATAGTGGCAGAGTTCATATTCAATATAAAATAAATAAAAGATCTTGCTGTTTGGACCATACCCAGGTCTTGTACGAGTCTGAATAACAGCAGACACGTCAGGACACTGAACAGATACAGCTGGTGGCATAACCTTACACAAGACACCTCGCTCATTTTGATTAAAGTCGTACCAGCAGAGTATTTGTCTAAAACCATGCAACCAGTGTAGGCTGAGTACAGACACTGCATTAAGAATATAAAAGGTTGCTTGGATTATGAGGCCACCACCATAAAGAACAATTTGTTCTGAAGGACTTGCTTGGTTAAATAAATTATTGCTAAATATTATTTCCACATCACAGCAGCAGAACCGATCACTGAACTGTTAATTACTGATTTCGGCAGTGAATGGAGATGTCTGCATCTCTGAGTTGGACCAGAGAATAAGGCTGCACTGAAACATGTGACCTTTGAACCGTTTATAAAATGATAAAAAAAAACTATCCATTCACCGTCTCGACGCTTTATTTCAAAACCGAAAGCATAAATTAGTGCGGCGGAACTGGAGGACACCGCGGGGACCGCTGGCTGGCTGCAGCTCGGAACCGTGCTGTGAAAGAACCACACGACTGAAAATGTGCTTGCGGATATAGATGAAAACAAGGGGGCGTGGCGTCCCACACACTGTCACTCTATGCGGCGTTTTCATTGGCCGTTCCGTCTCCGGTTTCCAGGAAACAAACAAGGGAACGGGCTTCCTCCGTTACCATATAAGGTATTAATCTATCCGCCCTCGTGCTTATCTCTTCCAATCACAGACGGCCATCATTGGGGGACGTAAACATGCATAAATGGGAGAAGGAAGGAAGCGAGTACAACAATCTGTGGAAAGACGACGCTTGGTGTGTTTCAAACAAACTTCATTAGTACATTTTGCCCTTGAGAAAATATACTAACCTTACAATTAAACACACTACAGTGTTAAAAAAAATAAAAATAAAAACAACCTTTCACACACTTGGGTGTGGCGTACACTTTGAATAAGTATCATTTTCGATTTCTTTCTGATCACTTGAAAGTGCTCAAAATAAGGACTGGATAAATTCACAGAACAACCAAGACCCACAGGTCAATCCCAGCTGACGTTTCTAAAGCTAAAAACCGAACAAGCTTAAACATCATAAAGACTCAACTTATACCACAAATTAAAGTGTGCACCCGTGTCTGAGGTGCTGTAAACACGGAGATTATGAACCATTCAGTGATTAAAACACACACAGACAAGAACCACACAGCGTCAGATAAGATTATTTATTGAGCTAAAAGACAGACAGACAGTGTGTGAGAACGAGCTGAAGAAAACAGGCGAAGATTCACTGCTTGAAAAGTGGCGCCAAATGAAGCTAACAATCATCACGACACCGCAATTGTGATATTTCACAAGTTATTCGGCGACATAAATACATTACTGATATAAAACGTGTTAAAGAAGATTGCACGCAGTAAAACAAAGTAGATACTGAGGATGAGTTAGATTGCTTGCTAGTTAGCTTGCTAGCTAGCTAGCTAGCTAGCGGCTGTCAAACAAACATTTCAGTCGACGCATCTGGCCTACACAAAGTTAGTGATCTGGGACTTTACACAAACTAAACTACCAACACATGGTTAATTAGAAGAGTCAGCGAGCACGATACATTTAAAAAGTATTCAGGTGATAAATTAGTCAAAAACAGAAGCCAAACAAGCCGAGAGCGGAGCCCGGGCAGCTCTACTGTTAGCTCCGGGGAAACATTAATGGGACGGAAACAAAATTCCCCCTGATCGATCATCATCATCCTCCTCCTCCTCATCTCTCAGAGCAGTTTTAAGTTTGTTCTTATTCTTTCCGTGCTCTGAGTGTGTAACACAATTTTCACAAACGACCGGAGAAAGCAAAAGCAACAACACACACAAAAAAAGTTATACTGGAGAAAGAGAGAGGGGAAAAAAAATCTCCATCTTGAAACCAATCCAGCAGCTGTTTTCGGGATTCTCCATTTTGGCTCCGCTTACAGTCAGTCAGTCAGTCAGTCAGTCATTACGCATTCCAGCCAACCGAGCCGTGTTTTGATTCCCATTACGTTTATTATCGTTAAATATATGTATTAAACGAACATATGACTTTAACACGAGGATTCCGATACTCGTTTGTTTGGTTTTTTTATTCGTGCGACAACAGTTTTTCTTTTCACGTGCGAGGGGGAAAAACGCCTCCCCGCGTCCTCCATCTTGGTTGTGAATTTGTGCTCCAGTTTCGCCATAGCGGCTGCGCTCGCGGGCTCGGGCTGTTTAGCCAGCTAGCTAGCTAGTTAGCTAGCTACATCAACAAAACAGCTCACAGAAACACCGCGGAAGTGGCCTACGGTGTCAATTACTCAAACCGCCCAGGACCAAAACCTTAAACTGAAATGTTTGGCTCAAACCAACCAAAGCTGCCGAGTTTATACGGCTGTTTTGGTCAGCTAAACCGACTTCTTTCCTCTCAAGTCCCGCGTATTCGGCTACGCAAGCTAACCAAGGCTAGCTTTCAGCTCGGCGCACCACAAAATATCACTAAACCCCAGCAACTTCTGTAAACGACTCCGCCATTTTACAACTTACCCACTACCAGTACCGAATCCAGCACTCATGCAGCTCCGGAAGAGTGTCGGGTGGCGCTAGTTGTTTTGACCCAAAAGCCCAGACAGATTCATAGATGTTAGTTTGAAAGTGGCGGTCAGAGGCTGCCTGTTTCAGACACACACTCAGCCCGCTCGCACCGCTTGCTTTGGTTGTTTCGATGATCGAGCGAAAGAAACAGCACAAAGCTGCCACCTGCTGGTCACATGGTCACGACCCCTCACACTGGACTGTGGGTGACATCTAGTGGTCAAACTCGGCTATGGCGCTTTATTCAAAGTTTGATGAAGAAATAGGGGCCACGATGAAACAAAAAAAGCCTTTCTGACTGGAAAAGGAGGAAGTTATTTTGAGTCATTTCATCTCATCTCATTATCTCTACCCGCTTTATCCTGTTCTGCAGGGTCGCAGGCAAGCTGGAGCCTATCCCAGCTGGCTACGGGCGAAAGGCGGGGTACACCCTGGACAAGTCGCTAGATCATCACAGGGCTGACACATAGACAACCATTCACACTCACATTCACACCTACGGTCAATTTAGAGTCACCAGTTAACCTAACCTGCATGTCTTTGGACTGTGGGGGAAACCGGAGCACCCGGAGGAAACCCACGCGGACACGGGGAGAACATGCAAACTCCGCACAGAAAGGCCCTCACCGGCCACGGGGCTCAAACCCAGGACCTTCTTGCTGTGAGGCGACAGCGCTAACCACTACACCACCATGCCACCCTATTTTGAGTCATCTCATCTCATTATCTCTAGCTGCTTTATCCTGTTCTACAGGGTCGCAGGCAAGCTGGAGCCTATCCCAGCTAACTACAGGCGAAAGGCGGGGTACACCCTGGACAAGTCGCCAGGTCATCACAGGGCTGACACATAGACACAGACAACCATTCACACTCACATTCACACCTACGCTCAATTTAGTCACCAGTTAACCTAACCTGCATGTCTTTGGACTGTGGGGGAAACCGGAGCACCCGGAGGAAACCCACGCGGACACGGGGAGAACATGCAAACTCCGCACAGAAAGGCCCTCGCCGGCCACGAAGCTCGAACCCAGGACCTTCTTGCTGTGAGGCGACAGCGCTAACCACTACACCACCATGCCACCCTATTTTGAGTTATATCTGTGGCAATTCTTCTTCTTCTTCATGTGTCAGGCCTGGCACAGGCATCGACGATCATGGTCTGCCAGTCAGTTCTGTTGCCAGTAAGGTGGATAAGATCATTATCCACCTTACTGGTGAACTGTTGGTAGCAAAGGTGTTAAGGCTATTTGTATATGTCATTCTCTGTCTTCCTCTTCCTCGCTTTCCTTCAATTTTACCACTTAACACAAGTCTTTCTAGGCCGTCTTTTCTGTTGATGTGGCCAAAGAAATCCAGTTGTCGTTTTCTGATTGTCTTAATAAGTGAACGTTTTGTTCCTGCCAGCTGTAGCACTTCTTCATTTGTCTTTCTGTTTTTCCAATATATTCTCAGCATTCGTCTGAGGAACCACATCTCTGTTGCCTCCAACTTCTTCTTTAAGTCATTTGTAATTGTCCAGCATTCGCAACCATATAGGAGGACTGACCATACATATGATTTTAGTGTCCTTAATTTCGTGTCTGTTGTGATGTTTCTGTTTTTGAGTATGGAGCTCATTTTACCAAAGGTATCTTTCGCCATTGCTATGCGTCTTTTAATCTCAGTCCTGCATTTTGCATCTGATGTTATCATGAAGCCGAGATATTTAAATTTAGTTACTTCTTTGATTTTTTTCTCCTTTGCAGTTGATGTTGCATGTGGGCTTTTGCTCTTTCTTGAAGATCACCATGCATTCTGTTTTCTTTGCATTCAGTTCTAGCCCTTTTATCTCACTTTCTTCTGATACTTTGTTGAGGATTTTTTGCAGCTGGTCTTCAGAATCTGCGATGAGTACTGTACCATCTGCGTATCTTAGGTCTGTGGCAATAAAAATATATTATTTAAGAGTGTAACAGCACCTGAAAAGGCCAAAGTCTGGAGCTAAATTAGAGAAAAGTTGAGGTGAAAATATATACCTACTGTTGCAGAGCATTTTTTAACATAGTTACCAGATTTGGTCTCCTAGTCAATGCCAAACCAGCTTCACTGGGAGACCAAATTTTAAACCAAGTTATGTCTTATCATTTGGTTCAATCAGTTGCAATTAATTAACCAAGTACCATGTAAATATACATTTAACAAGGAAAACTTGGCACTGCATTAACTATGTTGATGATATGCTGGCTGAAACGAGGATTCGTAATGCAGCAATTTGCATCACAGAATATGCCGCAGCGGTGCAGCCGCATGGACTCTGGGGCCTGTGATTGTATTGCCCAGACCAGTTGGTCTCCTAGTGGAAAATCCTTAAAAAATGCTCTGGTTCTCAGGTGGTTAGTACTGTCGCCTCACAGCAAGAAGGTCCTGGGTTCGAATCCAGCAGCCGGCGAGAGCCTTTCTACGTGGAGTTTGCATGCTCTTCCCATGTCTGCGTGGGTTTGCGCCGGTTTCCCCCACAGTCCAAAGACATGCAGGTTGGTGGCTCAAAATTGACCGTAGGTGTGAATGGTTGTCTGTGTCTCTGTGTCAGCCCTGTGATGAAATGGCGACTTGTCCAGGGTGTACCCTGCCTTTTGCCCATAGTCAGCTGGGATAGGCTCCAGCTTGTCTGTGACCCTGTAGGACAGGATAAGCCGCTACTGATAATGGATGGATGGATGGATGGTTTCAAGTGGGGCAGCACGATGGTGTAGTGGTTAGCACTGTTGCCTCACAGCAAGAAGGTCCTGGGTTCGAATCCAGTGGCCGGTGAGGATTCTGTGGGGAGTTTGCATGCTCTTCCCGTGTCTGTGTGGCTTTCCTCTGGGTGCTCCGGTTTCCCCCACGGTCCAAAGACATGCAGGTTGGTGGCTCAAAATTGACCATAGGTGTGAATGGCTCCAGCTTGCCTGCGACCCTGTAGGACAGGATAAGCAGCTACTGATAATGGATGGATGGTCTCAGGTGGGGTGGCACGGTGGTGTAGTGATTAGCACTGTTGCCTCACAGTCCTGGGTTCGAGTCCAGTGGCTGGCGAGGGCCTTTCTGTGTGGAGTTTGCATGTTCTCCCCATGTCTGTGTGGGTTTCCCCCACAGACATGCAGGTCAGGTTAATTGGTGGCTCTAAATTGACCGTAGATGTGAATGAGAGTGTGAATGGTTGTTTGTCTCTGTGTCAGCCCTGCGATAACCTGGCGACTTGTCCAGGGTGCACCCCGCCTCTCACCCATAGTCAGCTGGGATAGGCTCCAGCTTGCCTGCGACTCTGTAGAACAGGATGGATGTTCTTAGGTGATCAGGTCTTTGTCAAAATATCCATTATTCAGAAAAAAATCAAATAGTGGCACGTGTTTTCAACAAAAACACATGTGCCACTATTATCGGCTTAGAGAACACGGAGCAGGGCATCTGAGACCATTCTTCTTTCCACAATCTCTCCAGATCATCCAGGATCCTCGGTCCTCTCTTGTGCACGCTCTTCTTCAGCTCTTCCCACAGTTTTCCAATGGGGTTCAGGTCAAAGGACTGAGATGGCCTTGGCAGAAGCTTGACTCTGTGCTCAGCAAACCATTTTTGTGTTGACTCAGACATATGCTTCGGATCATTGTCCTGCTGGAAGATCCCATAAGGACACGGTTTTAGTTTCCTGGCAGAGGCAGCCAGATTTTTATTTAAAATGTCTTGGTATTTCATGGGCTCCATGATGCCATATACCCTAGCAAGGTTTTGAGGGCTTTTGGAAGAAAAACAGCCCCAAAACATCACAGAACCATCCATCCATTATCCATAACCGCTTATTCTGTGAGCCTATCCCAGCTGACTATGGGTGAGAGGCGGGGTACACCCTGGACAAATCACCAGATCATCGCAGGGCTGACACGAACAACAATTCACATTCACACTTAGTCAATTTAGAGCCACCAATTAGCCTAATCTGCATGTCTTTGGACTGTGGGGGAAACCGGAGTACCTGGAGGAAACCCAGGCAGATATGGGGAGAACATGCAAACTTCACACAGAAAGGGCCCCGTCGACCACTGGGCTCAAACCCAGAACCTCCTTGCTATGAGGCAACAGTGCTAACCACTACACCACCGTGCCACGCCATCACAGAACCTCCACCATTTTTTACAGTTGGGAGAGGGTCCTTCTCGTTATAGCCATCCTTCATTTTACTGAATATTTGTTCGCCATAAAGCTCCATTTTTGTTTCCTCAGACCATAGAACATGGTTCCAATCAAAGTTGTAGTAGCGTTTTGCAAACCTCAGGAACTTACATTTGTAGTTAACTGACAGAAAAGGCTTTTTTTCTGGCATACCTTCCAAATAATATGTTGGTATGGAGGTGGCTTCTGATGGTGGTTTTGGAGACTTGGAAACCCCAAGATTTTACTTTTCTTGTAATTCACCAACAGTGATCTTTGGGGATTTTTTTTCTCCTCTCTTACCATCCTCCTCACTGTCTGTGGGGGGAAAATAAACTTGGGTCCATTTCCAGGCAAGTTTGTAACAGTTCCAGTTGGTGTCCACTTTTTTATTATTGCCCTAACAGTAGAAATGGACATTTCAGGCGATTAGCTGTTTTTTGTTTGTTTATTTTAATAAATAACTTATGAAGGTCAACACGTCTTCCTCATTTGGTTTGTGAGTTCTTTTATCTTTCCCATGCTGATAGATGACTAAGGGAATTTGGCCTCTGTGCCACCTCATATGTATAACCCAGTTAATCAGGAAGTTATGGATTATAGCTCAAAAGTCCCTACACACTCCAATCAACTTAAAGTGTACAATTTAAATTGGAAACATGCTTCAGTTACATTGTCTCATCTCATTATCTCTAGCCGCTTTATCCTTCTACAGGGTCGCAGGCAAGCTGGAGCCTATCCCAGCTGACTACGGGCAAGAGGCGGGGTACACCCTGGACAAGTCGCCAGGTCATCACAGGGCTGACACATAGACACAGACAACCATTCACACTCACATTCACACCTACGGTCAATTTAGAGTCACCAGTTAACCTAACCTGCATGTCTTTGGTTTGTGGGGGAAACCGGAGCACCCGGAAGAAACCCACGCCGACACGGGGAGAACATGCAAACTTTGCACAGAAAGGCCCTCGTCGGCCACGGGGCTCAAACCTGGACCTTCTTGCTGTGAGGCGACAGCGCTAACCACTATAATTTCCAGCGGTGCCAATAATCGTGTTTTTATTGAAAATAATTATTTCTTTACGAGGGACTTGTTTTCCTCTGAATAAATGTATTTCAATTAAAGGTTGGCTTTTTTTTTTCCAATGTGAGATGAAGCTACTTCACCAAAAGGTGGATTTTTTACTAATCTTTACAAGCGGTGTTAATAATCGTGGAGGGCACACATGGGTCAGAGCGTCTCCAAAACAGCAGGTCTTCTGGGATGTTGCTGGTATGCAGTGGTTAGTACTTACTAAAAGTGGTCCAAAGAAGATACAACTGGTGAACCGACAACAGGGTCGTGGGCATGTAAGGCTCATTGATGTACATGGGGAGCAAAGGCTAACCTGTTTGGTCTGAGCCCACAGAAGAGCTACTATAGCACAAATTGCGGTAAAAGTTAATGCTGGCGATGATAGAAAGGTGTCAGAACACACAGTGCATAGCACCTTGCTGCATATGGGGCTGCATAGCCACAGACCAGTCAGAGAGCCCATGGTGACCCCTGTCCAATGCCTAAAGTCAGCCCACAAAGGGACCGACCGTGAGCATTAAAACTAGACCATGTAGCAATGGAAGAAGTTGGCTGAGTACAGTAATCGATCCATCTATCATGTCTACCATTTATTTGTCAAAGTCATAGGGGAACCAGAGCCAATCTCAGCTGACTTCAGGTGAGAGGTGGGGTTCATCCTGGGCAGGTTGCCAATCTTTCACAGCACAAACACAGAGATGAACAACCTAATCTTGCTGACCTAAACTGCTTGTCTTTGGACTATGGGAGGAAACCAGAGCAACCAGATGAAACCCACCCAAGCACAAGGACAACGTGTAAACATTCAAATGCCTATGCACAGAAAGGCCCCAGTTGGTCGCAAAGTTCAATCCCAGAACTTTCTTGCTGTGAGATTACAGTGCTAACCACTGCATCACTGTGCTGCCCCATGCAGCAATCCATCTGAATCCATCTGGCTTTGCAGAAACATACAATTGTGTATCATTAGCATAACAGTGGAAGCTAATACCATGCTTATGACAATCAGGTGTGAGTGGGCACCCTGTTTTATTTAAAGAACAGGGATCTATCAAAGTCTGATCTTCACAACACATGTTTGTGGAAGTGTATCATGGCATGAACAAAGGAGATTTCTGAGGACCTCAGAAAAAACGTTGCTGATGCTCATCAAGCTGGAAAAGATTACAAAACCATCTCTAAAGAGTTTGGACTCCACCAATTCACAGTCAGACAAATTGTATACAAATGGAGAAAATTCAAGAACATTGTTACCCTCCCCAGGAGTGGTCGACCAACAAAGATCACTCCAAGAGCAAGGCGTGTAATAGTCGGCGAGGTCACAAAGGACCCCAGGGTAACTTCTAAGCAACTGAAGGCCTCTCTCACATTGGCTAATGTTAATGTTCATGAGTCCACCATCAGGAGAACACTGAACAACAATGGTGTGCATGGCAGGGTTGCAAGGAGAAAGCCACTGCTCTCCAAAACAAACATTGCTGCTTGTCTGCAGTTTGCTAAAGATTGCGTGGACAAGCCAAAGGCTATTGGAAACATGTTTTGTGGACAGATGAGACCAAAACAGAACTTTTTAGTTTAAATGAGAAGTGTTATGTTTGGAGAAAGGAAAACACTGCGTTCCAGCATAAGAACCTTATCCCATCAGTGAAACATGGTGGTGGTAGTATCATGGTTTGGGCCTGTTTTGCTGCATCTGGGCCAGGATGGCTTGCCATCATTGATGGAATTGGTGTATGGAATCATTGATGGAATTGGTGTATGAATTCGGAATTATACCAGTGAATCCTAAAGGAAAATGTCAGAACATCTTTCCATGAACTGAATCTCAAGAGAAGGTGGGTCATGCAGCAAGACAACGACCCTAAGCACACAAGTCGTTCTACCAAAGAATGGTTAAAGAAGAATAAAGTTAATGTTTTGGAATGGCCAAGTCAAAGTCCTGACCTTAATCCAATCGAAATGTTGTGGAAGGACCTGAAGCGAGCAGTTCATGTGAGGAAACCCACTAACATCCCAGAGCTGAAGCTGTTCTGTATGGAGGAATGGGCTAAAATTCCTCCAAGCCAGTGTGCAGGACTGATCAACGGTTACCGGAAACGTTTAGTTGCAGTTATTGCTGCACAAGGTGGCCACACCAGATACTGAAAGCAAAGGTTCACTTACTTTTGCCATTCACAGATATGTAATATTGGATCATTTTCCTCAATAAATAAATGACCAAGTATATTTTTGTCTCATTTGTTTAACTGGGTTCTCTTTACTTTTAGGACTTGTGTGAAAATCTGATGTTTTAGGTCATATTTATGCAGCAATATAGAATTTTAAAAGGTTCACAAACTTACAAGCACCACTGTATTGCAGGTGTGCATTTGTCTATGGTGGTCTTTTTCTGAGTTAATTTTGCTACAGGATTATTTTTGTTATCTTCTATTTGGGTGGAGAGATGCATTGATCTAACAGCCCAAAGAACTTTTCTACGCTTCAAAAGACTCTCCTTCCACACTAATTGGAATACTACCAATTTTATTTGACGCCATTTATGTTCTAACTTTTGAGTGATCTGTTAAGGTAATGTGAGCGTTATACCAGGGTGCTAGTTTTTTCTCTCTAGTCATTTTTCTTTTAAGTGAAACTACATTATCTCATCATCTCATGCCGCTTTATCCTTCTACAGGGTCGCAGGCAAGCTGGAGCCTATCCCAGCTGACTATGGGCGAAAGGCGGGGTACACCCTGGACAAGTCGCCAGGTCATCACAGGGCTGACACATAGACACAGACAACCATTCACACTCACACCTACGGTCAATTTAGAGTCACCAGTTAACCTAACCTGCATGTCTTTGGACTGTGGGGGAAACCGGAGCACCCGGAGGAAACCCACGTGGACACGGGGAGAACATGCAAACTCCACACAGAAAGGCCCTTGCCGGCCATGGGGCTCGAACCCGGACCTTCTTGCTGTGAGGCGACAGCGCTAACCACTACACCACCGTGCCGCCCTGAAACTACATTATATAAAAGTATAATGGAACGTTGACTTTAAGCATTCAGTTGCCTGATCAGGTTCTGTGTGGTTTGACACTGTTCCAATCAAGGTTTATATCTCTGGGAGACTATTGATAAAACTTTGTGCAGCAGTTGACGTGAATATACATTTGATGCAGTAGTATGGCAAGGTGCATATATTATTGCCAAGACATTTTAAATGAGAGGAGTTAATGATCTGATGTAGCTTCAGACTGTGGAAATGTGACTATTTTCTATATTTAATCCGAATGTTAATATTAGATCAAGAGTGTGACCACCATTATAAGTAAGTCCTATAACGTTCTGATTAACCTATACTAAAACTAGAATGGACGCCAACACTGTTTTCAGAGGGTCTTTTGAGTTATCAAAGTTAATATTAAGTCTCCAACAATTAACATATCCATATTTTTTGTATCCGGTTACAAATAAAATCTTTATCTTCGATATAATGATCAATAAACTGGCCTTGGTGAACTCCCACTTTTAGTCACTACTGCTTGGTGCATCACACAGTCATTCAGCTTTATCATTTAGTTATTAAATGTTTTGTGAAAAAGGATTTGCAAAGAAAAACAAAAGTAGTAGTCACTGTATACACACACCATTTTATTGTCTTGTATTGATGCAAGTATTGGTCAGGTTACATGTTATAATATTATGGTTTTAAAACTCAGCTATTGCATTAAAGCCATTTCTGAATGTTAACAAAGTTCACCTAAGCTTCAAGAAATTTGCGTCAGAAAAGAAAAGAAAAAAAAATTCCTGTATTACGATTTACTGGAATGAATGTTAAAATATAAAAATTATGTTAATTACATTAAAGAAAGGCACTCTTAATGAAGTACGAGTAATAGTAGTATGGTGCAGATGTACATCCTGGACAGGTCGCTAATCCATCGCAGGGCCAACACCAAGAGACCCTGAATGAGACTTTATCATCAAATTGTCTTTGCTTGTGCATGCACGCAAAGAGTGTGGTTTGAGTCCCAGCAATGGCATATAATAATTTGTCCATATCGGCACAGTGCATCATATTCTAAAGCAGCTTTTTCTGCAGAACAATGTTGTGCTGCTAAATTATGCACATAGACCTGAAGAAAGGGAAGGAAAAAAAATAAATAAAAACAACAAAAACCCACCCCTCACCCCAACAAAGAATATACAAAAGAGCTTAAATTATCGACTTTTAAGTGTAATCTTAGAATAAACATGTTATCTGTATCTAAAACAGCAGCCTCAAATCTATGTAGTCATACGAAAAACAAGCTATAATTTTAATAAAAATTAATAATGTTTGTAATATGGAAATATATTTGCTCTACTATAATCCAAATATATAAATATTTCTCATGTTTACACTATACTGTAGTATAAAACAAGTATTTTGAAAGAATGCTCAGAATTAAAGGAGTAGGAAACAGCAGTTGTGTGCGCGCTGGAGGTTATGAGCTATAGGTTTTGATTTTTTGTGTGATGTTTGCACAACAGAGGGGGCACTTGTGAAGAGAATCGGAGCACTTCTTGCAGGTCACCAAGTGTCCACAGGGGATGAAGACGATCGCAATGTCACTGTCCATGCACACTTTGCAGAGCTTTTCACGTTGCAGTTTCTCCAGCTTCTTCAAGGGGTCTTCATCTGAAAGCCACAAGAAAGGATTATACCCCACCCCCGACATTTTTTTTTTGCAAAAATACACAATTTACAAAAATGGTATTTTTGCGATCAAATCCGCGGAACTCTGAATTTTTCAGAGCCCTGCACAGTACATTTTAAGTTAAAATATACCACAATCAGATGTACATACTTGGCTCATGACTGGAAAATCCATTCTAAAGAGGGAAAAGTAGAAATAATCAAAATTATTCATATATTGAGTTTACAAAAAGGTACAGTAGTGCTTGAAAATCTGTGAACCCTTTAGAATTTTCTATATTTCTGCATAAATATGACCTAAAACATCAGATTTTCACACAAGTCCTAAAAGTAGATAAAGAGAACCCAGTTAAACAAATGAGACAAAAATATTATACTTGGTCGTTTATTTATTGAGGAAAATGATCCAATATTACATATCTGTGAGCGGCAAAAGTATGTGAACCTCTAGGATTAGCAGTTAATTTGAAGGTGAAATTAGAGTCAGGTGTTTTCAATCAATGGGACGACAATCAGGTGTGAGTGGGCACCCTGTTTTATTTAAAGAACAGGGATCCATCAAAGTCTGATCTTCACAACACGTTTGTGGAAGTGTATCACGGCACGAACAAAGACTTCTGAGGACCTCAGAAAAAGCGTTGTTGATGCTCATCAGGCTGGAAAAGGTTACAAAACCATCTCTAAAGAGTTTGGACTCCACCAATCCACAGTCAGACAGATTGTTTACAAATGGAGGAAATTCAAAACCATTGATACCCTCCCCAGGAGTGGTCGACCAACAAAGATCACTCCAAGAGCAAGGCGTGTAATAGTCGGTGAGGTCACAAAGGACCCCAAGGTAGCTTTTAAGCAACTGAAGGCCTCTCTCACATTGGCTAATGTTCATGAATCCACCATCAGGAGAACACTGAACAACAGTGGTGTGCATGGCAGGGTTACAAGGTAAAAGCCACTGCTCTCCAAAATGAACATTGCTGCTCGTCTGCAGTTTGCTAATGATCACGTGGACAAGCCAGAAGGCCAATTCTGCCACCTCGGCCGGCGGGTGTCAGCCTTCACTTTCATTGCGCCATGGGGTTTCGTGCGAGGCCCTCTGACTCACGCGTGCGTTGGACTCCTTGGTCCGTGTTTCAAGATGGGTCGGTTGGGTGGCCGGCGTCGCCGCGGACCCCGAACGCCCCTTTTTCGGTGACGTGGGCCGGTCCCCGCCCTGGGAATTACGTCCCGAGGCGTGGGGCTAGCACGCCCTGGCAGCGCTGGTTCTTTGGAGAGAGGGAAGAGGTCGCAGGCTGTCAAGTTTGGGGAGGCTGGGACATCCCCTGCCCGAGTTACAAGTGTCCAAAGTCGGACTGGAGCCGCCGATGGGAAAACGAAACAACATTTTGGAAAAATGTTTTGTGGACAGATGAGACCAAAATAGAACTTTTTGGTTTAAATGAGAAGCATTATGTTTGGAGAAAGGAAAAACACTGCATTCAAGCATAAAAACCTTATCCCATCTGTGAAACATGGTGGTGGTAGTATCATGGTTTGGGCCCGTTTTGCTGCATCTGGGCCAGGACAGCTTGCCATCACTGATGGAACAACGAATTCTGAATTATACCAGCGAATTCTAAAGGAAAATGTCGGGACATCTGTCCATGAACTGAATCTCAAGAGAAGGTGGGTCATGCAGCAAGACAACGACCCTAAGCACAGAAGTTGCTCTACCTATTGGGCCTTTTCCACTACCCTTTTTCAGCTCACTTCAGCCCAACACGGCTCGCGTTTCAACTACCTCAGAGCAGCACGACTGAGCTCACTTCAGCCTTACCCAGCACCCAAAACTCGCACGGTTTTGGAGTGGGGCTGAAGTGAGCCCAACCGAGCCGAGTGGGGCTAGGGGCATGAGGAGACACTCCCCTGTGCACTGATTGGTGAGGAGGAGTGTCCTCACATGCCCACACATGCCCCGCGAGCACGCTGGGATCTGTAAACACCATAAACCCAGAAGAAGAAGAATTACGACCAAGAAGAAGATGATCAGAAAACTAGAAGATGGAAGACCAACCCAAGCGAGGAAAGGCCAGCCAGTGGTCCATCATGGAGACACAGACGTTTCTCTGTGTTGTTTATTGTTTACTATCCGGGTCGTGAGACTATCGCTTAAAAGGTCACTGATGTCACTGTTTGCACCGCCTAACGACATCACGTGACGTCCACCCACTTTCGCTAACTCCACCCAATGTGTCCACCCACTTCCAGCCAGCACGGTTCAGCACGGTTGTAGTCGAAATGCAACCCCAACAGCCCCACTCAGCACCGCACGGCTCAGCCCAACTCAGCCGCGTTGGTAGTGGAAAAGCCCCAAAAGAATGGTGAAAGAAGAATAAAGTTAATGTTTCAGAATGGTCAAGTCATAGTTCTGACCTTAATCCAATCGAAATGTTGTGGAAGGACCTGAAGCGAGCAGTTCATGTGAGGAAACCCACCAACATCCCAGAGTTGAAGCTGTTCTGTACGGAGGAATGAACTAAAATTCCTCCAAGCCGGTGTGCAGGACTGATCAACAGTTACCGGAAACAGTAGTTGCAGTTATTGCTGCACAAGGGGGCAGTGGTGGCTGGTGAAAAAAAATTTTTGGTGGGGCTGGTGTGCCAAAAGATTTCCCTGCCTAGTCCAGTATAAGCATTCAAATGAACAGTCAGAAAATGACAATTCCACAATAATAATTTAATTTCCTTCTCAAAATCAGCAGTTTCACTGATAAAGTAAATTAACAATTTACAGCTATATTAGGCTCCATTTATGCTTTGGAAAGACATAATCAAATACCTCTTCATTGTGCCTTCTTACAGCAATGCTGTGCCCATCATCTAGCTGCGCTGCTATGCTAATCCTGCTGAGCACAGCTAGCTTTACGCAGTTTTCCATGTGAACTCTTGATCTTGCATGCTTCTTGATGCGTTCGGAGAGCTGCTTTAAGTCAGTTTGTCCAGACTGTGTCCACGTCAAATCACACCTGTCACTTTTGAAAAGGATGCAGGGGAAACAAAAAAAGTGCATTGGCTGTTCCACAGCCTGTCAGGCAGCATCAGCCACGACTTGCGCTGGAACCAACTCCTGCAAAAAGTCCCGTTGTAGGCTTTAACTTTCTCCTTGGTTGGCTGGGTGATGTTTATTTCGGGTTTGTCGGGTCCCAGCTCCTCAACACGGATTTTTTCCACCATTGTTCTTCTCGTGAAAGGGTAGTTCAACAAATATCTCACCGAATTTGGTGGAAGCTGCCCCTCAACTGTCGTTGTCGCCATCATCTCTCTGACTGACTGACCTGAGACCTCAAATTTATCACCATAGCAATCCAAAACTTTCCCACATTTTCTGTAGCAGGGCGAAATTTCCAGCGCCCCAAAACCATTAAATTGGGCGATGCTGACTGGCCAAATATTTATTATTTTTCCCTAGGAACCATACACGATTGGCTATTTTGCTGCACTTCTGGGGCACTTTGACGAGTGCCCAAGAAGAGAAATGATACGAGTCTGTCGGTGGAAATTCACTGTTGAATGAGAGTCAGTTGGTGGAAATGTTGTTTAAATAATTCAGATTGCATGTAAGCACACACTTAAGTAAAACTGACATATCCCTCCACCGCTGCCACTGCAAGGGGGTCACACCAGATACTCAAAGCTAAAAGGTTCACATACTTTTGCCACTCAAATATGTAATACTGGATCATTTTCCTCAATAAATAAAGGAACAACTATAATTTTTTTGTCTCATTTGTTTAACTGGGTTCTCTTTATCTACTTTTAGGACTTGTGTGAAAATCTGTTTTAGGCCATATTTAGATTAGATAGAAGTTTATTGATCCCTTTGGGTGGGCTCCCTCAGGGAAATTAAAATTCCAGTAGCATCATTACAGGATAAACCGAGAACAGAGAAAAACTTCTAGATAAATTAAATTAGGTATTTGCATATACAAATATAAAAAAAGAATAAGATATGGGGGGGGGGGGGGGGGGGGGGGAAGGGCCAACGGAAGAGGTATTGCACATTATATTGCACATTGTCCAGTATTGTTTATTGTCAGGCTAGGCTACTGCTCCTTCCCGTCCTCTGTCCTCCTGTTACCCCTCCTCCCCCCCAGAGAGGAGTTGTACAGTCTGATGACATGAGGGACAAAAGAGTTTTTAAATCTGTTAGTCCTGCACTTGGGAAGGAGCATTCTTTCACTATTTATGCAGAAATATGGAAAATTCTAAAGGGTTCACAAACTTTCAAGCACCACTGTAATTATCCACATGAAATTTATTAGTTTCACTCACTGAAGAGCTGGTTCCATGATTTCTTAGTTGAACGCTGTTGATGAAGTCTTGCCCTTTTTCTGCGAGCAGGAAACGGCATCTGTTGGGTCATAAGTGGATTCACAAGTTACATTTCATGTCATGGCACACGTACTCGGGTTAGACAAGTGCAGTACTGTATATACTGTTTACACATCTCAAATCTAATGTGTCACAAGGTGTTTATTAATTTTCTATAACAGCACGGCTTTGACCGTAGTGCTGACTGGAAGACAAGCCACGGATTTGTTGCAGTCTCTCTCATATGTTCTCATTTCTACAGTAACATGTATGGCAGATGCTCCACGCGACTACTAATAACTAATAGTGGAGCTCCCTTTGCACGGAGCAGAACTCCATACTAAGAGAATATGGTAATGCGTCGATCTGATTTTTGATGGCTTTTTTTGGACTCTGTATGCAGGTAGGTACAACGCATGTGTACCATCACAGGTACAGTACCTGATTGTAAGTTCAAGGCAATAAACAGTACTGTGCAAAAGTCTTAGGCACCCTATATTTTCCATACAAACTTGTTATAGATTTCTATTTTAGGACTTCTACATTATCGAGTCAGTACAAAAACAATTTAGGAGTCAAAACGTTCGTTTTCCAGCACAAAATTAAATGGTACAGAAAAAAAGTTTGTATCTGAACAGCATATTACATAAGGGACCACTTTTCAGATTTAAAAAAAAAAAAAAAAAAAAAAAACCCCACACAATGAAGGCTTCTGGGTTTTGCTGTAAAATTAAGAACCAAGTGTGCCAAAGTGTCCAGAAGAACTGTGGCTGGTTCTATAAGATGCTCAGTAAAACCTCCAGCTCATTTTCTTATAAAATTGCACTCATTGTACCTGAGTGTACCTTTTTTTTTTTTTAAAGCAAAGGGCCATCTCACACTACATATTGACTTTGTTTCATTTATTATGGCTTACTGCTGTTTATAATTTTTTTTTTTTTTAACGTTGAAACATTTCATTTAATTATTTTTTTAAGCCATTTTTGGTCGGCAGCATTTCTTTACATGTGCCTAAGACTTTCGCACAGTACTGTATCTCAAACACTTGACCACTAGACAATGAAATTTCCATATTTATTTGCATAATATTTGCATAAATACATTCATACATTTATTTGCATATTTTTATTTGCTTTTTTGAAAATAACTCAGGATTATTTACTAAAACTGCAGCAGCCCTTGGCATTAAGAACAATGGCAGAGTGTCTGAGAGGTGCACATGCTTTTTATTCCTCTTGAACACAAGTATGGCATTGAACACTGGCTATCAAATACTGTACACCATGAAAACTAAAATAATTCATGCAACATAGTTGTAAACAAATACACAATTTTGCAGAGTAATGTTTACAGACTATGCTCTGAATGTTACACACCTTGCTCCACTCAACCAAGGGTACAAACCTCTACAAGTTAGCCAAACATGTACCATTATCCTCTGCGCTCAAAGTCTCGTGCTAAACCACAGTTCAACCAATGCACTGAACAAACACACACACACACACACACACACACACACACACACACACACTTTACATTGTGTGTGAATGACATACCAGGATGACGGACAGCAAAGCTTTATAACATACCGTACTAAACCTCTGACGGAGGCACAAGGTGAATATAAAAACACAGCGAGTGTCTGTAGCATAACAAATACAGCTTCCTTAGCTGACAGCGGTGTTGTAGCCGAGTCACTAAACCTCGAGTCTGAGTCCAGTCTCGAGTCCCCAGTATTCAAGTCCCAGTCAAGCCCAAGTCTCCTCTCATCTCATTATCTGTAGCCGCTTTATCCTGTTCTACAGGGTCGCAGGCAAGCTGGAGCCTATCCCAGCTGACTACGGGCGAAAGGCGGGGTACACCCTGGACAAGTCGCCAGGTCATCACAGGGCTGACACATAGACACACAACCATTCACACTCACACCTATGGTCAATTTAGGGCGTATTCACACCTACGTTGTTTGGTCCGGACCAAACGACCCAAATTTCCCTTGGTCCGGACCTTTTGGGTTGGTCTGAATACAAACCACCGAACTCTGGTCCGGACCAAACAAGCGGACCGAGACCGAGCTGCAAGGTCGGACTCGGTCCGGACCAAAGGAACCCTGGTGCGGACCTTTTAGAGGTGTGAAAGCAGACCGGACCTAATCTGACAGTTATGCTTTTTTGTACCTCGGGAGCTTCCGTCGTTTGTCGAGCATTATGGGAAACAGAGTCTTGACACTCCACCGCAAAGTGCAAACACTGTTTCGGTTGTCAAGGGAACCTTACAACAGTCGTTCAGTCATTCAGACCAGTGGTAGGCTAGACTACAGAGTACAAAAAATGAGTAGGGGGCAAACGTGGGCCGAGGAAGAAACGCGTACCCTTGTGGATATCTGGGCAGATGTCCACATATCTGAGCTTTTGGAGAGAACACACAAAAATGCCGACGTGTTTGCTGTATTCAGTGAGAAAATGAAGGGGTTCACGCGCTCCCCAGAACAGCGCTTTGTGCACGTGTCGTCTCTGACCAATAGCTGAACGACCTCAGGGCGCGTGGCTTTGTTGACAGATTTTGGTCTGCTTACTAAAATGTACAGTGTGAAAGCGAACCGCACCAAAATGAAAAAAAAAAAAAAAAAAAAAACCATTTGGTTTGGACCAAAGCAAGTGAACTATCGAACTATCCTGGTCTGAATACACCCTTAGAGTCACCAGTTAACCTAACCTGCATGTCTTTGGACTGTGGGGGAAACCGAAGCACCCGGAGGAAACCCACGCGGACACGGGGAGAACATGCAAACTCCGCAAAGAAAGGCCCTCGTCGGCCACGGGGCTTAAACCCGGACCTTCTTGCTGTGAGGCGACAGTGCTAACCACTACACCACCATGCCGCCCCAAGTCCAAGTCATTAAAGAAAATTTTGAGTCAAGTCCACTATTGATCCAAGTCGAGCCCAAGACTCCAACTGCATCATTTGACGCTGGCCGTTTCAGCACCATTAACATTAGTTAGTTCCTGAACATGACGTATGAACAGGTGAATGTGCGTTCTCTTTATCAGGGAGTGTGAAGTATTCTCTCAGAGATGGTTGGGAGACGGATATAAGTGCAGAAGGTGTGTTTATTAATACAAGTGAAGAGGGTAAACAATCCAGAACAGCATGGAAAATCGTAAAACAGTGAAACAGGCAACAGGTCGAGCGAGGCCCAAACAGGCTATCGTAAACTCGGCAGAATCAAAGACGAGAAACAGGAAATCAGGGATCAGGAGACCTAACAAGGAAATAAGGCTCAGTAATGTATCAGCAACGCAACTCAATACTTCGCAAAGTAAGTGTTTTTTCACAGTTTTTATATAGGGGCGCTGATTGTGCGTTAATTCTGTGCAGATGAGAGTCATTTACGGCGTTCACGCGAGAGTCCACTTGGCGCGTGTGCTGTCCGAAGCACGCCCGAGAGTCTATCTAATGCATGCGCCAAGGCGCGGGGATGTGACACTCTTGCGTGAAATTAGTACAAAAATTCATGTAGATATAAATATCTTATGGCAAATTATTATGGCATGTTACCAAAAAGAGTCCTTGTCTCCAATTTACGACTCCTAATGCAGTTAATGCACAAGTCTGAGTCAAGTCACAAGTCCTTAAAATTAGGGCACGAATCAGACTCTAGTCCGAGTCCTGGAATCGAGTACTACAAGCCTGGCTGACAGCTCTGCCCATAACATGAATAATGACTGACCACTCTAGCTGCCACTTACAAACACATTTTACACTCATCAGGGGCCCCACTTTCAGTCAGTGCCTAAATATATATTAAAACTAATTAATAACATGCTGTAAAGAAAAACATTATGATATGATTTTGTTTTCTATAAGATGTCGTCTTACTTAAAAAGTTGGGGCGTCACCAGTTGTTCACAAAAATGAAGAGCTGTTTTACTGAATATTCTAGATTAATTATCTTTAAAATAAGAAGTAATTTGTTAAAATTTGGTGCACCTAATCCAGAGAAATGAGTGAAAATGTTTGAGACGATGTCTTAATAGAAAATCAAGTTCGGAGAAAATCAGCTGTAAATTTTGTGATGTGTAAATTGAAATTAATTAATGTGGCAGCTATCTGGTTGCGATTACGTCATATTTATAGGTTGTTTTACAGTATAACATTGTGGTGATGGAAAAGTTACAGATTAAGGAATACATTTATGACAAAATTAGAAAAACAATATCCAGGTCATTTTTTGATGTACTCGTTTCAAATTGCTGTATGTCAGAATGAACTTTTGCTACACTGGACTCACTTTGTGGTGATGTGCCCCACTTATGGAAAGCGTCTCTAGTGTCAGAGCTTTGTAACCGACAGTAACCTTTCTGATATTCAAAATGGAGAACGTTTAGGTGCTTTCCATTTTTCATTAGCAGGACAAGCTGTGGGGTTTTTTTTGTTGTCTGATTAAGTTAAAGAAAATGAAAAACAGATATTGGCAAGGGGATGACTTTATAACTGTAATACCATACGTGTTAACAACTGGAGTGTTTCAGAACATTAAATATACTTATAAAATGGATAAAAACTAAAACTTCTTTAATAATATAGATTTTTTTTTTCTCTCCGTGCTTCCACGGAAGGCAGTTGCATTTTTCTGCTCTCCCTCTCCCTCCTTTTTTCCCTGCTTGTACTTCTGTGTCTTGTCTCGTCTGCTGTACTTTTTGAAGAGACTCTTCCTGCATTACTTTCTAAACTAAAAAAAAAAAAAGCATGGAATTGATAAACTGGTCTCCTAACGAAATTGACGCAGTTTTCTTGACGAGAAATTTGGGTTCGGGGGAACCCGTCTGTCCTGCTGGAACGTTTGCGGCTGGTTACACGATGGACGCGTGGGAGCGGTGGCGGGTCGTGTGCCTGGCGATTCTTTCTGTGGAGGACACTGAAGATATCTACCTATTCGGAACCATGATTACAGGACTTTTGCTGATTGGATTAGGCATTGCCCTGGTATATCGAGGAAATCAGACAACGGTGACAGCTGTTTAAAGCCCCACAAAGCTGCCCGATATGATTGGAGTGGTGGGCAAAGCTGTTGGCACTCGGACTGTGGACATTCAGAACTTTAACCACAAAATGGTTGTTCGGAGCAGCTTTCAGCTTTGCAAGGAATATGTTTTTCAGAGATCAATTTGAATAGAATGGACAGATATGGACGAGCGGTGTGGACGTAAAGACTGCGTCTGGAAAGACCAAACAACTCATATCCTATCGACATTGGGCGCCCCGAGACAGCACTGGCCTTGGTTTAGGCCGTTGCTGAGGCAACATTTCCCCCTGAAGGTCACTGCCGGGAGACACTCTCGCCCTCGCATTCCTTCTCTAACTCTCCGCGGTCGCCATTTTTACCCCCAGTGTGACAAGCGGGTGCGTGATCAGCGTCGTCATGACTGCAGGACCAGACAGCTGCTTGCTTGCGCTGGATTACCTCCTCCCCTCCCCCCCCGATTCCCCCCTTCAAGTCCCGTGTTTAAAGTGTACTTGTGTTGTGTGCTTATGTGCAAAAGGTTTTTAAATGTTCCCACACTGTACCCCTGACAGGAGCAGTGGGGGGGGGTTCCTTTTTTTCCTCATCTCTCCTCATGTGTTTCCTTTTTGTCTTCCTGTCCTGTCTACCCTATGTCACGGACAGGTTGACGGCTAATTTCGCTGGTACATGTGACTAGTGACAATAAAGGGCATCATCATCATCATTTAGGCACCGCCGTGCACTGTGATGTATTTCAGGTTAATGAACTACTGCATTGTCTTGTGACAGTGAGACCAATAATGAGAGACGCATCGCAATTACGAATATACAGTTGTGGTCAAAAGTTTACATACAGTGACATGAATGTCATGGCAATATTTGGGTTTTCAGGAATGCTTCTTTTTCTGTGGCAGAATGTACAGCATACAGCTTTAATAAAAATAAATACCCCCCCTAGAATTTGGTGCACAAGTTTTAATTTTCTTTGGGTTTTCTGAAATCAAACACAGGGTTAAAATTATACATATCAGGTCAAAAATATACATACAGCACACCTAATATTTGGGTAAAATGTCTCTTCACAAGATTCACCTTGACCAAACATTTTTGTTTACCATGAACAAGCTTCTGGCAGAATTCTGGTTGGATATTTCACAACTCTTCATGGTAGAATTGGTAGAGTTCAATTAAAAAAAAAAAGTTTTCTTGGCATGGACTTGACTTATATGGATCGTGCTTATATTTTCAATAGGGTTGAAGTCAGGACTTGTTTTCAGCTTAATGTTAGCCTGCTTTATCCTCCACAACCAGCTCTGATGCGTGTTTGGGTTCATTGTCCGGTTGTAATTCCCAAGTCGGGTTCAAGTTTCTGATAGTTTATGCTGAAGAATTCTGAGGTAGTCCTCCTTCTTCATTATTCCATCCACTTTTACCCCTTTTCCACCAAATCAGTTCCAGGGCTGGTTTGGAGCCAGTGCTGGTGCTGGTTCACAACTCGTTCAACTTGCGAGCCAGCTGAGAACCAGTTTGCTTTTCCATAGCTCGCGGGGCTAAGCGGAGCCACATCATTACGTCGCTGCATACGTCATTACGTCGCTGTATATGTCAGTTACGTCGCTGTATATGGAAGTTACGGTGCTACGTTTGCATAAACCTTGGCGCGAATATCAAAGCAAAAACACAGAAGCAGCAGCAGCGGCAACAACAACAATAAATTACTTCGCGTTTGTACAGCTGCTGCTTCTCGTAGCTTAAAAATGGTGATCTTTCGCGGTCTTGTTATTGTTGTTGGTCTTAACAACTCCGCCCCCCCGCTGACGTAAGCGGTTCTTTCCTCTGGCCCAGCAGAGAGTTGGTGCTAGCCTGGAACCGGTGTTTCTGGCCCCAGAGCCAGTTCTTTGTCAGTGGAAACAGAAAACCCGGTTCCAAACTAAGCACTGGCCCCGAACCAGCCCTGGAACTGCTTTGGTGGAAAAGGGGCATTTATGCAATGAACCAGTTCCACTGGCAGCAAAACAGCCCCAGAGCATGATGATCCTACCACTACCACCAGCTGGTACAGTGCCACTCTGTACATGGTGGTCATCCTCTTCCTCAGATCTGCACTGAGCTCCTTGGACTTTCCCATTTTACTGTGTGTTGGTCAATCCAATGAGTGCTGTAAACAAACCCTTTTTATGAAGGCACAGAGAAGCTATCAGCTATAGTCAATCATGATCACTAAACAGGAAGTTGAGACACCTTGGCAAGATGGGACACATTTTGGAAATTTCAGCACCTCTGAATTAATAATCTAAGTGAGCGTATGTTAATTTTTGACCCTGTATTGATTTCAGAAAACCCAAATAAAAGTAAAACTTGTGCAGCAAATTCTAGTATTTTTTTAATTAAAGATGTATGCTATACAATCATTCTGCCGTAGAAAAAGAACAGTTCAAAGAAATTACTGAAAGCCCAAATATTGCCATGACCTTCATATCAAAGATGACATTCATGTCACTGTATGTAAACTTCTGCCCACAACTGTATATTTATTCCTTTCTTTGACACCGCATACCATGCGCCAGAAACACCATCACAACATTTATTATGGTGTGACTCTGCTGGGTGCCTGGTGGACGGCAGTGAATCAGCGCTTTCACTTTACATCATTACTATATAGTTACAATCGAATATCAAACTTGATGTGTCAAACAGTTTTCTGGTGACATCAGTCATGTCCATGTGTATTGGCGCATACACACAGCGCTATCAGGACTAATTACCATGCACCTGTTCCTGATGAGAGTGCAAATCACAGTGCATACATATAAGGACTCTCAGTAACACACAGACTTTGTAAAGTGTATGCTCTGTACCAGGTATCTGACGTTACCAAGCCTTATATTTTATATTGCTTTTCTGGTTTTGACCCCGTTTGTATTTTTGGACATTGAGTATTGTATTATCTCTGATATCCTGTCTGTGCCTCACTTGACCACTGGCTATTTTTTATGCCTCCACCACTGTAAGGTGCAGGAGGCATTATGTTTTCGGGTCGTCTGTCTGTCCGTGCGTGCGTGCGTCCGTCCCGCAACCTTGTGAACGCGATATCTCAAAGGCTAATGAAAGGAATTTCACCAAACTTTCACCATTTGTGCACTTTGGGACAAACATGAACTGATTAGATTTTGAGATCAAAAGGTATAAGGTCAATGTCACTGAGGTCAAATGTCTGTCCGCAAACCTTGTGAACACAAGGTCTCCAAGGCTAATACAAGTAATTTCACCAGGTCAAGATTACTGTGAGGTCAAATGTCCATCCCCAAATCACAACTTAATAAGGCGTGTAGTCTACCGGGCGGAGGCATCCCCGTCGACGTCGAGTTCTATCTAGTTGACTCTGCCTTTGTCCAAGTGTTGGATTTGTTTGCTTGCGTGCTTTCAGTAAAACTCTTCCTGCACTTACATCCGTCTCTCACCCTTACATGACACAAACCATCAACTGTCCAAGAAGCTAGTGGACTAATAAAACCGTTTTAACTAGTTTTATATGAAACTGTCGTGAATATTTTCTGTAACGTCAGTAAATAACCCCACATTATTTTTAAAAGCAAATTAAAAATAAGCACTGGATAAAAACCCATCTATTTTATTTAAATAAAGATACAAATTTCATTGCCTGGTGGTCAAGTGTTTATGAGTTACATTACCTTGAACTTACGATCGGGTTCCCTGTGGTGGCACACGTACGTCGTTTATATGTACGGATGTGGTACAGTCAAAGCCATCAAAAATCAGGTTGATGCATTTATGTTAAGTATGGGGCTCTGCTTTAGAGGAGCTCCATTAAAAAAAATTAAATCTCTGGAAAATTCCTGGGGAATAAGAGGAATAAAACACTGAAGGGAATGCTATTATAGGAAAATAATCAGCTTTGGTGTGATAACAGTAACTCATATGGAGCCTCATCACTTCACCCCATTGTTGATTAGTTTCCTCTATGTTGTCCCAAAACATTTTAATCCTTGCTTAGCTCAGAATATTAACTCATCTTTAAATAAGTCAAAACTGGCCTAGAACATTGGAAGACCACCAAAAAAAAAAAAAACCTCACGAATGGTCAACAACTGCACAAATGTATTGTTTTTGTGTATCAAAGAAAATTACTAACCACATCATTTTAAAAGATTTAGCCACTTTTTACCCATCTACCAATAATATAAAATTATATATTGCAGTAATATAAAGTTAGCTAAAACCGAAAATAGCTAATTACCCTGGATAGTGCTTGGCATGCTCCACCCAAGGATCATCATCTGGCTCCCAGTTCTTCAGACATCCTCCACATTTGAAGCAAACCACACCGTCTTGATCATCTGCACAAACAACACGCATAACAGTGGTAGCACAATGTGATTGTAAACATGTCTGTGAACATGCTCATGTCATAGTACAGTCCCATGTTACAACTGTAGAAGCAATATCTAATAAAGCCTGTTACAATTTGCACAAAACAAGGGGAAAAGGGAAAAAAAAAAAAAACCCTGTAAAATGGCAGAAATGAGTCTTACCTATGCTGGTAAAGCCAGCTCGAGCCAGCCTTTCATGGTTGATGGGATGCACTTTGTCCCTGAAGCTTTCAAGGCGTTCCTCAAACGTTTCCATTGAACTGCTATGACCATTGGTTTTCCGAGTCAGCTGCTCAGAAGGGATGTTCCCCACATCGTGGCCCAAAATAAAGAAGCAGTGCGGGTAAGCTCTGGTATGTTCCTCCCAGGGATCGTCGCCTTCCTCCCAGTTGACCAGCATACCTGCGCAGCAGAAACACTGCACCCTGTCGATCTGCCTATCAGACTCTGGTAAATAAAAAAACCCAGCTTGTGCTAGGTCATGAGTCTGGACCGGGGACCAAGCAGGCCAGTTGCTGAACGTATCCAGCCGTGCATCTTCGCTCTTCATATGCGGAATCTTAGGGTACGCGGACTCATCCACCACTTCTCCTGTTCTTAAACTAAACTCCCTGGCTTCAGCATCTTCATCATAAATGGAGGCAGGAGATGGAAAGGAGGTTCCATCAGGAAGGTTCCTGCGATGAACACACTGGAGAAAACTGCAAGCAGGTGAGACGCTGTGGTGTCTTTCTACTGGGTTGTCCCCTTGGTGCCAGTCGTCAACAGTGTGCTGGCAGCTAAAGCAGCGCACTTGATCTGATTCACCGGTGAAGTAGAAGCCCGCCCGGGCCAGCCTCTCCGCAGGAACCTCCTCAGAATGAGGAAAGGTCTGGAATGAGTTCAGTCGTGTGCTCATCACAGACCAGTCTTGCGATCCATCATCAGTTTCAATTTGGCCAAAATCATTAGAGCCAGCCATCATCACGATGAGAATGTCAGCTGAAACACAAATACCCATTGGTAACCGTCTCTGCCATAATGACTGAAAGTTAACATTGTTAAAAGAAAACCCATTTTTAAAATACAGTTATGAAGATAGAGGATATAAACTAACGATTCATGTGAATAATTGAAAATAAGGAGCTCGCACAACTAAGATATCCATCTCCGAAAGTCAGTTTCTATGCAGAATGGACGATTTCATGGAGGCCGCCATTGAAAATATTTTAACCGATCAGAAAAATCCCCCCCCCCCGATCGTTTCCGGCAGTGCTCTGATGTCATTTGGGTGCAAGACACAGAAGCGCCGCATAGTGAGTAAGACTTGAAGCTGCTTCTGGATAGAGATTTCATTAAAAGTTTATATGAAAAAAAAATTAAAATTCCATTTCTCTAACAAAAAAGTGGAGGGGGAAAGATAATACTGATGTTACTGATAAACAGCGAGGGAACAGTGAACAGCTGTACTCCTATGTGACTGAATGGAGGGAGGTAAATTTTCACATTCATATCCCTGGTACAAGTAGTGCTGCCGTGACGGCCTCATTCCGCGGATTGTAACCTCATTCATCTCATCTCATTATCTCTAGCTGCTTTATCCTGTTCTACAGGGTCGCAGGCAAGCTGGAGCCTATCCCAGCTGACTACAGGCGAAAGGCGGGGTACACCCTGGACAAGTCGCCAGGTCATCACAGGGCTGACACATAGACACAGACAACCATTCACACTCACATTCACACCTACGGTCAATTTAGAGTCACCAGTTAACCTAACCTGCATGTCTTTGGACTGTGGGGGAAACCGGAGCACCCGGAGGAAACCCACGCGGACACGGGGGAGAACATGCAAACTCCGCACAGAAAGGCCCTCGCCGGCCACGGGGCTCGAACCCGGACCTTCTTGCTGTGAGGCGACAGCGCTAACCACTACACCACCGTGCCGCCCGGATTGTAACCTTGCTAGACAATTTACAAACCGATCTGCATACCATCTGACTTACCTAAATCTGTTAAAGAGGCAAGTGTGCGAGTTTTTACACATTCCTGGCAGCATACGCGCTTGTGAGCACACTTAGCATGCTCTTGACTCATTCATTAAAACCTTCAAGACGTTACCAGGCTAGCCTACCGTAATTGCCGTAGTAGACAGTCCAACCCTCGCGGCAACACAGAAAGAAGGTAAACAAACACTGCTTTACGCAGCTCGTGTGCTCAGAACATTTTGAAGAAAATTGTTTCACTCAAACAACTTGGATGCACCGGCATTAGGAATACCGTACAAGCCAGCACTGAATCCAGACACGGTTCTAGAGCTGGGCGATAAATCGATTTTATTGGTTAATTCGAATTTACAGTTAAGGATGATGTGTTATGAAAATCGGTTTTCTCTCAGTTTTAACTTCCGCCACCGACACTCCCCTCTGCGCATGGGCAGAACAGATCGGGCAGCGACACTATAGCCCTCCTCCCGCGCGCTTGCCATATAGACAACACAAACATGGCAGCGATTGGGAGAAAGCCACAACTTGCGCCCAAGAAAGGAGTAACTTCCTCCGTGATCTGGAATCGGTTCGGTTTTGCGGGGTCGGACGCAGACCAAACAAGTCCTCGTTGTAAGGTGTGTTTGAAAATGGTTGCTTCCAAAGGAAGCAGCATGACGAATTTATTCCAACACCTTAAACAGAAGCATGCAGCGGAGTGGGAGAAGTGCTGCTCCCAGCAGAATGAAAACAGCCGCAGCACTAGCACACCATCCAAAGTAAAGCAAGCAACCGTCCCTGACACATTTTCAATCTGTGTGCTTTATGATAAGGATGGGGCACGGTGGAAGGCAATTTAGCAGGGGGAAAAAAATCTATTAAAATTGAAAATCGGATTTTTTGTGAAAAAAATCCAAGATTTTTTTTAGTCCATATTGCCCAGCTCTATACAGTTCCCACAATCTTCGGCCAAAAAATGGACGAGACAAACGAGACAACAGCCAGCAGTCCGCAAAAGAGAAGTTCAAAGGGTAAGAAAACACTTTTTATGGCTTCCCTAAGTTTTTATTAAGCGTGATATGTTATTTTGAGCTCCTTTGGGCATAAATGCAATATAATTGCTGATGCAGCTAAGTAGCTTGATGTTTGTTGGGTGCCTTGCCTTGATTTAGTGTTGTCAGAAAAGCCTCGGTGATGACTAAGGCCAAGTTTACCTTAGACCGTATCTGTCTCGTTTTCTTCGCGGATGCACTGTCCGTTTACATTAAAACGCCTGGAAACGGGAATCCGCCAGGGTCCACGTATTCAATCCAGATCGTGTCTGGTCCGGTGCTGTGTAAACATTGAGAATACACGGATACACTGTGCTGAGCTCTAGCTGGCGTCGTCATTGGACAACGTCACTGTGACATCCACCTTCCTGATTCGCTGGCGTTGGTCATGTGACGCAACTGCTGAAAAACGGCGCGGACTTCCGCCTTGTATCACCTTTCATTAAAGAGTATAAAAGTATGAAAATATTGCAAATACTGATGCAAATACTGCCCATTGTGTAGTTATGATTGTCTTTAGGCTTGCCATCCTTCCACTTGCAAGTGGTAAGTGATATGCGCTGGGATCACACACACAGCGGCTCAGTCCCGAATCACTGCTCGTGTGCTTCACTCGCGCGCTCTGTGAGCTGCGCAGGGCCGGAGTGCACACCCTCCAGAGGGCACTCGCTGTTCAGGGCGGAGTGATTTGGAGCGCAGGATGCCTGCAGAGCCGAGCGTATCCGTGTATTGGCGTTGCTGTGTGCACGCGAATCGTGTATTGGCGTTGCTGTGTGCACGCTAATCGTTTTAAAAACGTTAATCTGATGATCCGCTGATACGGTCTAATGTAAACCCCACCTAACTCAAACAACTCTATAAATATTGTTCACTTCTGTGTAACCAACTGATATGGCAATGCTTGCTTATCATGATCATCGTTATTCGTGTCATTGTCCGAAATACTCGAGGAAAATCAGTGAAGAAATGTTTCTGGCGCTATGACCCATTTGGTTGAATACGGCGGTGTATTGTAAGTGACGTCACACTTTACAGAAACCATTCGGAGTACTTTTGGGTATACGGGAATTTGTTTGTGGAATCGCCGACCTCGATCACTGCAATCTAGTCAAACACGTGATCATTTTAAGAAACCGGTGAAACAGTTTTTATGGAGTAAATTCCAAACCCAGTTTTACGATGTGTATACAACTAATTTTTAATAAATTTTGGTGCCAGTTCTGTAATCTAGTTATACTCTGATAATTACAGTTAGTATATATTTTTTGTTTATGACTTTCATCATTGTTTCTACAATTTCTCCATTGGAAATAAGTGTATTTTATACTTTGTGTTGTCCTCGGTGCTATTTATACTGTATCTTTTACATGTATGAATTTTACCAAATAAATCTATACCATACCAGCAGTTCGGGTGTTTCTGGCAACATTTCTGCCTTTTTCCGTACAAGTACATCCTGCTGTAATGCTCACATGAATCCTGTATAGTAAATCAGTGTTTGTTTACCCTCTTTCTGCGTTGCCGCGGGGGTTGGACTGCCTACTACGGTAATTATGGTAGGCTAGCCTAGGAACATCTTGATGAAGTTTTTCATGAATGAGTCCAGAGCATGCTAGTGAGTAGCAGAACACATCGTTTCAGCCTCGTTTTACAGGTAAAGAGTTCAGGTTTGTCCATAAGTCAGGGTTGCAGCTCATCAATACTCTATTTCAGATGTATAGTGGAGGAGAAAGAAAAAAAAAAAAAAGAAAAAAAAAAAACACACGACATTGTCACCTTAGTAGACCTTTTGCTTTGCCCCTTCAGTACTGAAGTATACACTCAGCCTTGCGCCCAAATGACGTCACGCATCGCCCTTCCAACAGGCAACATGGCAGCCTCCTGGTGGCATTAGAGCAGCGATACAAAAACGCTCACAACTTTCTTACAAATGGTCAAACATGCCAGAAACTTTTCTTACAGGCTCTCAATATTACAAGCTACCAACCCATGCATGAATTTACTTTCCATTTTCTATTCCTTTAAAATAACTGAAAGAAAAAAAAAATCACGCATTTCATCCTCTATTTGGAGGATTCATCTCATCTCATTATCTGTAGCCGCTTTATCCTGTCCTACAGGGTCGCAGGCGAGCTGGAGCCTATCCCAGCCGACTACGGGCGAAAGGCGGGGTACACCCTGGACAAGTTGCCAGGTCATCACAGGGCTGACACAGACAACCATTCACACTCACATTCACACCTACGGTCAATTTAGGCCATGTACACACGTAGCCGGGTATTTTTAAAACCGAACATTTTCCCCCCCTCCGTTTATAAAAATGTTTTATCCACACCACCTCGTCTTCGAAAAAAAATCCCTTCCACACATAACCGAACATCCGCGTTTTCAATCACATTCATCTCATCATCTGTAGCCGCTTTATCCTGTTCTACAGGGTCGCAGGCAAGCTGGAGCCTATCCCAGCTGACTACAGGCGAAATCAATCACATTCATAAGCATTCCAAACCTGTAGATGGCATTATTTCCCCAAACCTGTAGATGGCATTATTTCCCCAAATCCTACCCCCAATCACATCAGAATAGCACCTGCACAATAATTAACGCTTTCAAGGCACTAATCCGATCCATTACTCTTTGTCCATGCTTAATCTGGCTTCTGCAGTAAACAAAGGTCGCACGTTTGACGTCAGGGCAGATTTGTCGTCATTTTTTTGGCGCAGATTGTGACGTTCTAAAATGCAAAACTCCGGTTATCTCTGTCTACACGAAAAGGCATACACGGAGTTTTCAAAAATCTTCACTTTGCCCGGAGTTTTTTTAAATATTCGTTTTTGATGCGTTTTCATGTGGATGACAGGCCAAAACGTAGAAAAATATCTTTGATTTAGCAGATACCCGGCTACGTGTGGACGGGGTCTTAGAGTCACCAGTTAACCTAACCTGCATGTCTTTGGACTGTGGGGGAAACCGGAGGACCCGGAGGAAACCCACGCGGACACAGGGAGAACATGCAAACTCCGCACAGAAAGGCCCTCGCCGGCCACGGGGCTCGAACCCGGACCTTCTCGCTGTGAGGCGACAGCGCTAACCACTACACCACCGTGCCGCCCTATTTGGAGGATTAAGTAAGTAAATGAAACAGGCAGAAATCAGGAGCCATAGTTCGAGTATAAAACAACTGCTGGGTTTGACTAAAGGTGCTGACTGCAAAGTTATTTGAAATTCTCTCTTTTTTTTTTTTTTTTAATGCCTCCACCACCGTAAGGTGCAGGAGGCATTATGTTTTCGGGTTGTCCGTGCGTCCGTTCCGAAACCTTGTGAACGCAATATCTCAAAAGCTAATGAAAGGAATTTCACCAAACTTTCACCATTTGTGCGCTTTGGGACAAACATGAACTGATTAGATTTTGAGATCAAAAGGTCTAAAGTCAAGGTCACCGTGAGGTCAAATGTCTGTCTGAAAACCTTGTGAACACAACGTCTCCAAGGCTGACACAAGTAATTTCACCAGGTCAAGATTACTGTGAGGTCAAATGTCCATCCCCAAATCACAACTTAATAAGGCGTGTAGTCTCCCGGGCAGAGGCATCCCCATCGACGTTGAGTTCTATCTAGGTTTTTTTTTTTTTTTTAATTGTGCATGGCATTTTCCTATGTCTCGCAAGAACAATATCATGTGGACGAGATGTGACCATTTTGAAGTGCTGAGGGTCGCTTTTCTCCATTTTGTGACCGTTTTTCTACCTCTTAAGGCAGGGGTGCCAGGGTGAAATTGGTAAGGGGGCCAGATTTTTTTCAAGTGGGACCTTGGGGGCCGAATTACACTTTTGGCCTGAAAAGACCAGACACTAACTCAACAAAAGGACATTATTTTATATGATTTTTGAAGGCCTATACGCCCAAAAGGAATTGTAAAGCTATAGCCTCAAAATGAGGCGCACAATAACATGGCAGACAAAAGCAATTTACCCTCTGAAAATGTGACAGTCTAAGCATGCAAGTAGCCTACATTTATAAAAAAAATGTTACAGAAATGGAGTAAGACACAAATAACACAAGTGTAAACTGTAAATGACTTAGATCAGATTTATTGATCTTGCACATCAAAAACATGTCAATGCATAGGCCTAATTAGGCCAATTAAAACGATTGGCAAGTAGGCCTAAACGAGTCAAAAAAAAGAAGTGCCAGGGTAAATAATTCCACCAATAGGTCAAGTGACTAAATATCCAGTAGCATTAGTTTAAAAGAGCCAAATATGACTGAACATACCAATAAAAACAAACTACAGATGGCACATTAACTTTGCTGGTCAAGTCCCACATATATTTCCACACACCCATCCTGTTTATTCTCCCTCAAGCACACAGGAACATGGGGGAGAAATACCAGCTACATTTTACATGTGGAAGCCACAAGTCTTTTACTTTTTACCAGCTTGTCGACATTGGGGGACAGACTCTGGGCAGTTGCTATTTTCATGACATCGTTGAGATGTCCATGGGTCAGACGACTACGCAGTTTCGATTTATTAATATTCATTACTGAAAATGCCTGTTCACATAAATATGTTGTCCCGAACATACAGAGTATTTTACCGGCAAAGGCCGTGATAATTGGGTACTCTGGTGGCAATGACTGATAGAAAGACTGGATTCCAACAGATGCGTATTTATCCTTGACGAATGCACCCTCCGAAAATGGCTTGGACACTTTTGTGATCTCCCACGCGATGATGTAGCTCGCCTTCACTGCCCCTAACATGAAATAAAATGTACAACAAAGATATTGAGACACCCCTCTTTGAAAACAGCCGCATTTAACATTAAAGGAGAACTGAAGGTGATGTATGATATTAAAACGAACCTTCATGTGTCTCTCGAGACTTTGAGAAAGCTGCTTGCTGTTTTTGAAGGTTTGAGGCAAGCTCATTTAGCTTTTCAGTCCTGCGTTGCCCGGTGAATTGGCTGTATTTGTCGGCGTGGGTCTCGTAATGTCTTTTGACATTGTATTCCTTCGGTACAGCCACTTGTTGCGAACAAATCAGACAAACAGGTTTTCCCCCTACTTCCCATAAAAAGTATTTCTCTCCATTTTTCCTGAAAGATGCGACCCTCAGAATCAACTTTCCTCTTTTTAGACAACATCTTGTGAACGAGCAACAACTAGCCTACTCTACATTAAATCCGGGTCATTGCACCTGCACGTGCTACAGCAAGCAGAGAGCAGCTAAAAACGAACCGATGGATTACACGAAAATGGAATCAAATTGAAACATTAGATTTAAAATCATTACGAAAAAAAAAAAAAAAAAAAAAAAAAAACACCACACAAAACATTCGATTTTTATTAATTCATTATTTTTTTAAAAAAGTCTCATGAACCACCGGGCCGGATGTGATGACCAATCGGGCCGTATCCGGCCCGCGGGCCGTTACCATGGCACCCCAGTCTTAAGGTAAGCAGTATGGCCCTACAGAAACAGCCAAATGCGAGGAGCTTTAACTCATTAGCACAACTATGGAACTGAGACGGCGATGTGCGGAAAACATTGTGATTCTGCCTCGACCTTGGACAGCTTTGAATCGCAGGGATGTAATTTGTGGTTGACATTCGCGAATAGAGCCGTGGAACCAAAAGACAGCTATATCTTTTCTCCGTTACCGCTTTTGTGTTATCGTTTGTTTCTCTGTACGATCAAAACAATAGGTGTATAACTCCATCCTCGCTCCTGTGGAGTCAAGCCCATGAATTCTAAGGCTAAGATAGCTAATAACTAGCTAGAATGATTTAGTTATCTGTCCAGAAAAATGACATGCCATCTAACCTTGCTCTATCTTGTAGTTGCACTCACTAGACAGGCTTTCCTTTTGTTTTCCACAGAGCGGAGTCTACCATGTTTGCGAACTTGTTTTGGTTAAAAGTAGGTCAAACACGCCCCACCGGCACATCATGATATTGTTGCTTGCTTGCTTGCGCAACCTCCGGAATCGTAAAACGCCGGACGGGTTTTATCTCGGCAAAACATTTACACATAGGATACACGGTGTGTGCAGCAGTGAAACATCTTGGAACTCTAACAGCAACAGAAATAGAACATCTTGCCCAGAATTCACCTTTAACTTATCAACTCAGTCCATACTTCTTAAAGAAAACTCTTAAGTGTGTATCCTATTTTGTGACAGCTATGTAATCACAGTTTATAGAATTATTTTAAGAATAGAACTCCAAACGTTTTCACAATCAGTTACATAAATAGACTGAAGGACACAGAGCAGCTGACAGAGGCGATGAGTCATGTGACCCACCTACATAGAAATGACACACCCATTTACTAAACATGAGGCAACGCTTAACGCTCACCATATCTTTGCATAATAACCAGTCAGTTCTGTGCTGTTGATAAAGACATTAAACGGACCTGATTAGCTCGGTGTTGCGCAAAACGTAAAGCGTGCACCAGCCGTTCCCTGCCATACATTTCTACAGCATGACTTACTCCCTCCAAAAGAATACGAATCATTTTTTTTTAAATTCTATCCCTGCTGGAGTCAGGATGTTGGTTCAGTCAAGCCCGAGGGACTGTTTTACTCCCCACCTTTGGATACCTCGAATCTATTTACAGAAAATTGCCTTTTTATTGGCAGCAACATTATTAACAATAAAATTAGATCAATTCTCTTTAAGGCATTTGTATCTGCACCTCCTTGTACAAGCTTTTGGAATAATACATTTGAAAATATTAATTGGATAGATTTTGGATCCTTCAAAAGGATTTCATGATTAGCAACGTAGAGGATATTACACGGTTGCGCAAAGATATGAGGTTCCTCTTCGAGTGGTGAACATTCACGAGTGAGCGAAGCACACGAGTGAAAATGTTTTGAACATCAGGAAGTAAACTTCATATCTTTGTTCCACTGTGTCATGTTCATTATACGATATGGACACATCCAACAACAACAAAAATTTATATATGCGCGCAAGTTAATCAAAAGAATTTTAATTTTGAACTGGTTCACTGTTTTGACGACGCACATCCAGTCAGTGTGAAAACACTGGCAGTGACATCATCGGAGCGAAATATCAGGAAATGTGTCACTCAGAGCCACGATGTATTTCGCATGAAAAATGCAAGTTTTTCCAACATGAGAAGATAAACTTCATGTCTTCAAGCCAATGTGTGATGTTCTTTTTATTATAGACACATTCACAAACAAAGTACCCAAATTTATCCAAACAATTCATTGATTGCCTCACAAGTGACTTCTGGAGAGATTTATGCCACGGATTTGATTCTCCATATCTCAGATGCAGCTCGTATGAAAAATATGAGTGGTAGAGCTCATCTCATTATCTCTAGCTGCTTTATCCTGTTCTACAGGGTTGCAGGCAAGCTGGAGCCTATCCCAGCTGACTACAGGCGAAAGGCGGGGTACACCCTGGACAAGTCGCCAGATCATCACAGGGCTGACACATAGACACAGACGACCATTCACACTCACACCTACTGTCAATTTAGAGTCACCAGTTAACCTAACCTGCATGTCTTTGGACTGTGGGGGAAACCGGGGCACCCGGAGGAAACCCACGCGGACACGGGGAGAACATGCAAACTCCACACAGAAAGGCCCTCGCCGGCCAGGGGGCTCGAACCCGGACCTTCTTGCTGTGAGGCGACAGCGCTAACCACTACACCACCGTGCCGCCCTGAGTGGTAGATTTCCCAGTAAAAGGCTCGTGTTCATATAATACAAAGTATTATATTACATTAATGGCATTTAGCAGACGCGCTTAACCAGAGTGACGTACAATACACTCAGAGCAGCCTGGAGAGCTGCTGGGGGGTTACATGCCTTGCTCAAGAGCACTTCAGCCATTCCTGCTGGCTCAGGGAATCGAACCAGCAACCTTTTGGTCCCAAAGCTGCTTCTTTAACCTTTTGGCCATGGCTTCCCCATGTATTTGGGGACATAACTGGTACTCAAGTAATGACATAATTTAATCCTAGCATTTCTTCTGTCTCTGTTCTGTCGGTCATAGTTTTGCTGAAACATTTTGGGAAATGTATTTACTCCACTGTTTCTCAAAAGCGTGGTCTGCGGACCACCATGACCCGTGGTGGGCTGGGAGTTGAGGTCGTAAAATATCACGTTTTATCAGTGTTTCTCAAAACGCCTATGTGAACCCAAAAGCAAAGTTATGAGTAGCATAGACGAGTTGTTTTTTTATACTGAATAAAGTCCTGTGTAAATTCAAATAGTAGCCTATTGTTTGAATTTGTCTGACATTAAGCAATCCAACAGTTTTGGAACACTGCCTATAGCTACATCAGTTTAGGTTACACTTTCATCAATCAATGTCACCTGTGAATGTGGAGGGAATTTTGAATGTGGAGAGAATGCGGAAAAACTGAGAGTAACCAAGTTAGACTTGGCATCAAACTGTTAAAAAGATAATGGATCGGACTTCCGGTTGCGCGATGTGGTGTTAAGACGCGTGAGCCTGAGCGCCGATACTTTCCAGTTTATAACTTAACGAAAGTGCCTTTACCTTTCACGCCTCTTACATTAGGAGTGATATTGGAATATACTAGTATTTTACAGCTATTTGCAGGACAAAGAGTAATGCGCAAGATGAGGAAAACCAGTGGAAGAACAACGCCGTCCCCGACCGACAAATCTGCTGCTAGCAACATGGCGGATAGTCCTCCGCTAACCACTGAGACACTGGTTGTGGAGCTTGAAAAACTCCGAAAAACAATGACTGACGAACTGACTACTCTGTTGAGCAGCTCGTTGGAGTCTGTGCGTTCTTCTGTGGAGTCGATAGAGTCTACGCTAGTTACTCAGGCTGGTACAATCAGGGAAATGGAGTCTACCCTAACTGACCATAGCGACCGCGTTACGCAGCTCGAGCATGATATGTGCGTGCTTCAATCAACGGTGGAAACATTAATGGAGGAGAATGCTGCGCTCCAAACTAAGGTGGAAGATTTGGAATCTAGATCTAGGCGTCAAAACCTCCGTGTCCTGGGACTACCGGAGGGTACCGAGGGGAAGGACTGCAGAGACTTTATGGCCAAAATGTTCCATACCCTGCTGGGCGGACTGTTGTCTGAACTACCTGTATTGGATCGCGCTCACAGGAGCTTACAGAACCAGCCCAACAAACGAGCAGCCCCGCGCGCTCTGATTGTTAGGTTTCATAGATTCCTTGAAAAGGAAACGGTGCTGAAGTGGGCAAAAGCGCACAAAGATATTTCATACGAGGGCCACCGAATCAGAATTTTCGAGGATTTCAGCGCAGCAGTGGCGAAGAAGCGCTCAGCCTTTAACGATGTCAAAGGGCTCCTCTACAAAAAAGGCGTCAAGTTTGGCATGATCTACCCAGCCCGTCTCCGTCTCACTTACAGGAACAGAGTGCACACCTTCGACTCCCCTGCGGACGCAGAGGCATTCTACGAGCGACACATCTCAACCACTGACCATATACAGCCACTGGTTCCAATTACGGAGGACTCATCTGCCGCGGACCCGTCCGATTAAGCAACGCGCTGACCGCAGGTGATAACTAGCCTTTGGCTGGCTGGTTTATTTGTTAAGAAAGAACATTTAGGGGCTGAATGTTTACCCTGACATAGTGAACTGCAAAAGACTTTTCAGTTTTTCTCCCCTTTTGTGTTCTTATAATTTTTTAGCAGTCATTTTTCTCTTTGACGCTTAGTTTACTATGTGATCCAGAGGGGTTTATTTTTACTCAGATATCTGGGTTAAAGCAACTGGTGCTGGCAACACTGCACTCTTTGAGGTCGCCATTTAGTGGCTATCTTGCTGTTTGCTTTTCAATGACGTGTTCTCTCTCCTTACAGCTCCATTTATTTCCTCACTTATTGATTATTTGCTGGTTCAATGTATAATGCCTTTTTAGTTCAGGAGCAGGATTAACACAACACAATTAATCGGATGCATGTTTACCATTTCTGGCTACTCGCCGCTCTGGCGGACGAGCTTCAGAATCATTTGTCTGTTATGTTTACTGTTTTAATTTTGGGGTCGGGGGGGGGGGGGGGGGGTTCTCTTAGGCCAATTGTCTCTTTTTTGTGTAATTTTTCCTTCTTGTTTTTCTTTCTCTCTTATTTATTTTTTTATCTTCCTTTTAACTTTGTGTCACGAATCCCCATTTTTACTTAAATTGTCTCTGATACAGCTCCCATATGATTCATGTAGAACTAATTATCTCCAAGACTTGATATAGATGTCAACTTCCTCTACAATGCAAGGTGGGTCGAATAGGCACCCCATTAAAATAGTTACCTGGAATGTACGTGGGTTAGGTGGGCCAATTAAACGATGTAAAGTTCTCTCACACTTAAAGAGCCTTTCTACTGGTATAGCTTTTTTGCAGGAGACGCACTTACGCAGGGAAGATCAGGTGAGACTACGCAAACCTTGGGTTGGTCAGATTTTTCACTCCAATTTTAATAGTAAATCCAGAGGTGTGGCTATTTTAATTCATAAAAGAATCCAGTTTTCTCCTGACCAGATACACTCTGATCCCTGTGGCCGTTATATTATAGTTTCTGGCTTGCTCTTTAAAACTCCTGTGGTTTTAGCGAACTTGTACGCACCAAACTGGGATTGCCCAAATTTCATGTCCACTGTTTTTTCTCATTTACCAAATTTGGATACTCATCAGCTAATCCTGGGTGGAGACTTTAACTGTCACTAACCCTGCTATTGACCGCTCTCAGTCTAAAACAGTAACACCATCAGCTATGTCTAAGGCGTTAAAAACTTTCATGGAACAAATTGGATGTGTTGACCCCTGGCGCTTTTTCCATCCCAGCGCGAAGGATTTCTCCTACTATTCTCCTGTCCATAAGGTTTACTCACGTATTGACTATTTTTTTATTGATAAATCTCTTCTACCTCTTGTTGGTACTACACAATACTCCGCCATTGTAATTTCTGACCACGCCCCCCACATTCTAGACCTGTGTTTACCATTAAGTTCCCTCAGTCATAAAGGTGGTTGGAGGCTTAATTCCAGCTATACGCCCTTCTCAACACACTAATAATCCTTTGGTGCATTCCTCCTTAAAAATCTGGAAGCAGTTTAGAAATCACTTTGGTTTAAAAGCTCCATCTGTCCTTCTTCCCATCTGCAATAATCACTTGTTCTTACCTTCCAGTATAGATAAGACCTTCATGTTGTGGAGAAATATGGGCCTGGTCTCTTTCAATGACCTATATTCAGTTAATTCTTTTGTAAGCTTTGCTGACCTGGTCAAAAACCGTGGTGTCTCAAATCAAGGTCTTTTTAGATATTTTCAATTAAGAGACTTTGCAAAAACTCATTTCACTTCCTTCCCTACATTGCCAGAAAAAACTCTGTTGGAAGACATTATGTACAATCCAGTTATAAACAGCCGCATTTCCTCAATACACAATCTCCTCCTCTCATCCCAGTTGTCTCCTCTGTTATGGCTTAAGGAGAATTGGGAAAAGGAACTTGGTCTTCCATTGGAAGATGTCTGGTGGATGGATGTCTTGGCCAGGATTAACACCACCTGTATTTGTGCACGAATGAGTCTTATTCAGTTCAAAGTGGTTTTCAGACTTCACTACACCAGGGCCAGGCTGAAAAAACTGTTCCCTGAAGCGGATGATCTCTGCATCAGGTGTTCTCACTCTCCAGCAGATCATACACACACTTTCTACACCTGCACCAAACTTAATGCTTTCTGGTTATCTTTCTTCACCACCCTTTCTGAAGTCCTGAATATTCCTATCTCCCCATGTCCTTTAATTGCAATTTTTGGTGTGTCCCCTGTTTTAGGGAAATTTAACAGTTACCAAGCTGATGTTATTGCATTTGCTGCACTAATAGCCAAACGTCAAATACTTCTTCACTGGAAGAGCCCTAAACCACCTGGCTCTTGTTCCTGGCTTGGAGAGCTTATGTCTTTCCTACACCTAGAGAAAATAAAGCATACTGTTAGAGGATCTTTGAGAACATTCTATAAAACATGGGAGCCCCTCCTTTCCTATGATCTACTTAACATAAACCAACAATTAGACATTGAAGACTAGTGACACTTTCCCCTTTTTTTTTTAATTTATTGTACATATTGTTTTAAATTGTTTGCTTTTTATTAGTAGTTGTATCATTATTTTATGTTTATTATTATTATTATTATTATTATTATTAATTTATTTTTCACTCTGCTTCATTTTAATGTCTTTGTTGTCTTTGTGTATATGTATGTATCTTTATGGGTAGATATGCATCTACTAGTTCAGGCCGATTTGCCCTTTCTTTATAATATTTTAAGTTTCATTTTCAGTTTATGGGAATTATTGGGATGGGGAGGGTGGGTGTTTTGGGTGTTGGGTTCTTGATTTAAAAACAAAAACAAACCCATGGCCTGTAAACATTTTATACTTTGACTGTGATTCTCTTTGTGGTTTGCCCAATAAACATATTAAAAAAAAAAAAAAGATAATGGATCGGTGGCTGAAGACCGGGTCAGTGAAAAGAAAAGCATAAGAAATGTCTGGCATGAGCAAGGACAAAGTTCAAAGGCATGATGACTCCGTTAGCATTGATATGAAGTCCCAGGACAGTTTGCTGAAGGAGCTACCTCAAAAGTAATACTGAAGCTGGAAAATCAAGTGCTAAAGTGAAATGAAAATACCACAGTGACATCAAATTTGGATTTTTTTTGGACTAGGAATGAAGAGGGGCAGCACGGTGGTGTAATGGTTAGCGCTGTCGCCTCACAGCAAGAAGGTCCGGGTTCGAGCCCCGTGGCCGGCGAGGGCCTTTCTGTGCGGAGTTTGCATGTTCTCCCCATGTCCACATGGGTTTCCTCCGGGTGCTCCGGTTTCCCCCACAGTCCGAAGACATGCAGGTTAGGTTAACTGGTGACTCTAAATTGACTGTAGGTGTGAATGTGAATGGTTGTCTGTGTCTATGTGTCAGCCCTGTGATGACCTGGCGACTTGTCCAGGGTGTACCCCGCCTTTCGCCCGTAGTCAGCTGGGATAGGCTCCAGCTTGCCTGCGACCCTGTAGAACAGGATAAAGCGGCTAGAGATGATGAGATGAGATGAGGAATGAAGAGTAGCCGAAACCATGTTGTGTTCTGAGCTACAAAGCACTGGCCAATGATGCAATGAAACCTGCTAAGCTCAAGCAACACTTCGAAACTAAACACAAAGATTACATCTACAAACCTACTGCATTTTTTGAGAGAAACGTGAAGAGCTTCAGCATCACACGAGAAAGGGAGCCTCAGTTTTTTTGTGCCTGTGGAAAATGCGAAAGCTACAGAAGCTTCATACAGGGTAACCCTGCTGATCGCGAAAGCAGGCAAACCTCATTCAATAGAGATCTTGCAGTCACGTGACCGAAAGTACACAACCGCCATCTTGTCGGTCAAAAACACCGCTGAATACTGCTGCACTCGTGTACAGAATGGATCAATTTCAACCGACGGACTACACGGCTCATTTTTCTAATGAACAGATAACTAGATATATGTCTAAAATAAACGATCTACAGATTTGTGACCCTTACGGCTTTCCGGACGGAGTTTTCACGACCGGATTTTGAACTGCCAGCGGAATACCCGGACGTGTATAATTACCTCATTAACTTTCTCTCGCTGTTCAGTGGTGAAGCACTGCGTGCTTATAAATCTCTGGACAGTTATCTTTACAGAAATTCAGGATTTGTCAGCGACTCAGATGTGGCATCTTGTAAACAAGAATCCTCATTGGATGGGTAAGTCACTTAAGTATTGAGTATAGCACTGACCACCCGATTATAGAATAGAATAAGGTAATTCCAAATCGTCTGTCTTGTTTACATGGATCTGGCGTTGAAGAGGTAGAGGCTTGGCAGTGGAGATTTGAGTGGCTGTTTTCTGAGCTTAGTCAACAGGCCGGCTCTGCAACCTCGCTTTTGCTTCCGCTCCCGGCGCTGCCTCCTTCGCTTTGCTTCCGATAACAATCCACGGAGACCCCGCTGGTCTCGCTATCTCGTCCGGAATGTTTTTTTTTTTTTCCTCATCCGGAATGTTGTGCATGCGATGGAAATCGCTACAAACCGTCATTTTCTGCTGGAAACCAATGTCCAGTAAGTCCATACGGTTGTAGTGGATATTGAAGTCCGGTACAGACGAACAACACGCAAAAATACACACAAAAAACATAAACGTGCACAGGTAGGGAGAGCTTGTAGCCGCAGCTGTTGTAGTAGAATTGTATATAGTAGGGTTTTCCAGAAGAAAAGGTAGAAGTAAAAGCAGAAGTAGAACCAGAAGTAGAAGCAGAAGGCGGAATATGGCGTTTGACCGACACGATGGCATCTGTCACAATCTGGATCGGCTGTGACATCACATGCAAGTGCTTCATAGGCGAGACTTTAGTTAAGCCAGCTGCAAAGGTTATGGCTAACATAATGCTTGGGCGGGGGACAACAAGTGATTAAATTAGCAGGGTACCTCTATGCAATGACACTGTCCAGCAGTGCATAACATCCATGGCTGAAAATGTCCAAGAGCAGCTGGTGGCACGTTTATGTCAGTCAGTTTTTCCTCTCTCCAAATGGACGAATCCACTGATATTGGGAATGAGGCAAATCTCCTGTGTTTTGTAAGGTATATATATATATACACACAGTATATATACACACTGTGTGTGTGTGTATATATATATATATATATATATATATATATATATATATATATATATATATATATATATATATATATACACACACACACACACACACACAGTGTATTATATATATATATACAGTATATATACACACAGTGTGTGTATATATATATATATATATATATATATATATATATATATAGTATATATACACACAGTGTGTGTATATATATATATATATATATATATATATATATATATATATATACACACACATACACACACACAGTGTATATTATATATATACATACACACAGTGTATATATATATATATATATATATATATATATATATATATATATATATATATATATATATGTATGATGGTGCCGTGCATGATGAATTTCTTTTTTGTCACTCCCTGCCGACCAACACCACAGGAGAAGCGATTTTTGACTCGCTCAATAAATTTCACTGTGCAGAATAACATTGACTGGACAAGACACATTGGCATTCACACAGACGCTGCAACTGTGATGACCGCAAAATACAAGGGCCTCGCTGCCATCTGCCACAGCAGCACACTGTTGCATTCACAGAGAGCAACTGGCAGTGAAAAGAGAAAAAAAAAATGCTCCAGTGTCTTAAAACAGTCCTGGATGAGTCTGTGAAAATAGTTATGATCAAAAGCAAAGCACCGAACACATGCACCTTTTTAAAGCTCTGTGTGAAGAAATGGGAAGCGAGCACACGAAACTTCTTTTTTCATACTGAAGTTCACTGGTTACCGTGTGAGAAAGTTCTCAATCGTCTATTTGAACTGCGTGATGAGGTCAAGTTATTCCTGCATCAAAGTGAACCGTATGACAGAATGCATGATTTCCAATGGCTCACAAAATTGGAAAACCTTGCTGATATTTTCAGCACTCAATACCTTGAATTTAGCGCTGCAAGGAAAAGCGATCACAGTCTTTACTGTCCAGGACAAAATTAAAGCCGCACAGCTCAAGATGGAATTATGGTGTGCCCATCTCGATCGCCAAGAATTTGATAGTTTCCCCTATGCTGGCAGATTTTCTTCTCGCTGCCGAGGAGGTCCTGGATGGTGACACAGTTGTAGCCTGTAATGAACATCTACAAGGACTTCACTTGCAATTGGGAAGATATTTCCCAGAATTAGATATGGGCTTGGAGCGGATCAGAAGTCCATTTGGAGACAAACAAACACCTTGAGCACGTCAGTTCCGAGCTATCACCGAGAGGTTGACAGTCTTGTGGACATTGTGTCAGATGGGACACTGAAGACAACATTTAAAGAGAAATGCTTGACAGACTTTTGGGTCCACATCCAACCTGAATATCCTGAGCTGGCTGACTCTGCTTTGAAACTGTTAATGCCATTTTCAACCACAAACAACTGTGTATGTAAATCCAACAAGTTGGATTTTCCACTCTGGTTGGCCTGAAAATAAAGCAGCATAACTGGATCAGTGTGGGCCCCAATATGAGATTAAGGCCCTGTCCACACGGCAACAGATTCAGGTGAATCTGATAAAATTGTTTATCGTTTCGGCCTGGCGTCCACACGGCACCGGCGTTTTGGGTGCCTCACAACGATATTTTGAGAGAACTGGTTCCAGAGTGGAAAAATCTGGCAACGGCGCCGTTGCGAAGTTGTCTGGATGAGTAGAACGGATTTGTTTACGATGACGTCACAACCACATGACTAGAACAAGCAGCACTCTTGCTGTTTTGTATGAACCACTGCATTGCATTCACTTTTGTATACAGCTTTTCTTTTAAATAAACAAGTAACTGAACCATTTCTTGAATTTCTTTTTTTTATTGGATAAGACTGCTTTTCAAAATGTTCACACACAATAAGAAAATTAAAAAGTTATATAAAACTATGCACACTAATAAAACTAATTTGTACACACAGAAGGCACAAATTCCTCGCGTAGTCGCAGCCATCTTCTTCTTGTTGTGTGTTTGTTCCTGACAGTGCTTCACACCAGGTAGAAGAAAGGGTTTATGCGCATGCGTCTACTTCTTCTATTGTTCTGGTGTCTCCGATGGGACCGTCTTACAGCGCCCCTAGAGGTGTGGCATGTGTATTGCATCGTTTTCAGCAAGCGTTGCAATACGTACCTGATTTTACTGATCCGTTGCCCATGTGGATGCGATATTTTTTTAAAATAAAATCTCGTTGCCGTTGTCGTGTGGATGTAGCCTAAAACTCCAGTTTGGAGCCAGACATTGCTTCACTGATGTATCAGAATAAGCAGCACCATTCTTCCCATTAAGATAAGGACAACGAGTGAGCTGACTATACTGTTTGGAAAACTGTCATTTCATTAGTGTGTAATTTGCAATATACTGTTGAAGTAGGCTCACTGTTTTCTGCTTGGGATTATTTAGGAGGTTAGATGGTCCACTTTTTTTCTTTACGGATAAAGTAAAAAAAAAGTTGGTCTGAAAAAGTTTGAGGAACACTGATTTACTCAAGTTTTTGGGTTGTTTTGTCAAACCCCCCACCTTCAAAAAAAAAAAAAGTTTTCCCAGACCTTTCATTAACCTTAAAAAGTGTTTACTTTAAGACCACGATATTACTAAGAGAAATCTCATCTCATTATCTCTAGCCGCTTTATCCTGTTCTACAGGGTCGCAGGCAAGCTGGAGCCTATCCCAGCTGACTACGGGCGAAAGGCGGGGTACACCCTGGACAAGTCGCCAGGTCATCACAGGGCTGACACATAGACACAGACAACCATTCACACTCACATTCACACCTACGCTCAATTTAGAGTCACCAGTTAACCTAACCTGCATGTCTTTGGACTGTGGGGGAAACCGGAGCACCCGGAGGAAACCCACGCGGACACGGGGAGAACATGCAAACTCCACACAGAAAGGCCCTCGCCGGCCACGGGGCTCGAACCCGGACTTTCTTGCTGTGAGGCGACAGTGCTAACCACTACACCACCGTGCCGCCCACAATTCTAGAATCATAAAAGTAATTTTTTTTTTTTTAAACGACACGTGTTGTTTTTGGTTTATTTTAAATTAAAGAACTCAAACTTTCGGATTGTCTGTCTCTTCCAAAACATTCCTCAAAGCCTTTAGCCATTTATACATACCATTCACTACCTTCACCCTTCTTTTCACTCTGTTCATGTTTATATGTTCTATATGGGTGACATGGTGGCGCCTGCCACCATGGTGGCATGCACTATCCAGTCACAGCAAGTAGGTTCTGGGGTTCAAGCCCAGTAGCTGATAGGGGCCTTTCTGTGTGGAGTTTGCATGTTCTCCCTGCATCTGCGTGGGTTTCCCCTACAGTTCAAAGACACACGGTTAGGTTAATATGGGGTGACCATGGGCTGAAGTGCCCTTGAGCAAGACACCACACCCCCAACTGCTCCCTGGATGCTGTAGCATAGCTGCCCACTGCTCTGGGCGCGTGTGTATGCCCACTGCTCTGGGCGCGTGTGTATGCCCACTGCTCTGGGCGCGTGTGTATGCCCACTGCTCTGGGCGCGTGTGTATGCCCACTGCTCTGGGCGCGTGTGTATGCCCACTGCTCTGGGCGCGTGTGTATGCCCACTGCTCTGGGCGCGTGTGTATGCCCACTGCTCTGGGCGCGTGTGTATGCCCACTGCTCTGGGCGCGTGTGTGAAATACAGAGGATGAATTTCACTGTGCTTGAGCGTGCATGTGATAAATAAAGGCTGCTTCTTCTCTCAGGGATGAGAGTGGGTGCTGATGAGAAAAGCAGAAAATCTGTAATAAGGGCCACCCCCCGGGAATTTTTTTTCAAAATGAGACCTTACACACCCCATTTCCTGCAATCTGAGCTGTAGTTAATTAAAACACCTGATGCCTATTTTAATACTTATTGAAATAAAAACACTATTATATAGAACAATATGTATCAAAATCAATGTGTATTGCATTAAAGGTCCCATGGCATGAAATTTTCACTTTCTGAGGTTTTTTAATGTTAAAATGAGTTCCTCTGACCTTCTTAAGTCACCCCAGTGGCTAGAAATTTCATAATGTGTAAACCAAACTATGCCCAACATTTGAGAATGTTGCATCAAAACGGCGCGTTGATAAACTCTTCCCTTTACTACGTCAGCAAGGGAGATGATCACCACGCCCCCCCTCTGGATTCCCACCCACTGTATGGATTGCCCGCCCAGTTGTAGTGAGGAGACCATAGAGGGAGGACACAACAACATGGCATCACCTAAGCGAGCGAAACATGGAAATTGCACTGTACATGGATGTGACAACACAGAAAGGAGTCTGTTTTTACTGCCGACAGGAGAGCCCCTGAAGACGCAGTGGCTTAATTTTATTTACTTCAATAATACGCCGTCGAGTCTACCCAAGACGGTGTATGTTTGTCGGAAGCATTTTCCTGAGGAATGTTTCCACAACTTGTGCAAAACCTGCCCTGTACTGTCCCATCAACTGTCACTGAAGCCTGGGTCCGTACTAAGCATCCCTGCCGCATCAGCAACAAACACCGAACAAGTAAGTGTATAACTGGTCGTTTTGCCATGTTTTAAAATCGGTGCGTTAGCCTAGCAATGGCTACATTAGCTGTGCAGCTAACCGCTTCCTGCAGTTAGCCAGGTAATCTGCGCTACAAAACTAAAGAGCATGCAGCATGCTCTGTTAAACTGAGTTTAGTCTGGAAATTGACTAACTTATGAGCTTACGTATGTTTGACTATTGCTCCGCAATGCATGTCTTCTGTTGGATAAGCGCTATGTTGTTGTAGTTGCTGCTTCCATCCTCTTTGGTTATGGAGTGCGTGTTCAAGCCTAGGGTATTATACGTTCGTAAACTACCACTCCGAACACCCTCACTCTCTGTTCTCTGTGTCACGTTGAGTTTACGAAAGGAGTCCGAGGGAGAACGGGGTTTTGTCTTAGCAGCATGGCTACAGGCGCTGATAGCAGCGAGTATGTGTGTGCGCGCAGCTTGGTCAAGCCCCTCCCCCCATGGCCCGCCCCCACCCTTCCCCACCTCCTGCTTCTGATTAGCAAAACGACGCACTGGGAAAAGCGCTGAAATGGGGCTATATCTACGTGCCGAGGGTTCATTTCGAGAAAGGCTGCGAATATAACACCCGGAAGCCTCCACGAGCCCATTTAAAGCATCAACAAACCACCATGCCATGGGACCTTTAATTCAAAATAATATCTACATTTTATGGAGACTGGTTATTACTCATTGTCAACATCACTTGTTTTTCTAAAAAATGTCGATTAAAATTCATAGTTATTTACAGTTCCATTAATACTTCAAATTTTCATATATTCAATATATTGAATTAAATAAAAACATTCATATCTTATGGAAACTGACCTTTTCCTGATGTCCACATTACTTTATGATTTCTTCACAATGTCTATTTAAACTTTAAAGTTATACAGTTATCAACACTGTCAGCTATAATTCAAATGATCATATATTCAATGTATTGAATTAAACAAATGCATATTTTATGGGGACTGTCTATCTTATTGTCCACATCACTTGTATGTTTTCTTCAAAAGGAAAATGTCTATTTACACTTTTTACAGTTAAAAAAGTTATTCACAGTTCCCAGTTATTTTTGAAACAAATTTTCATTTGATCATTTAAACTTCAGCTTCTTGGCCAAAGCCAAAAGCTCATCAGTCCTCTCTTTTTCCCTTTTTATTTCATTAGCCAGCTCCTCCTGTGTTTTTACATGCTCTAACCTGGCTCTCTCACACACTCCTCCCTTGCTTTCCTTTGCTAAACTTTTTATACCAGCATCAATTTCACGTACCTTCACTTCATCTCGCTTGTCAATAGTATTCGGCATCTTGAGAAAACACGCCGATTAGAGGAAAGTATTTTTGATATGCAGCTCACGAACATGTGCAAGTTTTGATAAAAGAAAGCGGATGTGGGTGTCTTTGTAAAAACTGTTTTGATTGGCCATTATGGTCTCGACATCGATGTTTTGACCAATAACAATGTAGATAACACGAATTTTACATCACATTCAACGAGATTAAACGAGACTAAAGATGGCGACTTACAAATAATGTGTAAACATCGTTGGAGTTAATAAAGTTTGAACAGCATGAAGGAACATACGCCAACCTCCCGAAATTATTAATAAAAAAAAAAAATTCTCAACGGATTTGGCATAATATAAAAAGCTCATTTTTTACTCAGAAAAAGCGGAAATCTGCCGAAAAGCGGAAAACTCTCATCCCTGTTCTCTTCTTATGTACTGACTGCAAATTATGTATTTATATAGCACTACCCTGGCGAAAAAAAAAAAATTTACTTTATTGTATTTAAAGTATATTCATATTTTCAATAGTATACTGAAAATGTACTTACACAAATTGTACTTTGTAAATATAAAAAGTATACTAACATCACGCTTTCACGCTAACACTTAACACACTTTAAAATAATTATACTATATTACACTTTATAGAAATACATTATACTAAAATATACTTTAAGTGAAAGTTGTGTAATTTCTAAAGTGTACTAATTTTTAAGGTACTTATAAATATAAAGTACCAATTAAGCATATATGGGTCATTCCATGTCAATTCACACACCCTCCCCAGTGACACCTCTTCAATTTGCCTGATATTTATTTTATTAGTGCCTTATGATGTCAAAAGAAAGAATCCAAAATTTTAGCTTCCTAGCTCGAACGTTTCTTGAGTTATGGCCCTTCAAAGTTTGGGTGCCACGCCCACTTTTGGGGTCCAGGAATTGCGCACTTAATTTGCAAGCATTTTTGGAGGCCCATATTTTTTGTTCTAAGGGGGATATAGACCTGTAAATTGCTATATCTATGTATTCTGGCCCTGTCTATCTGATTCTGCACCTAAAAATAGCACAAGTTTACTAACTTTATAGATATTAACCCCTTAAAAGTGGATTTTTTAATGACAAATTTTTTTTTGACATTTCAGGGGTCCATATCTTGGAAAGTTTTTATGTTGATGGGGTTTCAACTGATTTATCATATTTGGGAACTCTACTGTGTACTTAGAGTTTCAGGGCACTCAGAGCTTTGGTGGGGCTACAGGAGGGCCCTAAATATGGCTTCGGGACAAAATTACCATTTGGTACGCCCTACTTCAGGCCATTAGTTGGCCATGTGGGCACATGATGACTGGAATGAACCTTTAACCCTATCAACAGACACCTTTTATCAAACTTCTAAGCCAATAAAAACTTTGATTATCCAACTCCTTCAATATAAACTAAGCATTTGTATATGGTACCGTTTTTGCATATTTTCTGAGAAATCCGGAAAGTAGGTCAGCTATTGTTTTAACTGCCAATTCAAATCAAAAGGTACTAAAACACATTCAAATTATAAAATAGTAAGATTAAAACAAGGATATCACTGAACACATATTTGAATATATAAACTGACAGTTTACATTTATTAACCCTTTGCACACTGTAGACACACACGTAACTTAAACTACACTTACTTAAGAATAAATTAGTCATGTGATCAGATCAGACAATTTTAATGAGGCATGGACGCCATTTACTGCTGTAAAATACATGTAGGCACAATACAAAACGATTCAATTCAATATAAAACCATAACCAGGCTTGCTGACTGACACTGGCAGTTAAGCATGAATGTACTTTGGAAGAAGCATCTCAATTCTTTCTACCTTCATGTTTATAATGATTATAATAAAATAATTTCCCCTTTTTACTAATTGATATGCTAATTTTCCCCACATGAGTGGCTAGGGGCCCCTTCCCCTTTTCTTGGAAAAAAAAAAAAAAAACCTGATGAGTCTAGGTGGCGGCACGGTGGTGTAGTGGTTAGCACTGTCGCCTCACAGCAAGAAGGTCCGGGTTCGAGCCCCGTGGCCGGCGAGGGCCTTTCTGTGTGGAGTTTGCATGTTCTCCCCGTGTCCGCGTGGGTTTCCTCCGGGTGCTCCGGTTTCCCCCACAGTCCAAAGACATGCAGGTTAGGTTAACTGGTGACTCTAAATTGACCGTAGGTGTGAATGTGAGTGTGAATGGTTGTCTGTGTCTATGTGTCAGCCCTGTGATGACCTGGCGACTTGTCCAGGGTGTATCCCGCCTTTCGCCCGTAGTCAGCTGGGATAGGCTCCAGCTTGCCTGCGACCCTGTAGAAGGATAAAGCGGCTAGAGATAATGAGATGAGATGAGTCTAGGTTTAACTTCCAGATCGGATGTCAGAACAAATGTAGCAAAGCAACCAGGATGTTTTTCTTGGGATCATCCCCTTGTTTGCATCTTTCCCTTTCCTGTTTGAAAGATGCATTTAACTATTAAGTGTATAGTGGTCAGCTACAGGGAAAGGTGTCAAATGTAAAATAAAAAAAAAAAAAATAAAAAAAAAAAAAAACACCAGCATCGTGAAACAGCCGGGAAAGGGTTTATCCCTTGTAATTGTCAATATAACTAATGGGGTATTGGGTATAAATAATCTTCCCATAGATTAAAATCACTATATGGGTGTGCTTTTACTACCTTAAACATGAATTGGCAGTCAAAACAACAGTTGACCTACTTTCCGGCCTAGTACCATATACAAATGCTTAGTTTATATTGAAGGAGTTGGATAATCAAAGTTTTTATTGGCTTAAAAGTTTGATAAAAGGTGTCTGTTGATAGGGTTAAAGGTTCATTCCAGTCATCATGTGCCCACATGGCCAACTAATGGCCTGAAGTAGGGCGTACCAAATGGTAATTTTGTCCCGAAGCCATATTTAGGGCCCTCCTGTAGCCCCACCAAAGCTCTGAGTGCCCTGAAACTCTAAGTACACAGTAGAGTTCCCAAATATGATAAATCAGTTGAAACCCCATCAACATAAAAACTTTCCAAGATATGGACCCCTGAAATGTCAAAAAAAAAATTGTCATTAAAAAAAATCCACTTTTAAGGGGTTAATATCTATAAAGTTAGTAAACCTGTGCTATTTTTAGGTGCAGAATCTGAAAAACAGGGCCAGAATACATAGATATAGCAATTTACAGGTCTATATCCCCCTTAGAACAAAAAATATGGGCCTCCAAAAATGCTTGCAAATTAAGTGCGCAATTCCCGGACCCCAAAAGTGGGCGTGGCACCCAAACTTTGAAGGGCCATAACTCAAGAAATGTTCGAGCTAGGAAGCTAAAATTTTGGATTCTTTCATTTGACATCATAAAGCACTAAGAAAAAAATAAGGCAAATTGAAGAGGTGTCACTGGGGAGGTTTTGGGCATTTGTGTGAATTGACATGGAATGACCCATATTAGTACATATAAAAAGTCACATACTTAAAGTATACAAAATATACTTCAAGTTGTTCCACTTTAGCACATAAAAGTACACTAAATACACTTCAAGTTGCGCTTTTCTACAATTTAATTACAATTAAAATATATTTAATACAAAATTAGTTGTTCCAAAATAGCATGCTTCAAGTTAACTAATCATAAACACACGAAGTATATCGATGATTAGTGTGGCTTCAAGTACACAAAAGTATGCTAAGTTTTAGTACACTTAGCACATTTCTTTTTCACCAGGGTACTTACAACCTCAAATCTACAAACATCATTTCCAATATAAAAGAAAACACATTATTAAGCATCAAGACAGCATAAAACCTAACTGTCCAACAGCCTGTAGTGTTTTGGGTTTTTCCCTTAACACCTTATCTGCCTTCACATAGCAGACATTCATCTCCAGAGGACAGCTGAGTGTGCTACCAAAGTGTGCAAACATTTACAACTTATTAAAACCAACCCCAAAGCCCTCAGTTAATACATGTTTCAACCTGTATGTCAGATCCGAAGCTTTGTGTTGAGCCGAGTTTACTGCACCCCGACACTTCTAGATATTTCCTGATGATGATCCCACTGGCAGTGAACAGTGAATCCCACTGACAGTCAGCCAAACTCAAACCAAAACTGCTTTCACCAAAAGAGAAAGAAAATTAAAGCCTGAATAGTTTTCAACGCGCATGCGCACTAGTTTGCGCGTGCTCTAAATTAGAACGCGCAATCTCGCGATACGTTCTAAATGCGCTTCGGAGAAAAGAATCAAAACAGGAGTTTATTGCCATGTGCACATTACTGCTCTTCTGCTGCTCCATCCGGTCATTGCCTTATTTTTGTATTACACTACATTTACCTTTATTTTGTACTCAGTGTTTTTGCTTTTACTTTGTATTACTTCTTCCGCCTATTTATTTATTTATAACTGGCATTCATAGTGGACAGCAAACTAAGAATTTCATTCTGCAAGAGGACTGTGCATATAACAAACACTTTGAACCTGAATTACGTTCTCACATATCGTACAAGGGGCGGCACGGTGGTGTAGTGGTTAGCGCTGTCGCCTCACAGCAAGAAGGTCCTGGGTTCGAGCCCCGGGGCTGGCGAGGGCCTTTCTGTGTGGAGTTTGCATGTTCTCCCCGTGTCCGCGTGGGTTTCCTCCGGGTGCTCCGGTTTCCCCCACAGTCCAAAGACATGCAGGTTAGGTTAACTGGTGACTCTAAATTGACCGTAGGTGTGAATGTGAGTGTGAATGGTTGTCTGTGTCTATGTGTCAGCCCTGTGATGACCTGGCGAATTGTCCAGGGTGTACCCCGCCTTTCGCCCATAGTCAGCTGGGATAGGCTCCAGCTTGCCTGCGACCCTGTAGAAGGATAAAGCGGCTAGAGATAATGAGATGAGATGAGATATCGTACAAGGAATTTGCTTTGATGATTGGTGCCTGAACAGTTAAGACTAAAGTAGCTCTATAAATAGAATTTAAAAAAAAAAAAAAAAAAACGACTCTAAAATGTACAAATTTGAAAAGTGGACATATTTAAAAAAAAAAACCCACACAACAACAGTAAGTCCAAGCTGTAGATTATGTTCCGGAATACAGTTAGGTCCATAAATATTTGGACAGAGGCAACATTTTTCTAATTTTGGTTCTGTACATTACCACAATGAATTTTGAACAAAACAATTCAGATGCAGTTGAAGTTCAGACTTTCAGCTTTAATTCAGTGGGTTGAACAAAATGATTGCATAAAAATGTGAGGAACTAAAGCATTTTTTTTTAAACACAATCCCTTCATTGCAGGGGCTCAAAAGTAATTGGACAAATTAAATAATTGTAAATAAAATGTTCATTTCTAATACTTGGTTGAAAACCCTTTGTTGGCAATGACTGCCTGAAGTCTTGAACTCATGGACATCACCAGACGCTGTGTTTCCTCCTTTTTAATGCTCTGCCAGGCCTTTACTGCAGCGGTTTTCAGTTGCTGTTTGTTTGTGGGCCTTTCTGTCTGAAGTTTAGTCTTTAACAAGTGAAATTCATGCTCAATTGGGTTGAGATCAGGTGACTGACTTGGCCATTCAAGAATATTCCACTTCTTTGCTTTAATAAACTCCTGGGTTGCTTTGGCTTTATGTTTTGGGTCATTGTCTATCTGTATTATGAAACGCCGACCAATCAGTTTGGCTGGATTTGAGCACACAGTACGTCTCTGTATACCTCAGAATTCATCCGGCTGCTTCTGTCCTGTGTCACATCAATAAACACTAGTGACCCAGTGCCACTGGCAGCCATGCATGCCCAAGCCATCACACTGCCTCCGCCGTGTTTTACAGATGATGTGGTATGCTTTGCATCATGAGCTGTACCACGCCTTCGCCATACTTTTTTCTTGCCATCATTCTGGTAGAGGTTGATCTTGGTTTCATCTGTCCAAAGAATGTTCTTCCAGAACTGTGCTGGCTTTTTTAGATGTTTTTTTAGCAAAGTCCAAGCTAGCCTTTTTATTCTTGAGGCTTATGAGTGGCTTGTACCGTGCAGTGAACCCTCTGTATTTACTTTCATGCAGTCTTCTCTTTATGGTAGATTTGGATATTGATACACCTACCTCCTGGAGTGTTGTTCACTTGGTTGGCTGTTGTGAAGGGGTTTCTCTTCACCATGGAAATTATTCTGCAATCATCCACTACTGTTGTCTTCTGTGAGTGTCCAGGTCTTTTTGCATTGAGTTCACCAGTGCTTGCTTTCTTTCTTTCTTTCTTTCTTTCTTTCTTTCTCAGGATGTACCAAACTGTAGATTTTGCCACTCCTAATACTGTAGCAATTTCTCGGATGGGTTTTTTCTATTTTTGCAGCTTAAGGATGGCTTGTTTCACCTGCATGGAGAGTTCCTTTGACCGCATGTTTTCTCCACAGCAAAATCTTCCAAATGCAAGCACCACACCTCAAATCAACTCCAGGCCTTTTATCTGCTTAATTGAGAATGACATAACGAAGGAATTGCCCACACCTGCCCATGAAATAGCCTTTGAGTCAATTGTCCAATTACTTTTGGTCCCTTTAAAAACAGGGTAGCACATGTTAAGGAGCTGAAACTCCTAAACCCTTCATCCAATTTTAATGTGGATACCCTCAAATGAAAGCTGAAAGAACTGGACTTTATGTCCATGTCCATTATATAACTATAACTTGAATATGTTTCAGTAAACAGGTAAAAAAAAAAACCATTTGTGTCAGTGTCCAAATATATATGGACCTAACTGTACGTACTAAAAGTTCACAGAATGAGGATGTACAGTACAGCATTACCAGGAGATGTGCAATCTGTGGAAAGACTTGACACTAAAACAGGACGTCTAGTTTCTTCAGATGCATTCTATTAATTATATTCCGGATAGTAAGTTTAAAAGGATAAAAAACAATACGAGTAAAAATAAAGGAAACGAATTGTTATTTAGCTAAAGCTATACGACAAACTAAACAACAACAAAGCACACACACATTGCATGATGTCACCTCTACTGCTACCTTCAATAACAATCAAAAACACACCATAAGGCAGTTTGGTTTGCTTGATTCATTTAACTTTCATCAGCATTTCTCCACTACTCTATCCATAACAGTTTACTACTAGTTATTACTACTAAACTAGCGGATAAAAACAGTAACAACTCCCTCACTTCACGAAAAAAAAACCCCTTTAGCATTTCATTACTTGTGTCTAATTTCAGTACTGAACATAAGACGAGACATTGTGAAACTTCATGTTGGAATTACTAGTATTTTTCCGCTGAAATTTTTTGACTCACAAACGTCAAAAATTTGAAAATTTTTGACTCACAAATGTCAACTTCCATATTCAGACATTTGACTCCACCAGTTTTGTTGAGTTCCCCCCACACAGACACAAAAAACTGATTTCCCAAACTAAACATTAAAACACAACCACCTTCTGCAGGACGTCAACTTTTAATGTTTACACTTTCACACGTGAAAAATATTTGTTTTCGCGAGAATAAATTTTCACAGCAATACTGAAGCGGTTGAAACTACAAGAGCTGTTTGATTACTGCTGGTATTAGTAAAAAAAAAAAAAAGATTAAAGTCCAGCAAAGAGGGCAATGTCCCAATTCAGTAACACCTCATTTCAATGTAACTACCTGCCTATGCTTATGCTAACATGCTAGGCAAGCTAGCTACAGGTCAAACATGATCAGGAAAAACCCGTGATGGATAAATAAACAAATTATTACTCACCTTGTGTTAATAAGTCAGACCCTTATGTACTGGATATATCGTGAAATACCGACAGCTTTCCTATGAACTGACAGCTGCCCTGCTCTGCTGTACCCCACTGATCAGTGCACTGCCCTCCTACAGCAAGGAAGAGGGGCGTGACGTCATCAAAACGCGCATGACAGACTTTTTTTTTTGCAAAGAAACCTTCCTTTTATGGAAGCCCATATCCGGCACCACCCATTTAAAAATATTTTTGCGTTCTCGTCGTACTTTTACGTTAATTTTTCGTGACTTCGTAATAATTTGATGTCTTCATTTCCTCTGTAAAACCTCTCTCAGCTCATTAATAAATATCTTCCTTTCTCACACCTCGACCATGTTCTAGGTGGACAGTAATTAAGTACATTTACTTGAGAAAGAAAGAAAGCACAACTGCATTTAACCCATCTGAAGCAGTGCACACACACATACCCAGAGCAGTGGCAGCCATGCTAACAGCGCCCAGGAAGCAGTTGGGAGTTCGGTGCCTCGCTCAAGGGCACCTCAGCCCAAGGCCGTCCCATATTAACCTAACCGCATGTCTTTGGATTGCGGGGGAAACCCACGCAGACACGGGGAGAACATGCAAACTCCACGCAGAAAGGCCTACGCCGGCCACTGGGTTCGAACCTAGAACCTTCTTGCTGTAAGGCGACCATGCTAACCACTACACCACTGTGCCGCTATCGGCATTAAGTACTGTACTTAAGTACACTTTTTGAGTATCTGTACTTTACCTGAGTATTTTTTTTATCATACTTTTCACTCCATTACATTTCTGTCAAGGCCAGTCAAGTCATTTATTTATATAACACTTTTAACAACAGACATGGTCGCAAAGCAGCTTTACAGAATTTGAACGACTTAAAACATGAGCTAATTTTATCCCTAATCTATCCCCAATGAGCAGGCCTGTGGCGACGGTGGCAAGGAAAAACTCCCTCAGACAACATGAAGAAACCGTGACAGGAACCAGACTCAAAAGGGAACCCATCCTCATTTGGGCAACAACAGACAACATGACGATAACATTAACAGTTTTAACATGAAGTCAGTTTCGTTGATGTTATAACTATTCATTGATGGAAACTTGAGTGCAAAACTGTTCACGACAACTGCAGTCCTAAAGTTAGCAAGTCAACTGTAGTCGTCAGCCATAAAAGCATGACTGTAAGTGTCCAGAGCGTCTTCCAAGTGTGACTTTCAACTGTCCATATGGGGCCGTCCTCCACAGGAGCGATGTGATGAGACTCCAACCAGACGTAGGGCATCAGGATGGATCAGGCAGGTCCGAGGAGCAGAAGAGGTCAGCATTTCGATCTCAAGGTCTTTTCTAAAACGTGATTGTTTTTTCCACAGGTGACACTGAGAGCCTATCAGTAATCACTAGGGTCACATCACGTCCACAGACTGTATAAAATCAAGTTCAATGATTTCTCAGCAGCATTATTTAACACGATCAGTTGATGGCAGAATGAGGTGGTTCTTCTGGGGAATGAACGCACCCATGTTTCAGTTTTCTGAAAGGATTAAAGATTCATTTTGTTTTAAATGTTTGCTTTGTTTCCCAAAAACAAACCACATCACGGCCTACAAAAACTTGCCATCCAACCTCATCTCATCTCATCTCATTATCTCTAGCCACTTTATCCTTCTACAGGGTCGCAGGCAAGCTGGAGCCTATCCCAGCTGACTATGGGCGAAAGGCGGGGTACACCCTGGACAAGTCGCCAGGTCATCACAGGGCTGACACATAGACACAGACAACCATTCACACTCACATTCACACCTACGGTCAATTTAGAGTCACCAGTTAACCTAACCTGCATGTCTTTGGACTGTGGGGGAAACCGGAGCACCCGGAGGAAACCCACGCGGACACGGGGAGAACATGCAAACTCCGCACAGAAAGGCCCTCGCCGGCCCCGGGGCTCGAACCCAGGACCTTCTTGCTGTGAGGCGACAGCGCTAACCACTACACCACCGTGCCGCCCGCCATCCAACCTGTGGAAGCATATTGAGGGATATAAAGGTTTTATTCCAAGAGAAAGCTTGCAATGAAGTTGTTGGTGCTTTTAAAGCTAGCAAAACCATTGCAATAGCTATGCAGTCTGTTTAGTCAAATGACTTTCTATGGATTTGCCTGCCAAGTTGCTGTAGCCTTGTCCATAGCTAACATTAACTATAGCTACCTGTAGTTAACTTGGACACTGTTAGTTAGCATGTAAAAATGGAGTTACATGAACATGAATAACGTTAATTTATCTGAAGTCCTTTCAGAAATATGTTTTAGCATAATCTTGCCAAATAAACAGAATGTAGAAATCTTTCTTTTCGAGGAGCATTAGCTACCCAATATGATTTCAAGTTTGAAAAGAGTTTGCAAGAAGTCAGGTGGAGTTTCACTGACTAGCTAGCTTAACGTTAAACCACCATGATGTCACAGCATGTGATCATTTTGTGAATTCACATTTCTGTCTTTGGTAAAGGCATTAGGTTTTGGCAATAAAACAACAATGTGTTGACACATACACACACACACACACACACACACACTAGTGCATCTCAAACAATTAGAATATCATGAAAAAGTTCATGTTTTTCGTAATTTAATTCAAAAATGTAAACTTTCAAATCGATGACTTGCAACCACAAAATGTGCTATGTCATGAGTGTCCGCCATGATGGTGGATATCCAAAGCAACTAGAATGGCAGCCACTGAAAGCATATCTGTAAACAATGCTGAATTTTCTCAGTATTACCACAATTTGAACAATTGAGCGAAGATAGATACGTGTGGTTTTGACCCATATTATTTTAAAAAGTCAGGCTTTTCTGAAGATAAGATGCTTCTACCGACCATCGAGTATGAATACAGGCCATTTCGTCCCATGACCATTTCATCCAAAGCCTTTTTCATATGCACTATCAGTTATTTTATATTTCAGGTATTTGTTTGTTCGAAAAAGGAGGAATTCTCAATGGGATTTGACCGAAGCAAAACACATTTTTGTAAAGCAAATGAGTGCCATAGTATGGATCATATTAAATCTTTAGGCACAGAGCAGCACTCTCACGTGGGCTCCGTTTGCGAATCCTGGGCCGAGATGCAGTCCTACTAACCCGAGACTATGCTCTTTCCAAGGGGGAATCGTAGAGGAAGGTGCCTGTCAAATTTGGCTTCGCTGTGAGCTCCGTTGGCCGAGTTATTCATTTTTAAAGCCGGCTGGATCATGTTAAATCTTTAGCCGCAGAGCAGTGCTCTCGCAGGGCTTTCATTCATGAACACAGGAATACCTGAAATATAAAATAATTGATGGTGCTTCTGAAAAGGGCTTTGGATGGAATGTCTTAACTACTGGACAAAATGGTCATTTGACAAAGTGTCTTGATCCCCTTGTCTCCTCTCCGTACTCAGCCTCAGAGTTTCCTCTTTCTGAATCACAGACGGAATTCTAAAAATCGGAACGTGCCATTGTCACGAGTACTGTTGTGACCACAGCCATATACAGCACAAAGATATGGCATAGCTAAAAGAACACTTAAAGCAGTGTAAAAACAAAGAGAGCTGCACACGCGTGACTATGTTTTGTATGAAATGTCGCTTGACTCCGCATTTGTATCTCCACCAACATGGCCGACATCCGGGTTTCTATTTTGCTTTGACGTCACTTGCAAGTCAAGGATATTTGATATTCATTACACATAAAGTTAAATATTTCAAGCCTTTGTTTTAATGTTGATTATGGCTTATGGATGAAAATTAGAAATCCAGTATCTCAAATTATTAGAATATTTCCTAAGCTGAATCAAAAAAGGATTTACAATACAGAAATGTCCAACTTCTGAAAAGTATCTTCATTTTTCACTCAATACTTGGCTGAGGCTCCTTTACCACAAATTACTGCATCAGTGAGACATGACATGAAGACATTCAGCCTGTAGCACTGCTGAGTTGTTATTGAAGCCCTGGTTGCTTTTATATTGGCCTTCAGCTCATCTGTATTTTTGGGTCGGGTGTTTCTCATCTTCCTCTTGACAATATCCCATAGATTTTCTATGGGGTTCAGGTCAGGTGAGTTGGCTGGCCAGTGAAGCACCGTAATATCATGGTCAGCAAACCATTTGCTAGTAGTTTTGCCACTGTGGGCAGGTGCAGAGTCCTGCTGGAAAAGGAAATAAGCATCTCCATAAAGCTTGTCAGCAGATGGAAGCATGAAGTGCTCTAAAATCTCCTGGTAGATGGCTGTGTTGACTTTGGACTTGATGAAACACAGTGGACCAACACCAGCAGATGACATGGCACCCCAAATCATCACAGACTGTGGAAACTTCACACTGGACTTCAAACACCTTGGATTCTGTGCCTCTCCACTTTTCCTCCAGACTCTAGGACTTTGATTTCCAAATTAAATGTAAAATCATCTGAAAAGAGGACTTTGGATCACTGACCAACAGTCCAATTCTTTCTCTCCTTAGCCCAGGTAAGATGCTTCTGACATTGTCTCTGGTTCAGAAGTGGCTTCATATTAGGAATGTGACAGTTGTAGCCCCTTTCCTGAAGATGTCTGTGTGTGGTGGCTCTTGATGAACTGACACCAGCCTCAGTCCACTCCTTGTGAAGCTTTCTCAAGTTCTTGAATCCACTTTTCTTGACAGTCCTCTCAAGGCTGCGATCATCCCTGTTGCTTGTGCACCTTTTCCAATCAGCCTTCTCAGCAATGACCTTCTGTGACTTATCCTCCTTGTAGAGGGTGTCAATGATCATCTTCTAGACAAGTGTCAAGTCAGCAATCTTTCCTGTATGATTGTAATTGAGTGTACTTAGCTATACTGAGACATACACGGTATGCATGTGTAGTGGTTCGCTAGGCGTGGGTGGAGCACAGAGGACGGCAGGACAGAGATCAGGTTTGTATATGGGTTTTTTATTGTCAAACTTTTCAGTCTAAACAACGTTTTATTAGGAGACTAGAGACACTGACTAGCGTCTCGTCCGGCGATGAGCTCCCCTGCTCTCCGCTCTCCTTCCCTAAATAGGGCGCGGTCACTGGGAAGACACACACAAACACAGGTTAATTGCCATCAGGTGTAGTGATTCTGCCACTTACCTTCCCTGACTCCGCCCTCCTGTCACAGACCGGTGCTTGACCATGCCCCTGCTGCCACATACCCCCACCGCCTGACTCAGGCCAGGCGGCCATCCGGCCTGCAGCCGACTCCCCCCCCCTTGACGGGAGAGGAAGTCTGCCACGACCATCTGCGCCCCCGGCCTGTGGACCACCTTAACATTGAAGGGTTAGAGTGCCAGATACCAACGGGTGATCCGCGCATTGGCATCCTTCATGTGGTGGAGCCACTGGAGGGGCGCGTGGTCCGAACAGAGGGTGAAAGGGCGCCCCAGCAGGTAGTAACGGAGGGCGAGGACCGCCCACTTGATCGCCAGACACTCTTTCTCGATCGTGCTGTAGCGCCCCTCATGCACTGACAGCTTCCTGCTAATGCACAGGATGGGGCGGTCCTCCGCCTCCACCTCCTGGGACAAAACCGCCCCCAGCCCTCTGTCCGATGCATCGGTCTGCAACACAAAGGGGAGAGAAAAGTCAGGGGAGTGTAAAAGTGGCCCCCCACACAGTGCAGCCTTCACTTCAGAAAAAGCCCGCTGGCATTGCTCCGTCCACTGGACCGGATCTGGTGCCCCCTTTTTAGTGAGATCAGTCAGCGGGCTGGTGACATCCAAATAATTAGGTATAAACCTACGGTAATAGCCAGCCAGCCCCAGGAACTGTCTCACCCCCTTTTTGGTCTTGGGCCTCGGGCAGGCCGCAATCGCTGCCGTCTTATTAATTTGGGGACGCACCTGCCCATTGCCCAAGTGGAAGCCCAGATACCGTACTTCCACCCGCCCAATCGCACACTTCTTTGGGTTGGCTGTGAGCCCCGCTCGTCTCAGCGACCTAAAGACGGCCCTCAGATGTTCGAGGTGCCTCTGCCAGTCATTACTATAGATGATGATGTCATCTAGATAGGCGGCCGCATAAGTGGCGTGAGGGCGGAGGACTCTGTCCATCAGCCACTGAAATGTAGCGGGCACCCCAAACAGCCCAAACGGAAGGGTGACGAATTGGTGTAAACCAAACGGTATGGAAAAGGCCGTTTTTTCTTAGGATAGTGGAGTCAAGGGGATCTGCCAATATCCCTTCATCAAATCCAGCGTCGAATAAAAGCGAGCAGTGCCGAGTCGATCGAACAACTCATCAATACGAGGCATCGGGTACGCATCGAATTTAGACACTGCGTTGACTTTTCTATAGTCCACACAGAACCGGACCGACCCATCGGCCTTGGGTACCAAGACCACCGGGCTGCTCCAGTCACTGTGGGACTCCTCGACGATGCCCATTTCGAGCATGGTCTCAAGTTCTTCCCGAACCACCTTTTTTTTGTGTTCGGGTAGCCTGTAAGGGCGGCTACGCACTACTACCCCCGGGGGCATCTCTGTGTGGTGCTCTATGAGGTTAGTGCGACCAGGCAGGGGCGAGAACACATCCGAAAACTTGGTCTGCAACTGGGCGACCTCCGTGAGTTGGGTCGGGGAGAGGTGGTCTCCACAGGGGACCGGAGAGGTGCATGATGCCAATGCCCCCTTTTGAACCTTCGGCCCCAGCTCCGCCTTCTCCGGAACCACCGACACCAACGCCATGGGGACCTCCTCATTCCAGAGTTTAAGTAGGTTGAGGTAGTAAATTTGTAGTGCCCCACCCCTGTCTGTTCGCCTCACCTCATAGTCGACGTCCCCGACTCGCCGTGTGACCTCAAAGGGCCCTTGCCACCTGGCGATCAATTTGGAGCTCGATGTGGGCAACAGTACGAGTACTTTATCTCCCGGTGTGAACTCCCTAAGGCGCATACCCTTGTTGTACAGGCGGGCTTGACGTTCTTGGGCCTGCCGCAAATTCTTCTGGGTTAGGTGGGTGAGCGTGTGGAGTTTTGCGCGCAGGTCCATAATGTATTGAATTTCGTTCTTACTTTGTGAAGGTCCCTCCTCCCAATTTTCCCGCAGCACGTCTAGGATGCCGCGCGGCTTATGCCCATATAATAATTCGAATGGGGAGAACCCCGTGGAGTCTTGGGGGACCTCTCGCACTGAGAACAACAAGGGCTCGAGCCACTGATCCCAATTACGTGCGTCCTCACTTGCGAATTTTTTAATGATATTTTTGAGGGTGCGATTGAACCGTTCCACTAAACCGTCCGTTTGTGGGTGATACACGCTGGTGCGGATCGGCTTAATCCCCAATAACCCATACAGTTTGCGCAGTGTCCGTGACATAAATGTGGTGCCTTGATCAGTCAGAATCTCTTTCGGGATTCCAACTCGGGAGATAACGCGGAAGAGTGCCTCCGCAATACTGCGTGCTGAGATATTGCGCAGAGGCACTGCTTCCGGGTATCGCGTTGCATAGTCCACCAGAACTAATATAAAGCAGTACCCTCGTGCTGACCGATCTAATGGCCCGACGAGATCCATCCCAATTCTCTCAAACGGGGTCTCGATTAATGGGAGGGGGCGCAAAGGCACTTTTGGAATGGCCGCCGGATTTACTAACTGGCATTCGCGGCATGCCGTGCACCACCTACGAACATCGCCATGAATCCCCGGCCAATAGAATCGGGCCATTATTCGGGCTAGTGTGTTATCCTGCCCTAAGTGTCCAGCCATGGGATTAAAATGAGCCGCCTGGAATACCAATTCCCGGCGGCTCTTTGGAATTAAAAGTTGCGTGACTCGCTCTTTAGTCTGAGTGTCCTGCGTCACTCGGTATAACCTATCCTTCATAATTGCGAAGTAGGGGAAGGACGGGGTGGCATTCGGCTGGAGCGTTTGACCATCGATTGCTCTCACTTGGTCAAACGCATGTCGCAGAGTCTCGTCTCGCGACTGCTCTAATGGGAAATCGGCGAGGGATTCCCCGCGAGAGAGAGGAGGGGCCGGCGGCTCCTCACTCTGATGCGGAGATGACGTAGATGGCTCTGCGACAGCTGCTCCCGCCAAAGCGACACCGGGACCTCCCCCCGTTAAATGGCAGGACCCACTCTTGACTAAGTGTGCCATCAAATCCCGAAATCCCGGCCAATCAGTCCCCAAAATTAAAGAGTGGGTAAGGCGAGGATTAACCGCCGCCTTCACTATAACTTTTTCCCCTCTGAAAAAAATGTCAACCGACACCAAAGGGTAGTGGTGAACATCCCCGTGCACACACAACACCTTCACCCCCTGTGCTCCCCCCAATGCCTCGTTTTGAACCAGGCTTTGACGAATTGAGGTCTGATTACAACCAGAATCCACCAACGCCTGATATGTAGCTCCTTGGATACTCACCGGTATGCGATATGCTCCGGCCCGATCGAGGGCGGCCTCTGGCGCATCGGGGATCCGAACCACCGTGCCCACTTCCATTGCCGTGCACTGCTGTTGAAGGTGGCCCGTCTCCCCGCAGCGTCAGCAAACCGGCCCGGGCTTTCCCTCTGCACCGGTGTTCTGGGGCTCACTCACCTGAGGGGGGGGAGACAGACACAGAAGGGAGAAACGGGAGGGTATCGCGGGTGCGGCGGGCCGGATGGGGTGGTGCTGGCCCCCGTCTCCGCGGTGGGGGAATGGGGCGAGGACGGGACATAGAAGGAGGGGGAGAGAGAGAGAGAGAAGAGGAGAGAAGAGAAGACGCCGTCTGCTGTCCTACCGCCGGAACAGCCGCCAAATGATCCTCTGCCAGCTTGACTGCCTGATCCAGCGACGCCGGGCAGTGGCACTGGACCCACTCCGCGGTTCCTGCTGGTAAGCGAGCGATGAATTGTTCCAGCACCACCTGGTCGATGATCCCCTCGGCGTCGCGGTTGTCGGCCCTCAACCACCACCAGCAGGCGTCCCGGAGCTGCTGGCCAAACGCGAACGGCCGGCTGACTTCCTCCAAGCGCAAAGCGCGGAAGCACTGGCGCTGTTGCTCTGGAGTGCACCCCACGCGCTGGAGGACGGCCTGGCGGAGGTCCGCATAGGCCAGCTGGCGGTCGGCGGGGAGCTGTAGTGCAGCCAGCTGTGCCTCTCCCGTTAGGAGGGGGAGGAGGCACGCCGCGCGCTGCTCCATCGGCCACCCTGAGGCTTCTGCGACTTGTTCGAATAGCGTGATGAAGGCCTCAGGGTCATCCTGCAGACCCATCTTGGTGACGGTGAGGGAAGACGGGCCCGCGGCTGGAGCGCTGGTGGACCCCGCCGATGCGAGGAGGTGCCGGAACGCCTCGCGGTCTTCCTGCTGGGCCAGCACCAGGGCTTCGAAGCGTCGCTCTTGTTCCTTCCGGAGGGTGACGAGCGCCTGGTGCTGGCTTTGCTGGGCCGTGGCGAGGGCGTGGACCAGGTCGGCGAATGGGGAGGACTCCATGGGGCTGATCGGCTGGTGCTCCACTCTGAATTCCTGGGCTTCAGCACCACTGTAGCGGTTCGCTAGGCGTGGGTGGAGCACAGAGGACGGCAGGACAGAGATCAGGTTCGTATATGGGTTTTTTATTGTCAAACTTTTCAGTCTAAACAACGTTTTATTAGGAGACTAGAGACACTGACTAGCGTCTCGTCCGGCGATGAGCTCCCCTGCTCTCCGCTCTCCTTCCCTAAATAGGGCGCGGTCACTGGGAAGACACACACAAACACAGGTTAATTGCCGTCAGGTGTAGTGATTCTGCCACTTACCTTCCCTGACTCCGCCCTCCTGTCACAGACCGGCGCTTGACCACGCCCCCGCTGCCACAGCATGTTTTGCTCAAACTCGAAATGAAATATTCTAATATTTTGTGTGATTTTGTTTTTAATTTTTGTGCTGTAGGCCATAATTGTCAAAATTAAAATAGAAAAATGCTTTTTAACATTTTAGTTTATGTATAATGAGTCTAGAATATATTAAAGTTTCACTTTCTTAAATAACTGATGAAAAATATTGAACTTTTTCCACAATATTCTAATTTTTTGAGATGCACTAGTGTGTCTATGGGTGGCATGGTGGTGTAGTGATTAGCACTACTTCCTCAAAGCAAGAAGGTTCTGGGTTCAAGCCCAGTGGCCAGTGGAGGCCTTTCTGTGTGGAGTTTGCATGTTCTCCCCATGTCTGTGTGGGTTTCCTCCAGGTGCTCCAGTTTCCCCACAGTTTAGGTTAACATGGGGCAGCCATAGCCTGAAGGCCCTTGAGCAAGGCATCACACAGTTGCTGCAGATTTTTCGACTGCACATCCATTATCTCTCATTCCACCACATCTATTGGCTTGAGAGGTGGAGGTCATTTGAGTACAGTGAACTTATTGTCATGTTCAAGAAACCAGTTTGAGATGATACTTCCTATTTTATCCTGTTAGAAGTAGCCATCAGAAGATGGGTACACTGTGGTCATAAAGTGAGGGACATGGTCAGCAACAATACTCAGGTAGTCTGTGGCCTTTAAGTAATGCTCAGTTGGTATTAAAGGGCCCAAAGTATGTGAGGAAAATATCCTCCACAGCATAGGGGAGAGGGGGGTAAATTGAGCCAGTGGGTAAGTTGACCCACCCCCTGTATTAAGGCACTGGTACACCTTTAGAGTCATGTGATCAGAAATTCTACAATCACCATTCATTTGCTGTTCCATGTGAAGGAGAGATGTCCATGCTTGCGTGGTAAGTATGTTTTTTTCACAAAAATACATTTTTTGTTTGTCAAAGTAAATTTTTTACACATCAGATATAAAGGGTATTTTGCTAAAAGCAAATTTATCAAGGTCTAAAAACATATATCATACATGTTGATGGTTAGCTAGTGTATCAAATCATGGTGATAATTTAGCTAAAGATTAGCCTGATTAGCCAGAACAGGATGTTTTTTCCAAAATGGTGACTGTGGGGTAAAGTGAGCCAGTTGCCTTGGGTCAAATTGAGCCACTGGTTCAACTTACCCCACCTTGAGCCACTAGTTATTTTAATCCTAAAAAGTCTGAAAATGGCATTTGTATGATTTCTATGACTTTAAATGACCTTTATATTGTAAACATTATAGCCATCATGCCAAGAACATACAAAAGGAAGACAAACTGGGCCTCAACACCTCTTGAAGAGATGGAGCGAGCTGCTGCTGAGGTCAAGTCTGGAGGGTCCATAAGAGCATATAACAGAGACATCTTTCCTGATGCAGAGTTTGAGCCCTCAATGGTGTCAGACAGGCCAAACCCTACAGCAGATGATACACCCACTGCCTCAACCTCCATGTCTGCAGACCTGGCTCCATCAACCTCTACCCCAGCATGTGCATCACCAGATGATACAGATATGAGTCCAAGTCACCCTGCGCATGTGTCTCCAGATGAAATCCTGCCCTTACCCAGAAATCCACATCCCAGGGCAAAGACAAAGCGAAAGCGCGTAAAGACAAGAGTCCTCACCGACACACCTGAGAAGCAGGCAATCGAAAGGGCTTATGAAGAAAGAAAAAATAAACTGCAGGGCAGAAGCAAAAAGCTCAAGAAGAAACAAACAAAAAAGAAAATCATGGTGAGCAGCGGCTCTGAGGAAAGTGATGTTCCCATCCCATTTGATGACATGTCCGATTATGAGAGCTCTGAGGATGAGACAAGCGAACCAAGCACCAGAGATCTGTTAGTTGGCGACTTTGTTATTGTTAAGTTTGAAGCCAAAAGCAGAAGCTACAATTACATTGGCATGGTGGAAAAACTAGAGAATGATGAAGTGACTGCAAGGTTTCTGAGAAGAATCCGGGGAAGCACTGCCAATGAGAAACCCACTTTCGCTTTCAAGGAAAATGATGTGGCACTTTTTCCACAAAGTTATGTGCTGAAGAAGTTACCTCAACCTCAAAAGGCAGGAGGAACTGCACGGAGGCAACAGCACTTCATATTTCCTTGTAGCGTTGAAGGCTGGAATGTGGAATAATTAGTTGTTGAGTAAGAAAAACAAAGCCTTGTTCAATAAAGAATGTTAGGTCAAGTTAAAGAATTTAAAAAAGTTAAAGAAGTTAGAAAAGGTTTTGCATACACTGTTGTTATTTTTGTGTCTGCACTGTATTAAAATATTTAGAACAATACCCTTGCATTATCTATTTATTTATTATTTTAAGTAAAGCTCGAGTTTTACACGAGAAAAGCTGCATTGGTCACTTTACCCCCAGGTGGCTCAATTTACCCACTTAGATGGCTCAACTTACCCTTAAGGTGGGGGAAGTTGAGCCATCACACCACTTTTTTTTGATAAGTCATTTTTTCATTATCGTTTGTCATAGATACATACTTGTCATTTCTATTTACAGCACACATCCTGGACTATATGTGGGTGGTTTTGTTTTTGTGCTATAACATTTTTCCTTGCTGAGAAGACAGCATTAGTAAGAAATGGCTCAATTTACCCCACTCTCCCCTACCAGCCTGAACTGTTCATACAAGGCAGAATGGATCCATGCTTTCATGTTGTTTACACCAAATTCTGACCCTACCATCCAAATGTTGCAGCAGAAATCAAGACTCATCAGACCAGGCAATGATTTTCCAATCTTCAATTGTCCAATTTTGGTGAGCCCGTGCAAATTGTTGCCTCAGTTTCCTGTTCTTAGCTGACAGGAGTGGCACCTGGTGTAGTCGTCTGCTGCTGTATTCCATCTGCTTCAAGGTTCAATGTGTTGTGTGTTCAGAGATGGTCTCCCGCATACCTTGGTTGTAACAAGTGGTTATTTGAGTTACTGTTGACTTTTTATCTTTTCAAACCAGTCTGGCTATTCTCCTCTGGCATCAGCAAGGCATTTTTGCCCAGAGAACTGCCACTCACTGAATATTTTGTATTTTTTGGACCATTCATTTCATGCACAACCCCAGAGATGGTTGTGCATGAAAACCCCAGTAGATCATCAGTTTCTGAAATACTCAGACCACCCCGTCTGGCACCAACAACCATGCCACGTTCAAAGTAACTTAAATCATGTTTCTTCCCCATACTGATGCTCAGTTTGAACTTCAGCAGGTCATCTTAATCATGCTACATGCTGAAATGCATTGAGTTGCTGCTGTGTGATTGGTTGATTAGATATTTGCGTTAATGAGCAGTTGAACAGGTGTACCTAATAAAGTGGCTTCTGTGTATTTTTATTTATTTATTTATTTATTAACAGTTCTTTCATGAAATCGAGTCGTACATGAACTGATAGCCGACGAGGAGCATAGCACTGAGTCGGCTATAAGCCATGTACGACGAGATTGAGTGGACTAACTGTTTTATTCTATCCACATTCACTGGATTTTTCAAAACAGAGCTTTTTTTTTTTTGCAAATTTGATAAAAACTTTATACAAAACATCCGACAAAATCATTTCCGCTTCGAATGTAAACAAACCGGCGAGATGACAGTAGCAATTTGTGGAAAATGCGATAATAATTCTTGAAAAAAAAAAAAAGATACATTCTGACCATCAAATACTTTTATTCCATATTTTATTGCTTTTTTGTAGTTTGGGGGGGGGGGTTTCTTCTTATTCTTTAGGGTTTTGCAGTTGCCAAACCAACTTAAAGGTGCATTACCGCCGCCAACTGGGCTGGAGTGTGGAACAGGAGCTATTGGAGGGGTGGGGGGGACAAACATCCATCCACCCATCCATCCATTATCCGTAACTGCTTATGCTGTGCAGGGTCACAGGCAAGCTGGAGCCTATCCCAGCTGACTATGGGCGAGAGGCAGGGTGCACCCTGGACAAGTCACCAGGTTATCGCAGGGCTGACACATAGAGACACACAACCATTCACACTCACGGTCAATTTAGAGCCACTAATTAACATAACCTGCATGTCTTTGGACTGTGGGGGAAACCGGAGCACCCGGAGGAAACCCACGCGGACACGGGGAGAACATGCAAACTCCGCACAGAAACACACACACACACACATACACGAGGGTAAGTCAAAAAGTTCTAAGACAGATGTTATGATTTCAAAAGGTGTGAAAGACATCCCCCAGAATTCTACAAAGAAGGAATTCTCCAATGGAAACACCACTTGCAGAAGTCTCATCTCATCTCATTATCTCTAGCCGCTTTATCCTTCTACAGGGTCGCAGGCAAGCTGGAGCCTATCCCAGCTGACTACGGGCGAAAGGCGGGGTACACCCTGGACAAGTCGCCAGGTCATCACAGGGCTGACACATAGACACAGACAACCATTCACACTCACATTCACACCTACGGTCAATTTAGAGTCACCAGTTAACCTAACCTGCATGTCTTTGGACTGTGGGGGAAACCGGAGCACCCGGAGGAAACCCACGCGGACACGGGGAGAACATGCAAACTCCGCACAGAAACACACACACACACACATACACGAGGGTAAGTCAAAAAGTTCTAAGACAGATGTTATGATTTCAAAAGGTGTGAAAGACATCCCCCAGAATTCTACAAAGAAGGAATTCTCCAATGGAAACACCACTTGCAGAAGTGTTTAGACTTAAATGGAGGATATGTAGAGAAATAGCTTTGTTATTTTCATAAATAAAGAACGGGGTAGCACGGTGGTGTAGTGGTTAGCGCTGTTGCCTCACAGCAAGAAGGTCCGGGTTCGAGCCCCGTGGCCGGCGAGGGCCTTTCTGTGCGGAGTTTGCATGTTCTCCCTGTGTCCGCGTGGGTTTCCTCCGGGTGCTCCGGTTTCCCCCACAGTCCAAAGACATGCAGGTTAGGTTAACTGGTGACTCTAAATTGACCATAGGTGTGGATGTGAGTGTGAATGGTTGTCTATGTGTCAGCCCTGTGATGACCTGGCGACTTGTCCAGGGTGTACCCCTCCTTTCGCCCGTAGTCAGCTGGGATAGGCTCCAGCTTGCCTGTGACCCTGTAGAACAGGATAAAGTGGCTAGAGATAATGAGATGAGAGATACATATACACACACACACACACATATTGAAATTAACTTTCGGCACTGAAAAGAGTGAATTAAAGGACAGTTATTAAAATAATCCACGTTTCCAATAAAAGAACGAATGTTTCTTGTTTGTTCAGATGTACCTTTTTAGTGACAGTCCTCGCTTTGTTTCTTTGTCAGCCTTTTTAAGTTCTTTTTTTTTTTTTTTTTACACTGACAGTCTTTTTTGTCAGTACTCTAAACTTTCTGTTTGAAAAGAGTCTGCCCACAGAGCCGCAGTTTCATAACAGCAGTTTCAGGCCAGTGGCATTGAACGCATAGGACATCATGTGAACATTGGGCCATTAGCAGAGGAAAAAGTCCCCCAGTGCCTTAGTTTTTGAGGGTACATTGTACAAGACACATTGCTGATATATATGCCAATATTGGCAATAAATACATTTGTTTTGCCCTATAGATTTTTGCCCAACATTTGTAGTTTCCCCAACCATGTCAGGATTTCTGAAAGGATTTATTTATTTTTTGTTTCTAATCATATAACTTGGCTTCCTTGGCTGAAACTTGACTTAGCAGAGCTGGGGTTTGAAATAACCTGCCAATCAAGAGCTCACAACTTTTTTTTTTTATTGTGTCCTTTATTCAGTGCTCTGTCTACTAATGCACTAATATATATATATATATATATATATATATATATATATATATACACACACACATTTATGAAAGATGCCTTCATAATAATATGTCTCTGTGTACTTTCCCCTGTGATTAATCATGAACTGTTTGGCACTGGACCATGTCACAGTGCTCAGAGGAACTTAGAAAGTGATGATTAAAATTTGGTTTCTTCCTTTTTCAAGGTATGTGGGTTGACAAGGGAGGCATATTTCCCACAGCTTTCAGTTGGCTCAGATCCTCGGCTGTTTCATATCCTCCCTTGGTTTCTGTCACTCAAATGAAAGTAATCTTGTGCTCTATTTGCATGTATAACATTCTATAACGTTTAAGCAATTGATAGAAACCTATGTTTGACATGCTTGAAACTGGAACAGGTTGTTCTGATTGCTACTTGTTTTGGTGAGTTAAATCCTTGAGATTTATCTTCACATGCACATTCTGCTCCCTGCTTAATGAAGGTTATGTTGTCCAGTAACGTCTTTCTTCTTTTCATAAGATAGATGTGGCAGCAGGGGTGTGGCCTAGTGTCAGTTTGTGAATGGAGGACGGGGCCAGGGAAGGTGAGTGGCAAAGTCAATGCACCTGTGCCTAATTAACGTTGTGTGTCTGTGTTGCAGTGACAGAGGATAGAAAAGGAGGGAGAGAGCAGAGAGAAAGGAACTCTCCCGATCAGAACATGTGTGTGTTGTGTGTGTGTGTGTGTGTGACTGGAAGAGTGTGTGCGCGCAGCTGAAAAGCTATGGAAAGAAATAAAATAAAAGTATGTGTGCGAACATCAACTCCCGCCTGTCATGCTTCTGCTCCACCCACATCAGGGAACTGTTACAGTGGTGCCGAAACCCAGGACGTACAGAAGGGAACCACCACATGGAGTCCTCCCCATTCAAAGAGCTCATCCATGCCCTCGCTACTGGCCAGCAGAACCAGCATCAAGCACTGACCACCCTCCAGAAGGAGCAAGAGCAATGCTTTGAAGCCTTGATGCTGGCCCAGCAGGAAGATCACCAGGCGTTCTGGCATCTGCTCCCGTCGGCAGGGGCTTTGACCATCACCACAGCAGACCCTCCTCACACCACCCTCACGAAGTTCCAGAAGCTTTCCTTGCTCTTTTCAAGCAAGTGGCCGAAACGTGGGGATGGCTGCTCGAGCAGCGCGTGGCGCGCCTCCTCCTGCTTCTGACTGGTGAGGTGCAGGTCACAGTGCTGCAGCTCCCTGCTGCCAGCCGGCTCAGGTACGCCGACCTGAAGAAAGCCATCCTGCAGCATGTCAGCCGCTCCCCAGAACAACACCGCCAGCACTTCCAGACGCTGATGTTGGAGGTGGTCAGCTGGCCATTTGCATTTGGCCGGCAACTCTGGGACGCCTGCCGGCGGTGGCTGAGGGCGGAAGACTGCGACGCCGACGGGATCATTGATCTGGTGGCACTGGAACAGTTCATCTCTCGACTTTTGGAAGGAACGGCAGAATGGGTCCAGTGTCGTCGCCTGGCGTTGCTAGAACGAGCCATCGAGTTGGCGGAGGACCATCTGGAGGCGGTTCCGACGGCAGGTGGACGAGACGCCTCTCCTCATATTCTTTCTCTTTCTCCTTCTCCCCCCCCCTTCCCCACCCCGTTCCCCCACCTCGGAGGCGGAGGCCGGCTCCTCCCCAGCCAGCCTGTCGCACCTGTGGTGTCCTCCTATCTCCCTCTTCCATATCTGTGTCTTCTACCCCTCAGTTAAGTGACGCCCAGAACGCCAGTGCAGGGAGAAAGTCTGGGCCGGCGTGCTGGCGCGGTGGGGAGCCGGAGCACCTCCTGAGCCAGGGCTCCGCAATGGAGGTGGGAGCTATGATCCACATCCCCGACACACCAGAGACCGCCCCCAATCAAGCTGGAACGTATCGCATACCGGTAAGCATTCAAGGGGATACATATCGTGTGTTGGTGGATTCCGGTTGTTATCAGACCTCAATCCACCAAAGCCTGGTGAGGCATTGGGGAGAGCACAAGCAGTGAAGGTGTTGTGTGTGCATGGGGATGTACACAATTATCCTCTAGTGCTTGGGTGGCCAACCCGCGGCTCGCGAGCCGCATGCGGCTCTTTGCCCGGTGTCATGCGGCTCTTACGTTCATATCGGTGTTTGTGTTTTTTTTTTTATGTGCGTGTGCGCTTTGCTTGAGTTCAGTATGGTATTTTCGTCAAATACATCTTCGCTTTGCTTGGGTATATTACGGTATTTTCAGGTCATGTCAAATGCGCATGTGCGTGAGATAATCGCTAAGTTTTTGGGCAAGGTGTATCTTGTGTCAAGTAGCCTCTCAAAATGGCAATGAAAAAATGCACAGCAAAACGAAAATATGAAGACGAACATAGGACATTTTTAACAGAGTGGGAGAGTTTATACTTTTTTGTTGAACATAATGGCAAGCCATTCTGCCTTATATGTCAGTCGTCATTAGCTCATTTCAAAGCTTCCCGCCTCCCTGAATAAGCAAGGAGCCAGATATGCAACACTAATTGAAAACCTGCACGAAAGCTTTGTAACCCGGTTCCGTGATATACAACTGAAAAGGCCACAGGTTACGTTCCTCGTCGACCCATTCAATGCGGAGACGGACTGTTTGAAATCCCCGCTTGTCACAGATGAGGCTGCGGCTGAGTTGGAGATGATCGAGCTTCGTGAGGAAGACCAACTGAAACCTGTTTTGAGGGAAGGCACCATTGAGTTTTGGAAAAGTGTGCCATTGGAAAAATACCCGAATGTGAAACGGGCTGCGCTTAAGATACTGTCAATGTTTGGGTCAACATACGTCTGCGAGTCTGTGTTCTCTACCATGAAACATGTGAAGTCAAAGCATCGTTCTGTTCTGACTAAAATCCATGTGAAAGAACTGCTTCGAGTGGCAACGACGGAATACAAGGCAGATTTGAAGAGGATTGTTCAAGGCAAGGAATGTCAGAAGTCCCACTAAGCAACATGCATAGTAAGTGCACACAATATTGATTGCTGTAAATGACTGGCCTGTGGTATTAGTACTGACTGAAGGAGTAAATTTCTCTCATGTTGGCGTGTGACATTTACTATTAATCTGGCTGAGCAGAGGTGCGTGCTTGAGCGTGTGTGTCTGTGAGGGAGAGAGAGAGCGAGGGGGGTCACATGTATGGTACACATGTGTGGTCATGTGTATGGTGTGGCTTTTTTTTTGGTAATGCCATGAGTCCCACTAAGCAGCATGCATAGTAAGTGCACACAATGTTCATTGTTAAAAATGACTGGCCTCAGCCTGTGGTCTTAGTACTGTAGGAGTAAATATGTTGGTGTGTGACATTTACTATTAATCTGGCTGAGCAGAGGTGTGTGTGTGTGTGTGTGAGAAAGAGAGGAAGGGATGGGTGATGTTCGTGTGCCCATGTGTATGATGTGGCTCTTTGCGGTAATACAGTAAAAAATGTGGCTCTTGGTCTCCAACTGGTTGGCCACCCCTGCTCTAGTGTCTATCCATATTCTATTTCGGGGCGAAAAGCATAGAGTTAAGGCGGCGGTTAATCCTCGTTTCACCCACTCCCTGATTTTGGGGACTGATTGGCCAGGGTTTCGAACTTTATTGGAATACATAGGAGGGAGTGGGTCCTGCCATAAAATGTCACGGGGGGATCCTCAAGTCAAGTCAACTTTATTGTCAAATATGCTATACATGCTCGACATACAGCACAGATGAAATTTCAGTCCTCTCTGACCCACGGAGCAAACAGGCAATGCAATAAATAAAAATAAAAATAGAAGAATTGAAAAAACAAACAATATAAACAGTATAAACACTCTAGATAGGAACTAGACAGACTAAACACTCAGACAAACAATATAAACAGTATAAATAAACAGTATAAACACTAGATAAGAACTAGACAGACTAAACAAACAGACAATATAAACAGTGTAAACACTAGATAAGAACTAGACAGACTAAACAAACACTCAGACAATATAAACAGTGTAAACACTAGATAAGAACTAGACAAAGACTAAACACTCAAACAGACAATATAAACAGTATAAACACTCTAGATATGAACTAGACGTAGACTAAACACACACACACACACACACACACACACACACACACATAAATTGGTTCAAATCAACAAACAGTCAAGGGCACTTGAGGTATAGCAGGTAAACATGAAATAAGCAGTATAAACAAACTAGCAGCTGTTAAGATGAGGTAGTGCAAATGAGCGAGGTAAAGTGAGATGTGTGGTCCCTGAGTTCAGTGTGTTAATGAACGATGAGATGTGTGTGTGTGTTGGGGGGGGGGGGGGAACTGTGAGGATGACATGTCAGATGCTGAAGGGGGGGCAGGGGGTGTGCGAGCAGAATCTGTGGCAGGGGGCAGAGGGGGAGGAGGGGCAGAACAGGGAGGGAGTTGAGCCTCCTGACTGCCTGGTGAAAGAAACTGTTCTTGAGCCTGCTGGTTTTGGCCCGGAGACTCCGCAGTCTCCTCCCCGACGGCAGCAGGCTGAAGAGGCTGTGAGATGGGTGGGTGGGGTCATCTGCAATCCTGATGGCTTTGCGGGTGAGGCGGGAGTTATAAATATCCATTAGAGAAGGGAGAGAGACACCAATGATCCTCTCAGCTGCTCTCACGATGCGCTGCAGAGTCTTGCAGCAGGACATGGTGCAGGTGCTGTACCACATGGTGATGCAGCTGGTCAGAATGTTCTCGATGGTGCCTCTGTAGAAAGTGTGCATGATGGGGGCCGGGGCTCTTGCTCTCCTCAGTTTGCGGAGGAGGTACAGACGCTGTTGGGCTTTTTTGGCCAGTGATGCGGTGTTGTTGCTCCAGGACAGGTCTTCAGAGATGTGCACACCCAGAAACTTGGTGCTACTCATCCTCTCCACTGCAGCACCGTCGATAGATAGTGGAGCATGCTGGGTGTGCTCTCTCCTGAAGTCCACAACAATCTCCTTCGTCTTCTCCACGTTCAGACGGAGATTGTTGTCCTTGCACCACATGGCCAAGCGGCTCACCTCACTCCTGTAGATTGTCTCATCGCCATTGTTGATGAGACCCACCACAGTAGTGTCATCCGCAAACTTAATGAAGAGATTTGAGCTGGATGTTGGTGTGCAGTCGTGGGTCAGCAGAGTGAAGAGGAGGGGGCTTAGCACACATCCTTGGGGGCCCCCATGTTCAGTGTGATGGTGCTGGAGGAGTTGCTGCCGACCCGTACAGTCTGTGGTCTCCCCGTCAGGAAGTCCAGCAGCCAGTTGTACAGGCAGGTGTTGAGTCCCAGCTGGTCCAGTTTGTGAATGAGCTGCTGAGGAATGATTGTGTTGAATGCTGAGCTAAAGTCTATGAACAGCATTCTGACATACGAGTCTTTTGTCTACAGGTGGGTGAGGGCTGAGTGGAGGGCAGTGGAGATGGCGTCATTGGTCGAATGGTTGGACTGATATGCAAACTGGAAAGGGTCCAGGGCAGAGGGGAAGGCAGACTTGATATGCCGCATGACTAGCCGCTCGAAGCACTTCATGAGGATGGGAGTGAGTGCAACAGGGCGGTAGTCATTGAAGCAGGAGGGAGACGGCTTCTCTGGGACCGGGATGATGGTGGTGGTTTTGAGGCGCGTGGGGACAACACCCTGGCTCAACGAGATGTTGAAGGTGTCTGTAAAGACATCTGTGAGCTCCTCGGCACAGTCTCTCAGGACACGACCAGGAATGTTATCAGGACATGGGGCTTTTCGTGCATTTGTCATCCTGAGAGCTCTCCTCATGCTGTCTGGGGACAGTGTCAACACCTGGTCGCCGGGAGGTGGTGGGGTCTTCTGTGCCGTGGTGCTGTTGTCTGCCTCAAAGCGAGCGAAGAAGTCGTTCAACTGATTCAGCAGAGACGTGGAGTTGTCACAGGTCTGTGGCGAGGGCTTGTAGTCTGTGATGGTCTGAATCCCCCGCCACAGGTTCCTGGTGTCTCTGCTGTCGTTGAAATGGTCAGCAATGTGCCTGGATGACGAGCCTGGATGACGAACACCGCCTTCAGAGCTGGAGACAAGGTGGGCCTGAGGACAGCTAGGGCCAATCTGTCACGAGGCATCAGGGTGGCCAAGAGACAATACTGTCTCTTGGCCACCCTGATGCCTCGTGACAGATTGGCCCTAGCTGTCCTCAGGCCCACCTCGTCTCCAGCTCTGAAGGCGGTGTTCCAAGCCCACAGGAGCCTATGGACTTCCCCTGTCAGTCATGGCTTTTGATTGGCCCGAATGGAGATGGTTCTGGTGATCGTAACATTGTCCATGCACTTCCTCATGTAGGCAGTGACGGTCTCTGTGTACTCCTGAAGATCTGTGATGTTGCTGTAGGTGGCCGCCTGTCTGAACATGCTCCAGTCAGTGGTGGAAAAACAGTTCTGGAGTGCCTCTGAGGACCCCTCTGGCCACACACGTATCTGTTTTGTAGCTGGTTTGGTGACTTTAACCAGTGGCCTGTATGCTGGCATTAGCATAACAGTGGAGTGATCTGAAGCCCCAAGGTGGGGGAGGAGTAGGGCTTTGTAAGCGTCTTTATGCATGGTGTAAATGTTGTCCAGAGTATTGTTTCCACGTGTGGGAAAGTTGATATGTCCATAGAGTTTTGGAAGCACGCTTTTGGGGTTTGCATGATTGAAATCCCCAGCCAGGATGAGGAAAGCATCTGGGTGGGCTGTCTGCTGCTCACTGATGTGCTGATAGAGTTCATTCAGTGCTTCACTCCTGTTATTGGAGCCAGGAGGGATGTATAATGCTACCAGCAATATGGCTGTAACTTCCCTTGGCAGGTAGAATGGCCGGCACTTAATAATCATAAACTCCACCAGAGGTGAGCAGTGTTTGCAGACCACAACAGCATCGCAGCACCAGGCATCACTGATGTAAACACAGAGTCCTCCACCGCGAGTCTCTCCCCCCCCCCCGACTAGCGCTCTGTCTGACCGGTAGCATGTTAGCCGGGCTAGCTGAATGGCACAGTCCGGGACGCTGTCGTTAAGTCATGTTTCCACAAACACAAGGACACAACACTCACAGACTTAAAAGATGAGTGGAGCAGGCGGACATAATCCAGCTTGTTGTCCAGCGAGCGTACGTTGGCCAGAGTGATGGTAGGGATAGCCGGCCGGTGAGGGCTAGCCACTAGAACCTAGCTCGGATACCTCCGCGCTTGCCTCTCTTCTGCTTCCGCATGTTCTGCCTGTGGCACTTCCACTGTGGGCTGGATGCAGGAGTGGGGGTCGGTGATTGAGCAGGCCTCCGGAGCAAACCATAGCTGCATAGCACTTCCGCGTCCGCTGGATTTATATCCGTGAATATAGTTCTGCGGATGTCAAGCAGAAACTCACGGGAGTATGTGCGCCTTGAGACTGATGGACACGACAAAGACGAACAGATACACACTGTTTTAAAACACAAAAAACACGAAAACACCGTTCTGTTGGGACAGAGACATCCTGGTGTGGCATTGACTGGAGAAGCTGTCACAGAGCCATCCACATCACCACCACATCAGGACAATACGAGGAGTGAGGAGCAGCCCTCCCCTCCTCCCGCTCTTGGGACTTCCCTCGAGGATTTCCCTTTAGAGCAGTCACGAGATGAGACACTGCGGCATACGTTTGACCAAGTGAGAGTAATCGATGGTCAAACTCTCTAGCCAAATGCGGCACCCATCTTCCCGTACTTTGCAATTACTAAAGATCGACTGTATCGAGTGATGCAGGACACTCAAACCAGTGAACAAATAACCCAGTTGTTAATCCCTAAGAGCCGTAGGGAACTCATGTTCCATGCGGCTCACTTTAATCCCATGACCAGACACTTAGGGCAGATAAAACACTAGCCTGAATAATGGCCCGGTTCTACTGGCCAGGGATTCGCAGGGACATTTGTCTGTGGTGTGCAGTGTGCCATGAATGCCAATTAGTAAATCCCGCAGCCACTCCAAAAGCGCCTTTGCGCCCTCTCCCTCTAATCAAGATCCCCTTCGAAAGAATTGGTATGGATCTCGTCGGGCCATTAGATCAGTCAGCATGAGGATATTGCTTTATTTTAGTTCTGGTAGACTATGCAATGCGATATCTGGAAGCAGTGCCTCTCCGCAGTATCTCAGCATGCAGTATGGTGGAAGCGCTCTTCCGTATTATCTCCTGGGTTGGGATTCTGAAAGAAATCCTGATACACCAAGGCACTTCATTTATGTCACGCACACTGCGCGAGCTGTATGGGTTTCTGGGAGTTAAATCTATCCACACCAGTGTTTATCACCCACAAACAGATGGTTTGGTATAGAGATTCAATTAAACACTTAAAAATCTAATTCGGAAGTTTGTAAGTGAAGATGCATGTAATTGGGACAGATGGCTCAAGCCCCTGTTATTTACAGTACGAGAGGTCCCACAAGCCTCCATGGGATTTTCCCCATTTGAATTATTATATGGGCAAAAGCCGTGTGGCATCTTTGACGTGCTGCGGGAAAATTGGGAGGAGGGACCTTCACTTAATAAAAACGAAATTCAATACATTCTCGAGCTGCGCGCAAAACTCCACACCCTCACGCATTTAACCCAGGAGAATTTGTGGCAGGCACAAGAACGTCAAGCCCAGCTGTACGACAGGGGCATGTGCCTTAGAGGATTCACACCGGGAGACAAAGTACTTGTATTATTGCCCACGTCAAGTTCCAAATTAGTCACCAAGTGGCAAGGGCCTTTCGAGGTCACATGGCAAGTCAGGGACGTTGACTATGAGGTGAGGTGAACAGATAGGGGCGGGGCTCTACAAATATACCACCTCAACCTATTAAAGTGTTGGAATGAGGGGGTCTCTGTGGCATTGGCATTGGTAGTTCCAGAGAAGGCGGAGCTGGGGCCGGAGATAAAAACAACCAAAACCACAACCTGAACCGCTCCAGTCCCTTGTGGAGACCACCTTTCACCGGCCTAACTCACAGAGGTAGCCATTTTCTGACGTGTTCTCACCCCTTTCCAACCACACCTACGTCATAGAACACCACACTGAAATGCCCCCAGGGTGGTGGTGTGTAGCCGCCCGTACTGCTTACCCAAACACAAAAAAAAGTGGTTTGGGATGAACTCAAGGCCATGCTCGATATTGGCATAATCGAGGAGGCACACCATGACTGGAGCAGCCTGATGGTCCGGGTACCCGAGGCCGATGGGTCAGTCCAGTTCTGTGTGGAATATAGAAAAGTCAATGCGGTGTCTAAATTCGACGCGTACCCAATGCCTTGCACTGATGAGTTGCTCAATCGGTTAGGTGCGGATCGCTTTTATTCGACACTGGATTTGACAAAGGGATATTGGCAGATCTCCTTGACTCCTCTATCCTGAGAGAAAATGGCTTTTTCCACACCGCTTGGATTCCACCAGTTTTTCACGCTTCCTTCTGGGTTGTTTGGGGCTCAGCAGAGCATAGTCTGTATAAGCGATAATGGATGGATGGATGGATGGATGGATGGATGGATGGTTTGATGTTATATAATAAGCAACGATGGCCGTGCTCATAAAAAAGGTTGATAACACTGACAGAGAAAAGAGTAACTCAAAGTGTAAAGTTGACTAAATCTGTAAATGCATGTGCAGGCTTCACTGCCTCCTTCAGCCCCACTGTGTTAAAAATATTTGAGTTTTATTCAGCACAAGCTGTAATGTTTGAACAGTTAAGAATAAATTTCAATCTACTTCTGATCTCTCAAGTAACAGGTGTTAAACAATCTCAAAACTGCAAGGAATGAACATGCTTTGGATGGTAGGTATTTCACTATGCTTTTCATAATATTTTTTTTAATAACTTGCTTACTGAAAATGTTCATGTTTTGAAAATTTCCACTGCAAGTGTCCTCAATGACATTAGCCACAAGACTCAAGACTTCGTATGGAATTTGAAGTTGTAATCTTTTCTTACATCACTGGATGTCATGAGCTCAAATTGTCACATTCAGCAGTTTTTCTTCTAAAAATTAAAATACAATCTTGTTATAGAAGAGTTGTGATCTAATATGAAGATGAAAAATTCTAGTAATGACTAGATTTCTCTCTAGAACACTGCATTAATTATTGTACTTGATATTTAGAAATGGAAGAAATTTAAAAAATGAATAAAATAATGAACTCCACAAAAGCATATTCATTATAAATTAGACATCACTTCAGTAAACCTATGCTAAGTGCTCATCTCATCTCTCATTATCTCTAGCCGCTTTATCCTTCTACAGGGTCGCAGGCAAGCTGGAGCCTATCCCAGCTGACTACGGGCGAAAGGCGGGGTACACCCTGGACAAGTTGCCAGGTCATCACAGGGCTGACACATAGACACAGACAACCATTCACACTCACATTCACACCTATGGTCAATTTAGAGTTTGCTAAGTGCTCATCACTTTGTTATTATTTCTAGCTTTATTATTTCCCCTTTAATCTATTAGGTTGTGATATTTTGATTAAGCTCAATTGTTCCATCTCTTTTGAACAAGGCCGTACTGTTCTGTGCACACCAGATAACCTATCTTTTGTTTCTGCTGTGTATGCATTGGTCAATTGGTTATAGCTGTCAGCCCTCCTGTACCAGACATGGTCTCCAAAATTTTTTTAAAATCTATTCCTTGTCAACATACCCACTTTACTGAAGTAGATCTTTGCAGTGCATTTTTCAGTATCCCTGTGAGTGTTGAGACACAACCCATATTTGCTGTTACTTTTAAGCAGCAACAAGATACATGGACCTGCCTACCTCAAGGGTTTATTGACCCTCCTGCAGTTTTCTTTGTTGTTGTTCGAGACTCACTGAACACTCTGACCCTCCCTGATGGCTGCTCCAGTGTGTAGACAACATTCTGCTTTCAGCTGAAGATGAGTCCAAGTGTGAACAAGGCTCTCTGGGTCTTCTTATGCACCTGACTAGGTGTGGATTTAAAAACCTCATGGTCCAAGCTGCAGTTTTGTCAGCCTTCGGTGCGATACCTCGGCTTTGACATCTCTCAAGGTGAGTGTCGTCTCTCATCTGATTGGCTTTCTGTGATGCTTGAGGCGGCTCCTCCCTTGCAAAAACTGCCATGTTGTTTTTTTCTTTGACTCATTAACCATTTTTGTCAGTACATTCCAGACTGTTTTGATCATGACAAGATCCTGAGAAAGTCCTGCCTCATAGAGCAGCTCAATGACATTATATGGACTTCTGAAATGGTGCACTCTTCCTGTTATCTGAATTATCATCAGCCATCACATCAACTCCAGCACTGGGTCTGCCGGACTCCAATCTGCCATTCCACCTGTACGTCTTGGAGGACGGAGTGACCATAGTGGGGGGCCTGGCCCAAGAGCATGGCAGAGGTCATCATCCTGTAGCTTATCTATCAAAGACCCTGGACCCAGTGGTCCAGGGCATGCCTGCATGTTTATCTGCTGTTGCAGCCTCTGCTGTCATGGTGACTGATGCTGAGAAACTGGTAGTCTCACCCTCTGATTTTGCATTCATCTCATCAGGTACGCTCAATTTTAAACAATAATCAGACAACATAAGACCGCTCAGCGATGTTATGGTTATGAGTCTAATCTGCGTGCCACATAGAACTTGTCTATCAAACTTGTCATATCAGATAATATCCCAGCTCTTTTGTTACACTGCCTGTTGACTTCCTGCAGGTCCATCCCAGATCCAGCATGTTTGGAACATAACTGTCTAGATGAAATTACGTCCACCTCGTCACTGAGGTGTGATATGTCTCAGACTCCCTTTGAGGATGGTGTGCATGTGTTTGTTGATGGTTCTCTTGTTCAGAACCTATTTAGCTTTTCTGTGTGGATATTCTATTTATACAGATTCCCGTTACATCTTTTTGATAGCCAGTTTATTATTTTTTAGAAAATTTGACACTCGTGGCTTTAAGGCCGCTGATGGTAAACTTATATCACATGCCTTTCTTGTTGCGGCTCTTTTAGAAGCATGTTCCCTGCCAAAACCAACTGTCCATCATCAAAACCAAAGGTCATGACTCTGGTGACTCGACTGAGGCCAGTGGGAACCACTTAGCTCATCAAGTCACTAAATGGGCAGCCAAAGAGGGCAAATCTTGCAAAAAAGTGTTTCTGTATTACCCATTTATTCAATGTTTTCTCATTTTTCTTTGTCTCATAACAGCCTAGGCATAGCTTTCCTACAGACTGAGGCTACTGAGACTGACTTGACCTTCTACTGTCCAACCTTTTGTGAAATTAAAATAATTCCCAATTCGAGATCCAAATGATCTCTTGAGGTAATTATGTGATTACCGTTTGGCAGTGGACCATGCAGTGCTCAGAGGACTTAGATGTACAGACTGCATGGGTATTTGCAGCATTTTATGGCAGGAGGACTGCGCCACTATTGGACAGTAAATCACTGGTACAAGCTGTGTGTGCAAAAAAGCTGCTTGACCACCACAAACCAGTACAGTAACTGGAACACTGCTGCTGATCTGATCAATTTGTCAGTCTTACTCTTGCCCTCTTTAAAAAAATAAATCATCATCAATCTCAAGATATAAAAGTTCCTCCATTGGGGCAGGAGAGAACCATGAACATATCCTCAGACTTAGAGGTCCTGATTTTCCTCCTCCTCCCCTCTGAAATATTGGAAAGGCAAAGCCAATAGTTTTGTTTTTGCTATACACTGAAGCCATTTGGGTTTGAGATCAAAAGATGAATGAGATAATTGATCAGAATTTCAGGTTTCATTTCCTCATCTTGACATCAAGATGTGTTAAACAACTTCGAACATATCACCTTTGGTGGCAGACCACCAGCTTTTCAGTTGAGCAAAACAGGTTGTCTTAAAGTAAATAGCACTTCATATTTGGTTGGATATCCCTTGCTTGCAGTAATTGCATCAAGCCAATAACCTACCATAACAACTCTGACTGGGGAAAGAGAGGAACTGGAAGCAGGCTTCAGAACAGGCAAGTTCTTTTATTTTCCTCACTTTTCAGTGCAAATATTGAACCACACACAGACACAGAGACACCATTTGCGTTGGGGAACACAGCTCACTCTCTCTCTCTCTCTCTCTCTCTCTCTCTCTTGTTCTTGACTGTCTGAAAGACACACAGAGACACAGGTTAATAGACATGTCCCCGCTGCCACAGCCACTGACATCAACCAGGTTACTGAAGTCCCCACCCCAATTTTTTTCTTTGACTAAAATACTGTTGGTTGCTGTATCACATTAAAGGTAACATAAAGGAGAAAGTGGTGATTAAAATCTGGTTTCTTCCTTTTTTCAAGGTATGTTGATTGACGATGAAGGCACATTTCCCATAACTTTCATTTGGCTCAGATCCTCAGTCGTTTCATATCTTTCTTTCTTTTATTAAGCTTGCAAGACAATACAATACTCATAAGGCACAGGCAGCTAATGCTGGCGTTGTGACCCACACACAAAGTCATAGACATAACATTAATACACAGGATTCTCCAAAAATGCTAGATAAACATTAAATACAATCTAAAATATCTCCAATAGTCTAAAATATCTATCAGGCATTCCAGTTCGACAGTCTCTGCTTGAACACACTTATGCTGCGGGCTTGTTTTACTGACTGGGGCAGTTCGTTCCAAAGTCGGGATGCGTAAGGAATGAAGCTGGACTTGTATGTCTGGGTCCTACAGCGAGGTAAGTGGAGGTGCGTAGAGTTGTGAAACTCTAAACGTGTGACTCTTTGCTCTCCTCGTGTGATGGGTATCAGTGGTTGGAGGTGAAGGGGAAATAAGCCATTTACCAGTTTATACATGAGAACCATGGAGTGGAAGTGTCTTCTGGTTGATAGGCTGTCCCATCCGAGCTCCTGCATAACGACGCTCTAGGGTGTACGTTTCGCGGCTCCGGTGACAAGGCAGGCAGCTTGGTAGTGGACACGCTCCAACATCTTACTGGATGAAGAAGCAAAGTCCCCTAGCAGTACAGAAGCGTACTCCAATTTTGGTCGAATCATTATGTTGTACGCCATCTCTATTGCCTCCCGGGATAGCTTGCCTCGATGTTTCCACAGGAATCCCAGAGTTCTCCTGGCCTTGTTGGATATGGTCTGGATGTGTTCAGCCCAACGTAAGGTCTGGTGGATGGTGGTGCCCAGGTGGGTATAGAACAGCACTTGTTCGACTATCTGTCTTGCAATGTAGATAGGGGGGAGCTGTACTTTACTCTGAGGGGACTTAATGCACAGGACCTTGCATTTGTCCGGATGGAGCAGCAGGCCCCAGTCAAAGAACCAAGTGGAAACAAGCTGAAGGTTGATGTTTGTTGTGTTGGCCACTTCCTGGGCTGTTGGTCCAGACTTGGATAGCGACGTGTCGTCAGTGAAGCAGTCGATGTTGGAGGAACAAGGTAGGTCTTTTATATCATTGATAAACACAAGGAATAGTAGTGGTCCCAAAATACTTCCTTGTGGTACACCTGCCTGTGTGCGCCCCCAAGAAGATGCTACACCATTAATCACAACTCGTTGCTGTCGGCCCGTGAGATAATCTGCAAACCACTTGTTAAGGGATCCCTTGACTCCGTAACGGGAGAGTTTATAGGTGAGACCATCATGCCACATGGTGTCGAATGCTCGACGAACATCTAGAAATACAGCAGCAGTACAGGAAATGTTAGGATCATCATCAATGGACTTAGCCCATTCATCTGCTAGCCGTATAAGCTGCAGTACTGTTCCGTCCCCTTTCTTGAAGCCTGACTGGTTGATGTTAATCAGGTTGTTGTTCATAAGGTAGGTGTAGAGATGATTATGAACAAGTCTCTCCAGGACCTTGGGAACTGTAGGAAGTAGGGCAATGGGCCTGTAGTTGGAGGGATCAGTGCGATCACCCTTCTTATACACTGGTGAAACATTGCACTGTTTCCACTCTGCTGGGAACTGGCCTGTTGAGAGTGAAAAGTTGAACAGATCACACAGGGAGGTGCAGATGACTGGTGCTGCCTCCTTAAGCAATCTGTTGGATATCCCGTCAGGACCAGGAGCCTTGTTGGAACGAAGTCCTTGTAGGACACCTTGGACTTCCTCCACTGATACTACAATTATATTGAGTTCTTCGTTGGTAAACATAGGAAGTCTGATACTGTCAGGGTGGGTAGCTTCCCTTGTGACATTGACAAAGATAGTGTTGAACAGTTCAGCCTTGTCCTTGTCCTTAGCCACCACTGAGCTGTTAGCAGAGAGTGCTGGGATACCAGTCTTACCCTTCCCGGTTGTTTGTTTGAGTACTGACCAGAACTGATGAGCACCTTCAGTGGATTTCAGTCTCTCGCTTACGGTGGCGTAGTGTTCGGCCTCAGCTTAGCGAAGGTCTTTAGTCAGGCGATTTTTGGCCTTAACGTAGCTTTTCCAGTTTTCGTTTGATGGAGATGACTTAAAAGTGTTATACAGTTCAGTTTTGTGTCCGATTGCCTCCAATAGCTCAGAGGTGACCCAGGGCTTACGTGCAGCTGTAACCTTAATGTTCTTGTTGGGAATAGTGTTTTTAGCTACGTTTAGGAACTTAGCCTTCCAACCATTCCACCTCTCGTCTATGGAGCCATGCATACAGGAGTTCTAATTAACCTTACTTAATTCAGTCCTAAAGCAATCATGATACCAAGATGGCGGTGTGCACACACGCAGCGGCTTCTCTCTGTCCCGACAGAACAGTGTTTTTGTGTTTTAACAGTGTGTATCTGTTCGTCTTTGTCGTGTCCATCAGTCTCAAGGCGCACATACTCCCGTGAGTTTCTGTTCGACATCCGCAGAACTATATTCACGGATATAAATCCAGCGGACGTGGAAGTGCTATGCGGCTACGGTTTGCTCCGGAGCCCTGCTCAACCACCGACCCCCACTCCCGCATCCAGCCCGCAGTGGAAGCGCCGCAGGCGGAACATGCGGAAGCAGAAGAGAGGCAAGCGCGGAGGTATCTGAGCTAGGCTAGCGGCTAGCCTTCACCGGCCGGCTATCCCTACCATCACTCTGGCCAACATACGCTCGCTGGACAACAAGCTGGATTATGTCCGCCTGCTCTGCTCATCTTTTAAGTCTGTGAGTGAGTGCTGTGTCCTTGTGTTTGTGGAAACATGGCTTAATGACAGCGTCCCAGACTGTGCCATTCAGCTAGCCTGGCTAACATGCTACCGGTCAGACAGAGCACTAGTTGAGGGGGGGAAGACTCTGTGTTTACCTCAGTGATGCCTGGGGCTGTGATGCTGTTGTGGTCTGCAAATGCTGCTCACCTCTGGTGGAGTTTGATTATTAAGTGCCGGCCATTCTACCTGCCGAGGGAATTTACAGCCATATTGCTGGTAGCATTATACATCCCTCCCGGCTCCAATAACAGAAGTGAAGCACTGAATGAACTCTATCAGCACATCAGTGAGCAGCAGACAGCCCACCCAGATGCTTTCCTCATCCTGGCTGGGGATTTCAATCATGCAAACCCCAAAAGCGTGTTTCCAAAACTATATGGACATATCAACTTTCCCACACGTGGAAACAATACTCTGGGACAATGTTTACACCATGCATAATGATGCCTACAAAGCCCTACTCCTCCCCCACCTTGGGGCCTCAGATCACTCCACTGTTATGCTAATGCCAGCATACAGGCCACTGGTTAAAGTCACCAAACCAGCTACAAAACAGATATGTGTGTGGCCAGAGGGGTCCTCAGAGACACTCCAGGACTGTTTTTCCACCACTGACTGGAGCATGTTCAGACAGGCGGCCACCTACAGGAACATCACAGATCTTCAGGAGTACACGGAGACCGTCACTGCCTACATGAGGAAGTGCATGGACGATGTCACGGTCACCAGAACCATCTCCATTCGGGCCAATCAGAAGCCATGGCTGACAGGGGAAGTCCATAGGCTCCTGTGGGCTTCGAACTCCGCCTTCAGAGCTGGGGACAAGGTGGGCCTGAGGACAGCTAGGGCCAATCTGTCATGAGGCATCAGGGTGGCCAAGAGACAGTATTCCAGGCACATTGCTGACCATTTCAACGACAGCAGAAACACCAGGAACCTGTGGCGGGGGATTCAGACCATCACAGACTACAAGCCCTCGCCGCAGACCTGTGACAACTCCACGTCTCTGCTGAATCAGTTGAACGACTTCTTTGCTCACTTTGAGGCAGACAACAGCACCACGGCACAGAAGACCCCACCACCTCCCGGCGACCAGGTGTTGACACTGTCCCCAGACAGCATGAGGAGAGCTCTCAGGACGACAAATGCACGAAAAGCCCCGGGTCCTGATAACATTCCTGGTTGTGTCCTGAGAGACTGTGCCGAGGAGCTCACAGATATCTTTACAGACATCTTCAACATCTCATTGAGCCAGGCTGTTGTCCCCACATGCCTCAAAACCACCACCATCATCCCGGTCCCAAAGAAGCTGTCTCCCTCCTGCTTCAATGACTACCGCCCTGTTGCACTCACTCCCATCCTCATGAAGTGCTTCGAGCGGCTAGTCATGCGGCATATCAAGTCTGCCCTCCCCCCCGCCCTGGACCCTTTCCAGTTTGCATATCAGTCCAACCGTTCGACCGATGATGCCATCTCCACTGCCCTCCACTCAGCCCTCACCCACCTGTAGACAAAAGACTCATATGTCAGAACGCTGTTCATAGACTTTAGCTCAGCATTCAACACAATCATTCCTCAGCAGCTCATTCACAAACTGGACCAGCTGGGACTCAACACCTCCCTGTACAACTGGCTGCTGGACTTCCTGACAGGGAGACCACAGACTGTACGGGTCGGCAGCAACTCCTCCAGCACCATCACACTGAACACGGGGGCCCCCCCCAAGGATGTGTGCTAAGCCCCCTCCTTTTCACTCTGCTGACCCACGACTGCACACCAACATCCAGCTCAAATCTCTTCATTAAGTTTGCGGATGGGGCGGCACGGTGGTGTAGTGGTTAGCACTGTCGCCTCACAGCAAGAAGGTCCTGGGTTCGAGCCCCGGGGCCGGCGAGGGCCTTTCTGTGCGGAGTTTGCATGTTCTCCCCGTGTCCGCGTGGGTTTCCTCTGGGTGCTCCAGTTTCCCCCACAGTCCAAAGACATGCAGGTTAGGTTAACTGGTGACTCTAAATTGACCGTAGGTGTGAATGGTTGTCTGTGTCTATGTGTCAGCCCTGTGATGACCTGGCGACTTGTCCAGGGTGTACCCCGCCTTTCGCCCATAGTCAGCTGGGATAGGCTCCAGCTTGCCTGCGACCCTGTAGAAGGATAAAGCGGCTAGAGATAATGAGATGAGATGAGATGAGATGAGATGAGATGAAGTTTGCGGATGACACTACTGTGGTGGGTCTCATCAACAATGGCGATGAGACAATCTACAGGAGTGAGGTGAGCCGCTTGGCCATGTGGTGCAAGGACAACAATCTCCGTCTGAACGTAGAGAAGACGAAGGAGATTGTTGTGGACTTCAGGAGAGAGCACACCCAGCATGCTCCACTATCTATCGACGGTGCTGCAGTGGAGAGGATGAGTAGCACCAAGTTTCTGGGTGTGCACATCTCTGAAGACCTGTCCTGGAGCAACAACACCGCATCACTGGCCAAAAAAGCCCAACAGCGTCTGTACCTCCTCCGCAAACTGAGGAGAGCAAGAGCCCCGGCCCCCATCATGCACACTTTCTACAGAGGCACCATCGAGAACATTCTGACCAGCTGCATCACCGTGTGGTACGGCACCTGCACCGTGTCCTGCTGCAAGACTCTGCAGCGCATCGTGAGAGCAGCTGAGAGGATCATTGGTGTCTCTCTCCCTTCTCTAATGGATATTTATAACTCCCGCCTCACCCGCAAAGCCATCAGGATTGCAGGTGACCCCATCCACCCATTTCACAGCCTCTTGCCATCGAGGAGGAGACTGTGGAGTCTCCGGGCCAAAACCAGCAGGCTCAAGAACAGTTTTTCTCACCAGGCAGTCAGGAGGCTCAACTCCCTCCCTGTTCTGCCCTTCCTCCCCCCTCTGCCCCACAGATTCTGCTTGCACACACCCCTGCCCCCCCTTCAGCATCTGACATGTCATCCTCACAGTCCCCCCCCCCCCCCCCCCCCAAACACACACACATCTCATCGTTCATTAACACACTGAACTCAGGGACCGCACATCTTACTTTACCTCACTCATTTGCACTATTCTGCACTACCTCATCTTAACAGCTGCTAGTTTGTTTATACTGCTTATTTCATGTTTACCTGCTATACCTCAGGTGCCCTTGACTGTTTGTTTATTTGAACCAATTTGTGTGTGTGTGTTATTTGAACCAATTGTGTGTGTGTGTGTGTGTGTGTGTGTGTGTGTGTGTGTGCGTGCGTGTATATTATATATGAGTGTTTAGTCTATGTCTAGTTTCATATATGAAACGGGAAGTCCTTGTGTGGCAAGCTGAGCGAGGAAGTAAGACACGCCATGGCAAAGGACCCCGGCGAGCCTTCTATCCCACTGCCCAAGCAACTGGTAATCATCGCTGCCCAGTTAACATCTATAAAGCATTCGCCAGCCGCCAGCCAGAAGCAGCAAAGAATCCAGAATCCCTGGTTTTTCTGGTGATTAACCATAAGAGAAAGGAAAACTCGCAGATTTAGTTCAGCAATGGAGCCCTGGGCAAAAACGTGATCGAGAAGTTTATTCTGAACGCTGCTAAAGCTGCAGGTTTGCCAGGCAATGTAAGCAACCATTCCATCAGGAAAACCTGTATCTTCTGTCTGATGGACGCTGAGATTGCGGAGAATTATGTGGCTCAACTCAGCGGGCACAAAAACCTGAAAAGTCTAGATGCCTATAAATCTGCTTCTGCTGGTCATCAAAGGAAAATGTCAAAGGTTCTCTCCAGATTCATAGGCTTCTGACAAGTTTGTAGCAGGTTTGTTCCAAATACGGATTTCCTTTCACGTGTCCTCATTTTGTTAGAATTTTGTAAAGAAAAAATTATACATATTATTTACTACGATGAAAGCACCTGGTTTTAAAAATAAATTATTTACTATGGGGCGGCACAGTGATGTAATGGTTAGCACTGTTGCCTCACAGCAAGAAGGTCCTGGGTTCGAGCCCAGCAGCCAGCGAGGGCCTTTCTGTGTGGAGTTTGCATGTTCTCCCTGTGTCCGCATGGGTTTCCTCCGGGTGCTCCGGTTTCCCCCACAGTCCAAGGGCATGCAGGTTAGGCTAATTGGTGGCTCTAAATTGACTGTAGGTGTGAATGGTTGTCTGTGTCTATGTGTCAGCCCTGTGATGACCTGGCGACTTGTCCAGGGTGTACCCTGCCTTTCGCCCATAGTCAGCTGGGATAGGCTCCAGCTTGCCTGCGACCCTGTAGAACAGGATAAAGCAGCTAGAGATAATGAGATGAGATGAGTTTACGTCAATCCAAGCAATTTCAAGGTCTGGTAACATTATTAAGGATACAAAGGATTCCTGATCTCCCATAGCCTAAATTGTAGCCATAGCTGAATTGATGACCGAGCCTAAATGAGTAGCCTTAATCAAAATGTGTAGTCCGCTACACGTTACAACAAATTATACAAATTACTGACGCTTTGGTAACATTACCACAAGCCTACAGCTTTACATAGCCAGCTACTCTGTGGGATAACACATCAATTTGTGTGCAAGTTAGCTTATGCCGTTGAACTGTTACAATTTTACCTCAGCTGGATTTCTGTTACAGCAATGCTACATCTAGCAACAACTTCAGCTGAGTGATTGGCGCTGTACTGAGCTTTCTCCTGCTAGCATTGGCTGCAGTAGGCTACGGTTGGTTAGGTCAACCTCTACATCTCAGTACAGTACAATGTTATGTCATATACAACATCACAAAATGTAGCTTACACATTTAAAGTGTGATAGGCCTCATCAAGGACAATGATGAGTCAGCCTACAGGGAGGAGGTGGGCCACCTAGCTGTGTGGTACAGCGAGAACAACTTGCTGCTCAACACCAATAAGACCAAGGAGCTCATCGTGGACTTCAGGAGGAATACTGACACACACACACACACACACACACACACATCCACATCAATGGTGCAGAGTGTGTGACCAGCTTCAAATTCCTGGGGATCCACATCTCGCAGGACCTAACCTGGACAACCAACTGCTCCAACTTGGTCAAGAAGGCTCGCCAGGGTCTCTTTTTCTTGAGGACTCTGAAGAAAAACCACCTCTCTTCAGACATCCTGGTGAACTTCTACCGCTGTACCATCGAGAGCATCCTAACCAACTGTATTACAGTCTGGTATGGGAACTGCTCTGTCTCGGACCGGAAGGCACTGCAGAGGGTGGTGAAGATCACCCAGCGTGTCATGGGAGTCTCACTTCCTGCTATTAAGGACGTCTACAGGAAGCGATGTCTCAGGAGAGCCATAAACGTCAACAAAGACTCCTGCCATCCAGCACACAAACTGTTCACTCTCCTGCCCTCTGGAAGGCGCTACAGGAGCTTTCAGACCAAAACCACCAGGTTCAGGAACAGTTTTTTTCCTTCAGCTGTCTCACTGCTGAACTCCGACCCCCTCCCCCCCATGGTCTCCCCCTCCACACACACACTCACCAACTCCCCCTCCCCCAACAAACTGAATTGACTTGAACTGACTTCACTATCACTATTTGCACTACTGTTTATTCATACCATGTTTTGTATATACTGCAAATATTTATATATCATACCATTGCACTATAGTTCATTCCAATTGCACATTGTACATACTATAAATATCTATCATATAATTATACCATTCTATACCCTGTAATTCCTGTACATTTTATATTTATGTATGTTGTTCCTCAGCTCCACCAATCAAACTACTGGGAAGGCTATCACCAGAGTTGTTTCGGGGTGGATCCAGGAAAATGGGAAGGGGGGGGCGTCAACCCAGTAAGGTCAGGTGTCTGGGAGCCGCCAAAGGCCCCTGGAAGCGCGTCAGTTTTTAAATGCCCGGAGATGCATTTTGAGCTGTCAGAGACATGCTGTAAATGAAGTCTCTGAAAGAAAATGACCATATCAAAAAATGTTTTAAAAGTAGGAACTATCAAAACCATTTTATTAGTCACTGAAAATGATACTGTCAGAGTTACAGGTCTATGCACAGAACATAATTACAACTGATATATGGTCATATTTATGAAAGTTGTACTGTCATATAATGCATTACCACATGACACACTACAGTGTAGTACACGGACCACAAAACACCTTATATCAATACATTATTACTATTTCAGCAACTGCAATCTGAGCTCCTGCTCAGGACATTCAATGCACATATACAGTCAAGCCGGAAAATCTGCACACCCCTTCACCTTCTCCACATTTTATTATGTTACAGACTTATTCTACAATAGATTGAGTTCATTTTTTGTCACAAAATTCTACACAAAGTAGCCTATAATGACAAAGTGAAAGCATGCTTTTAGACATTTGTGCTAATTTATTAAAAATCAAAATGTAAAATATCATATGTACACAAGTGTGCACACCCTTTGATATGACACCCAAAAGTGAACTGAGGTGCATTTTGTTTCCACTGATACTGCTTAAGATGTATCTACAACTTAATTGGAATCCACCTGTGATAAATTCAATTGATTGGGCATGATTGGGGATTGCCAACACCTGCCTATATAAGGTCCCACAGTTGACAGTGCATGTCAGAGCAAACTCCGAGCCATGGGGTCAAAGGAATTATCTACAGACCTCAGAAACAGGATTGTGTCAAGACATAGGTCTGGAGAAGGGTACAAAAAAATTGCTGCAGCTTTACAGGTCTCAAAGAGCACAGTGGCCACCATCATTCATAAATGGAAAAAGTTTGGAACCACCAAGAATCTTCTTAGACCTGGCTGCCCGGCCAAACTGAGCGATCAGGGAAGACGGGCCTTGGCCAGGGAGGTGAACAGTAACCCAATGGTCACTCTGACAGAGCTCCAGCGTATCCTTGTGGAGATGGGAGAACCTTTCAGAAGATCAACCATCCAGGCAGCACTCCACAAATCAGGCCTTTATGGTAGAGTGGCCAGACAGAAGCCACTCCTTAGTAAAAGGCACATGACCGCCCGCTTGGAGTTTGCCAAAAGGCACCTAGAGGACTCTCAAACCATGAGAAACCAGATTCTCTGGTCTGATGAAACCAAAATTTAACTTTTTAGCCTGAATACCAAGCGTCATGTCTGGAGGAAACCAGGCATCGCTCATCCCTACAGTGAAGTATGGCGGTGGCAGCATCATGATGTGGGGATGTTTTTCAGCAACAGGAACGGGGCGACTAGTCCTGATAGAGGGAAAGATGAATGCAGCTAAGTACACCGAGATCCTTGAAGAAAACCTGCTCCAGAGCGCTCTGGACCTCAGACTGGGGCGAAGGTTTACCTTCCAACATGACAACGACCCGAAGCACACAGCCCAGAGAACGAAGGAGTGGCTTCAGAGAAAGTCTGTGAATGTCCTTGAGTGGCCCAGCCAGAGCCCAGACCTGAATCCAATTGAACATCTGTGGAAGGAGCTGAAAATGGCTGTGTACTGATGCTCCCCATCCAACCTGACGGAGCTTGCAAGGATATGCCAAGAGGAATGGGCAAAAATGTCCAGAAACAAGTGTGCCAAGCTCATAGCTTCTTTTCCAAGATGCCTTGAAGCTGTAATTGCTGCCAAAGGTGCATCAACCAAGTATTAGGCTAAGGGTGTGTACAGATATGTAACCCATAAATAACCTATTTTTGTCAGTAAAATAAAATTGCACAATTTCTAAAAACCTGTTTTCACTGCATAATTATCGGCGATTGTGCGTAGATGTTTGAGGCAAAAAAATAAACTCAATCTATTGTAGAATAAGTCTGTAACGTAATAAAACATGGAGATGGTGAAAGGGGTGTGCAGACTTTCCGGCTTGACTGTAAGACAGTGAATATACCCAGGGAAATTGAGGTAATGTAAGTGGCCACTTAAAACAGAGCTTAATACCGAGATAACTGTAAACAAAGACTGCAAGAGTTGCATGTCTATAATACAAAGTCACTAACTGCAATCTGAGCTCCTGAGTCTAACAGACTGAGATAACTATAAGATTGTGTGAGTTACATGTGAACAAGTCCTATAATAAGTCTTAGTTCCCAAGACCTGGGGGATTTCAAGCAGATTTTTTCAGAGCCGTTGCAAAAATCAACATCTTTCACAGACCTATCCAGCTGCTGTCGTAAAAATCAAAGTGAGGCTCACTTCAAAACGGCCAACACGTGTGTACGCAGTAAACCTGCTGCAGCATCTTATCATTCTGGCTTGTGAGCATGTGTGTTAACGATACCATAAACATAAAAGGTTGGTGCACATCCTTTACATGTAGTCTACAGCGCAGTCTGGAAATACAGCATGTTATGTTGATGCACTAAGTTCCCACACCCCGTTAAAATCCAACAGAACTCGCCCAGCTTGCTTTTCACTGCATTCGTGTCACGAGCGAAAAACCTAAACTATATGTCCTACTCATCTCATCTCATTATCTGTAGCCGCTTTATCCTGTTCTACAGGGTCGCAGGCAAGCTGGAGCCTATCCCAGCTGACTACGGGCGAAAGGCGGGGTACACCCTGGACAAGTCGCCAGGTCATCACAGGGCTGACACATAGACACAGACAACCATTCACACTCACATTCACACCTACGGTCAATTTAAAGTCACCAGTTAACCTAACCTGCATGTCTTTGGACTGCGGGGGAAACCGGAGCACCCGGAGGAAACCCACGTGGACACGGAGAGAATGTGCAAACTCCACACAGAAAGGCCCTCGCCGGCCCCGGGGCTCGAACCCGGACCTTCTTGCTGTGAGGCGACAGCGCTAACCACTACACCACCGTGCCGCCCCTACTGTATATGTCCTACTATTAAATATAAATTTATAGCATAAAAACTTCAGCTCAATCCCACATAACAGTTTATTTTGTTTAGAGGCGGAATGAGCCAGAATGCCATTGGAATGAAAATTCTTCGTATATTCCGGGATATTCGAAGTGCATTCTAAAAATTCTGAATGCATTCTGAGTGCATTCCAAACACCCGGGCCAATTCTTGTGGCCGGCCCGAATGTTTTGCTCGTGCTCAAAACATTTGAGGTGCATTCGAAGAGGAGAAATATCGAACGACATTCGAAGTGTATTCTAACTGCATTTAATACAGCATTCTAAACATTCTGATTGCGTTTGAGGGAAAAATCAAGATGGCAAACCACTTCAAATCCTGCCAGAATGTCCCGAATGTGCCGGAATGCCGTCGGAATGAAAATTCTTTGCATGTTCCGGGATATTCAAAGTACATTCTAAGTATTCGAGCTGAATTCTTAGACGTTCAAAACATATTCGGCGGCTATTCTAGGAGCGTTCTGACTGCATTTGAGGTGAATTCGTACAGCATTCGAGGCACCTTCCGACCAGACTTCGAGTGGTATTCGGGCAGCAATCGAACCGCGCTTGTACAGCATTCGAAGTGCATTCTTAACATTCTTACTGCATTCTAACAGCATTCTAGGTATTCCTACTGTGTTCCAACTACATTTGAACTGCATTCAAAAGCTAATATACCCGGAATGTGCAAGAATCATTCGAGGCGGGTTCGAAGCACATTCTAAGTATTTGAACGGCATTCTTACAAAGCTGTAAGAATGCTGGTTCTGCTTGATTCCTGCTAATTCTGAATAAGTGTGACGGGGGCCTTATGAATTTAAAAATAAAAAAAATTAAATTAAAATGGTGGGCATATCACGGTATCTGCAATATATGACTTGTAACCACGTGATCAAAATGTGCTACGTCATGAGCATCTGACATGATGGTGGATATACAAAACACCTAGGATGGCAGCCACTGAAAGTGTGTCTGTAAACAATGCTAAATTTTCTCAGTATTACATGATTTGAACGGTCGAGCAAAGATTCGATACAAAGTGAAGATAGATATGTATGGTTTTGACCCATATTATTTTAAAAAAGTCAGACTTTTCTGAAGATAAGACGCTTCTACTGACCATCAAGTACTTAGATATTGCGTTCTATCTGGTTTGGCTGCTGAAGAATCAAGTCTGACCTTGGATGAAACATAACCCATTTTCTGAGTGGGTGCCCAGTCTGGATTGTTTCTATCATACAGTATAATTTTGCTGGTGCTCCTAGAAGCGAAATGGTAATACACATGTGAACCACGACAAGAGAACGCTCATTTCATAGCAAAAAAATTTTAGCAACATGAAATAAAATTCTTCCATGATATGATATCTTTTGAATCTCACCTGAGATAAAATGATTGCTGCAAAACACGAGCTGTTTTGGTTTTAGCCTCCGTTAGATCAGCCCTGCCGATGTTGTTCAGCCATGCTCATCTCCTCTCCTCTCCGTACTAAGCCTCAGAGTTTCCTCGCCCTCTTTCAGAATCACGGACGGAATTCTAAAAAATCAGAACATGCCACAGTCACGAGTACTGTTGTGACCACAACTATACATAGCACAAAGATATGGCATAGCTAAAAGAATGCTTAAAGCAGTGGAAAAACAGAGAGTTGCGCACACGTGACTATGTTTTGTATGGAATGTGGCTTGACCCTCCATTTGTATCTCCACCAACATGGCTGACATCCGGGTTTTTATTTTGCTTTGACATCACTTGCAAGTCAAGGATACTAAAACTTTTTTTTTTGGAACAGGGGCACCCCCCCCCTTTAAATCTGCACCGGTGTTCTAGAACATCTCTGCTATTGGCCTGAGCCCCTCTTAATGTGACCCACAAAACAATACACGAGGCGTCTGCTGAAATCCGGTCGATGTTTTGGTCTGGGATTTTTTTTCGGTGTTTTTTGGTTAAAAATGGGGACATTTCCAGGGACAGCTCCAGCTGGGGACAGGCCACCAAAAACAGGGACTGTCCCCAGAGAACGGGGATGTCTGGTCACCCTACTGAAAAAGCCACACTCACTTTATATCCCATCAGTTAGCTGGCTAGCAAATATGCATTGATTTATACTATATTTACGCTAAATGTAACATTCAGATTGGAGATCAAAAGCTGCTTTTTAAAAAAATATCCATTGTCTGATTTTTGGGGATGAACAACCATTTCTCTCTTTTCTGGTTAAAGTTCTTTGGTGTTTTTTCATGCTAATGAATGACAGGAATTTTACACATGTACCCATGAGAAATATTACATGGTTAAAGGGAGCAAAAGAGTTCCTGGGGACTGAGAATGAAAAAAAAATTCTATAGATTTTTATATACATAAAAGAGCAACTGGCAATTATTTATTCTTAGGGGTGTCAATAACTTTGATGCATATTCTTGTAAGACGATAACTAATTAAAAAGAGCATTTCCATAGAATAAGAATTTTTGTTGTTAGAACAAAGAAATAATTTCAGTTGTTTGAGCAAGCTTTGAGAGAAGACCAGGGGTGCAGATCCAATGTCAGGATTTGGGGGGGGGGGGGGGGGGGGCACAAAAGTGATTTTATTTTTTTTGCCCGTATGCAACTCATACCATGCAACCATAAATCACAACTTCGTAGAGGCTCGCCACATCATTCAAAAAGTACTGCACAGGGAATCATTTGTCTGAAAATACATTTGTTTGTACAATTTTGAATAATTTAGGGAATTTTTATTGGGGGGGGGACAATTCATGTTTTTCAGAAATTGGGGGGGGGGGTCATGTCCCCCCCCGGGATCTGCACCCATGGACAAGACCTATCATTATAGGTCAAGTGTCACTATTAAAACAGTAGATTGGGTTTATCGCAACTCTTGAGTCAACAGTGCGAGTTCAAATTCCTCTTTTTGGACAATAAACCTGTTTACTAAATCAAGTCTGCAAACATTTTCCCCAAATAAGCATCAAGTGATTGCTTGAGGATTTTTTTTTTGTAAAATATTTATTAGAAGTGTTTTTTCAAATCTGTAAGCTCTAGTATAACATACTGTACAATTGTGTTTGAAAAGGAAATATAAGCTGTATCTAACCAATCATTTATAGTCGTGAAAAAATGAGTACATTCCATGGAAATTGTAGACTTTTCTCAAACATTTCACCCTTCTGATACAGTGCTGACAAATACAGGTGATCTACTTAAACAAAACAAGGAAAATTAGCCCTTTCAGTCATTTATTCAACTTCAATATCAATGGATATAATATTCTTCTCTGGAGAAAGTAAATACACCCTTGGCTTCAGAAACTAGTATTGCCCACTTTCACAGAAATAACTTCTTGTAGGCATTTTGTATAATTGTACAGTCTCTGACATCGACTTACTGAAATTTTTGACCACTCTTCCATGCAAAATTCCTTCAGTTGCAAGATGTTTGAGGGTTTTCTTGCGTGTACTGCCCTTTTCAAATCTCCCCACAACATTTCAATGGGGTTCAAATCTGGGCTTTGACCAGACCATTCCATAACCCTCCATTTCATCTTTTTGAGCCACTGCTTGGTGGATTTGCTCATGTGCTTAGGATCATTATCTTGTTGAAAGGTCCACCTCCGGTTCAATGTCAACTTTTGAACAGATGGCCTCACATTATCTTCAAACACTCCTTGATATATGATTCAGAATTCACAGCTGAATCAGTGAATGCAAGCTTCTCAGGCCCAGAGGGAGCGAAGCAACTACCAACCATAACATTTCCACCCCCATGCTTCACAGTTTGAGTTCTTCACCTGAAAAGCCATCTTTGTTCCGCACCACACATGTACTCTTAAAGGCCAATTTATGCTGACAACCCAGTCCTCGCAGATAGCGTCGCAGTGTCTGCGTAGCCCCCCCCCACCTTCGCAGACGCTCTGCACGCACCTCCCAAAAATTGTGACCACCGCAGAAGCCTCGCAGACAGCGTCGCAGACTAGAGGGCTCTGATTGGTCCACTGTACATCCGCTGTACACGCACTTCCGCTTCCCTACTTTCCCGGTTTGGTTTGTTTTCACGACCGGCATTTTTAAAAACACGAGCGAAGATGGAGCAGTACGAAGAGCGGTTGATTGAGGAAGTACGTACATCTATACGACTCCAGTTCTAGTCATTATAAAAAAAAAAAGTTCTAGTCATTATAAGTAACCGGAGGATAAACACTCCACTAACCACACCCACCAACTACTCCTAGCGACTTCGCGCCCCCTTGCGTTGTGCCGGTGAATAACATCGCGCACACCTATTACTCCCCGCTCAACGATAAATTACAACTGTCTGCAAAAAGCTATCTGCGAAAGCCTTGTCGCAAGAGCATGCAGAGGCCTACTGTGGCCAAACAACTCTACCTTTGATTCATCTGTCCAGAGCACATTATTCCAAAAGACCTGGTCTTTGCCTATATGTTCATTGGCAAACTGTAGTCTTGCTTTATCGTTCCTTTTGGACAGCAAAGGCTTTTTCCTGGCACGCCTCCCATGCAGGTCAAATTTATCCGATCTCTTTCTGATGGTAGACGTATGCACTTTCACACCAACAATTGCAAGAGTTACCTGCAGATCCAGTGATGAAATTTTGGGGGTCCTTGCAGACTTCTTTTAGCATCAAACAGTCTGCTCTTGGGCTGAATTTGCTGGGGGCAGCCAGCCCTGGACAAATTGGCAGTTGTTTGAAATCTACGCCACTTGTTGATGTTCCTTACAGTGGAATGATTTATTTCTAATAATTTATAGATCTTTTTAAATCCCTTTTAAATTCACTGGCATCCAGAACCTTTTTTTCCTGAGGTACTTAGAAAGCTCTTTAGATCTTGTCATTATGACACGACACACTTCAATAGCAAAGAGAACACCAGACCCTAGATGTGAGGTTTAAATAACATGGGTTCCACCTGCACCTCCACCTGCAGGAGGTCCTAATCAATAGCACCAAATCTGGAACACCTGATTCTAATTTTATGGGTTTGAAAATGTGATAAACGTAAGGGTGTACCTACCTTTTTTTGAGTGATTTTTAAAAAAATTTAAATTATGAAAATGACTACAAAATATCAATTTTATGTATATTTTTTTACCTTTATCTGGAGGCACTGTATCAAAGAGAGTGATATATCAAGAAATGTCCACAATTTCCATGGGATGTACTTATTTTTTCATATGACTGTATAAGCTCCTCCATCAGGGGCAGGAGAGAACCGTGTCCTCTGACAAAGAGGTCCTGATTTTCATCCTCATCCCCTCTGAAATATCGGACAGGCAAAGCCATTTATTTTGGTTTTGCTAGACACTGAAGACATTTGAATTTGAGATCAAAAGATGAATGAGATCATTGATCAGAATTTCAGATTTCACTTCCTGATACTTACATTGAGATGTGTTAAACAATTTAGAACATTGTGGCAGCGGGGGCATGGTCAAGCATCGGTCTGTGACAGGAGGGCGGAGTCAGGGAAGGTAGGAGCTGCCCCCGATCGGGCCGGAGTGTATCGCATACCAGTGAGTATCCAAGGGGATACATATCAGGCGTTGGTGGATTCTGGCTGTAATCAGACCTCAATCCACCAAAGCCTGGTGCAAGACGAGGCATTGGGGGGAGCACAATTGGTGAAGGTGTTGTGTGTGCATGGGGATGTTCACAACTACCCTTTAGTGTCGGTCCACATTCTTTTCCGAGGGGAAAAATTTATAGTGAAGGCGGCGGTTAATCTTCGCCTTACCCACTCTATAATTTTGGGGACTGATTGGCCAGGATTTCAGGATTTAATGACACACTTAGTGAAGAGTGGGTCCTGCCATTTAACAGGGGGAGGTCCCGGTGTCGCTTTGGCGGGAGCAGCTGTCACAGAACCATCTACATCATCTCCGTGTCAGAGTGAGGAGCCGCCGGCCCCTCCTCTCTCTGTTGGGGAATCCCTCGCGGATTTCCCATTAGAGCAGTCACGAGACGAGACTCTGCGGCATGCGTTTGACCAAGTGAGAGTAATCGATGGTCAAACGCTCCAGCCGAGCGCCACCCCGTCTTATACATCAGTCACAAGCTGTCGGTGCGTGAGGGGCGCTACAGCACCATTGAGAAAGAGTGCCTAGCAATCAAGTGGGCGGTCCTCGCCCTCCATTACTACCTGCTGGGATGCCCTTTCACCCTTTGTTCGGACCACGCGCCCTTCCAGTGGCTCCACTGCATGAAGGATGCCAACGCGCGGATCACCCGTTGGTATCTGGCACTCCAACCCTTTAACTTCAAGGTGATCCACAGGCCGGGGGTGCAGATGGTCATGGCGGACTTCCTCTCCCGTCAAGGGGGGGGGTCTGAGTCGGGCGGTGGGGGTATGTGGCAGCGGGGGCGTGGTCAAGCATTGGTCTGTGACAGGAGGGCGGAGTCAGGGAAGGTAAGTGGCAGAATCACTACACCTGTCGTTAATTAATGTGTTTGTGTGTCTTCCCAGTGACCGCGCCCTATTTAAGGAGACAGAGCGAGAGAAGAGGGAGCTTTCTCCCGAACCAGACGGCTGATGTGTGTACGTGTGTGAGAGTGTTTATGAAAGCTGAAAAGCTGAATAAAAGAGAGTTTTGTGAACTCAGTTCTGGCCTGCCGTCCTTCTGTGCTCCACCCACCTACATGAACTGTCACAAACATATCACCTGTGGTGGCAGACCACCAGATTTTTAGTTGAGCAAAACAGGTTGTCTTAAGGTAAATTAAAGTAAATAACACTTCATATTTGGTTGGATATCCCTTACCTGCAATAATTACATCAAGCCAGCACCCCACTGACATCAGCCAGGTTACTGAAGTTTTTTCCTTTGTCCCCCCAACCACATTTTTTTTAAACTTCAATATTGTTAGTTGCTGTATCAAATTAAAGGTAAAACAAAGGAGAAAGTGGTGATTCAAATCTGGTTTTTTCCTTTTTCCAAGGTATGTGGGTTAACACCAGCATCATGTTTCTCCTAGCTTTCAGTTGGCTCAGATCCTCAGCCGTTTCATATCCTCCCTTGGTTTCAGTCACTCAAATTCCAATTGCTCATGCCAGAGAAAGTAATCTTGCACTCCATCTGCATGAATGACATTATTTTTTTCGCAGTCCAAATCCTGCACTCTGATTGGCTGGCAAGCGGGTCCGTATCCTATGGTATGGACCCCAGTTACGGACCTCTGGCGACTCGCTCGTTCACAACAACAACAAACATACATAGTAGAATTTGTCAACATTTATCTGTTTTTTTTAATAAGATTATCAAAAATCTTATAAATTTTTGCCAGCATTTCTCAGGAGAACAGCATTAATTTTACAGCATGGATAGCGATAACGACAGTCTTCACAGTGAAAGCGAGTTTTACTACCCTGAGGAAGAAGAAATAAAAACACATTTCAGGAGAAAGCTAAAACCTGTAATTTGCTAACACCGAGCAAAAACATGGCTGAATTCTGAATGACTCCTATTTGTATAAATAGGGGACTACATTGGCGGCAAAATGTAGTTTTTTTTTCCTGCCATGGAAGTGCACTTGTATACCGAGGAGGAAGCCATTTGCATTACAGCCATGAATGAGGATTCAAAATGGCGGCTCGGCTCGGTTTTCCCTTTCGGGTGCTCTTGGTTTCTGTTAGAATTTGGTAAAGAAAAAAATAAATATATTATTTACCAGCTTAAGGTCGGTCCGTATCATGAAATACCGTGACCTCAGCCTTGAATACTGACCTCGGCCCAGAGGGCCTCGCTCAGTACTTTCAAGACCTCGGTCACGGTATTTCACAATACGGACCTCCCAGCTGGTAAATAACATATATATAAATGTTTACGTAATATCACTATTGGTTAAGTGTCACCATTGTAACAGATTCCTGATGTGGGTGGAGCACAGAAGCACAGCAGGCGAGAGTTGATGTTCTCTCACACACACAATTTTACTTATTTTCTTAGCTTTTCAGCTTTGCTCACTCACACACAGTCACACACGTGTGTTCTGGTCAGGAGCGACCTCTTCTCTGCTCTCCCACTCCTTTAATGCTCCACCATCACTGCAACACACACACATATATTAATTGACATCAGGTGTAATGACTTGGCCACTCACCTTCCCCAGCCCCACCCTCCATTCACAAACTGATGCTTGGCCATGCCCCCGCTGCTCGACTCAGGCCAGGGAGCCATCCGGCCTGCAGTGGACTCCCCCCACCCCCCCGACAGGACAGGACAGGAAGTCTGCCACCACCATCTGTGCCCCCGGCCTGTGGACCACTTCGAACTTAAACGGCTGGAGGGCAAGATACTGTACCAACGGGTGATCTGCGCATTGGCATCCTTCATGCAGTGGAGCCACTGGAGGGGCGCGTGATCCAAACAGAGGTGGGAAACGGGAATCCGCCAGGGTCCACGTATTCAATCCAGATCGTGTCAGCTCCGGTGCTGTGTAAACATTGAGATACGCGGATACGCTGTGCTGAGCTCTAGCTGGCGTTGTCATTGGACAACGTCACTGTGACATCCACCTTCCTGATTCGCTGGCGTTGGTCATGTGACGCGACTGCTGAAAAATGGCGCGGACTTCCGCCTTGTATCACCTTTCATTAAAGAGTATAAAAGTATGAAAATACTGCAAATACTGATGCAAATACTGCCCATTGTGTACTTATGATTGTCTTTAGGCTTGCCATCCTTCCACTTGCAAGTGGTAAGTGATATGCGCTGGGATCACACACACAGCGGCTCAGTCCCGAATCACTGGTTGTGCACTTCACTCGCGCGCTCTGTGAGCTGCGCAGGGCCGGAGTGCGCACCCTCCAGAGGGCACTCGCTGTTCAGGGCGGAGTGATTTGGAGCGCAGGATGCCTGCGGAGCCGAACGTATCCGTGTATTGGTGTTGCTGTGTGCACGCAAATCGTGTATTGGTGTTGCTGTGTGCACACTAATCGTTTTAAAAACGTTAATCTGATGATCCGCTGATACGGTCTAATGTAAACATGGGCAGACTCTCTCTCACTCACTCACACACACATCAGGTGTAATGACTTGGCCACTCACTTTCCCCGACCCCCCCTCCATTCACAAACTGACGCTTGGCCACGCCCCTGCTGCCACAACTGGGTTTATTACAACTCTTGGGTCAAACAGTGCAAATTCAAATTCCTCTTTTTGGACAACAAACCTGTCTACTAAAGCAAGTCTGCAAACATTTTTCATGAATAAGCATCAAGTGATTGCTCGAGGATTTTTTTTCCTAAAATATTTATTGCAAGCATTTTTTCATATCTGTAAGTTCTATAGCATATTGTATAGTTATGTCTGAAAAGCAAACAATATAAGCTGTATTTAATCATTTCCCTGTGAAACATAATTGTGAACTAAATATCTATAAACTAATGATGTATAAGATTTCAAAATGTTAAACTTGCGCCACCTAAAAAATAAAACAAAACAAAAAGACAGATTAAAATCCCATGTGTCAGATGTTATTTGAAGAGAAGTGAATGTTTTATTAAACCACAATACAAAGATGAAGAAAATCTTTCACAAACATTGACCATGTACTTTTCAGGCTACACACACACACACACACACACGCGTCTTGGCTCTTGTTTCTTTCTTTTAATTCATGAAAATATTTTGTTGGCCATCTTCTGGGACAGAAACTCATGTCTGTAGAACTGACCAGCCTGAAGTAGCTGATGCGTAAACCTTCTCATAATCACTTCAGCCTTCGACAATCCTCCGAAGAACATTACCAAGTCCACCTTTGGCAATCTGTAAAGGTGTCTTTTCTTCCTTATTCTCAATGTAAATGCTGGCACCATGTTCGACTAAGAGCTTTGCAGCTTCTGCTCGCTCCTCATCACATGCAAGATGGCTGGCAAAAACAGAGACACACCATTAGTACAGAAGTTCTGTCACAGGTGGGGAAGTGATAAAGTACATTAAAATCTTTTGTGTCAAAAAAAAAGCGACAACACTCACAGTGGTGTATTGCCCTCAGAGTCCTGAATATTAGTAGAAGCGCTCTGTTTTAAGAGAAGTTGGATCAGGCGATAGTTCCCCTTTGCTGAGGCTCTGTGTAGAGGTGTGGATCTTAGTTTATCTGTGGCATTAGGGTCAGCACCATTTTCCAGCAAAAGCAGGGCTATCTGTTGAACAAAACTCAGTTATCACTACACTCATTGGCCATTTTATCAACTACACCTACCATATGCGTGCAAGCTGTAGCCCAGGTGTTAATATGCACCATGTGTCAGCCACATTTTTTCCTATCCATCAGTAAAAAAGGAGCATTATACACTGATCAGCTATAACATTAAAACCACCTGTCTAATATTGTATAGGTCCCCCCTTGTGCTGCCAAAACAGCTCTAATCTTTTGACACATAGACTGAACAAGACCTCTGAAGGTGCCGTGGTATCCAGCACCAAGATGCTGGCAGCAGATCCTTTAAGTCCTGCAAGTTGCGAGGTGGGGTTTCTGTGACTCAGACTTTATCCAGCACATCTCAAAGATGCTTGATTGGATTGAGATTTGCGGAATTTGAAGGCTAAATCCACACTTTGAACTCTGTCATATTCCTCAAATCACTCCTGTACAATTTTTGCAGTGTGACAAGTAGTTTAATTTATATAGCACTTTTCACCGACCCAAGGATGCTTTAGAGTAATGGCCCTACCAAATGGCAAAACAGAAAGAGAAATAAAAATCACCCAAAAGAAGACAGAACATACAAGAAAACCAGAAAAGGAGAAACAACAAAAGGACAATTAACATGAGCATCAAGACAGCAGATGAGTTCAAAACATTGAAAAAGTTTGAATAGTCAATGATCAGGAAAAGAAGGATAGCAGAGAGAAGAGATAAGATTTGAAATAATTTTAATTTAGGGAGAGATGTACAATCACGCCCTGTGATGACCTGGCGACTTGTCCAGGGTGTACCTCGCCTTTCGCCCGTAGTCAGCTGGGATAGGCTCCAGCTTGCCTGCGACCCTGTAGAACAGGATAAAGCGGCTAGAGATAATGAGAATGTACAATCACAAAGGCTCTGAGGGACAGAAGTCTAGAAGTCTAGGCTGCAACCCTAAATGCTCTGGTGGATAATTCAAATTTGGGGACCGACAACAGACCAAAAGATGAAGGTCTGAGACTGCGAATGGGAGAGTACTGTTGAAGTAATTCCATTAGATAATGAGGAGCATAGCCCTGGAGTGTTTTAAATGTAAACAGAATTATTTGATACTGAATGTGATATAGAACAGGGAGCCAGTGAAGGTTCTGGAGGACAGGGGTGATATGTACCGAGCGTTCAGTATGGATGAGGACTTTGGCTACAGAGTTTTGAATATATTGAAGCTGAGCAATGGACTTGGCTGGAAGACCAACGAACAAAGCATTTACAATAATCTAATCATGATGCAATAAAAGCATGGACGAGCGTTTCGGCATCCTTAACGGCCCCATATGGACAGTTGAAAGTCACACTTGGAAGACACTCTGGACACTTACAGTAATGCTTTTGTGGCTGAAGACTACACTTGGCTTGCTAACTTTAGGACTGCGGTTGTCATGAACAGTTTTGCACTCAAGTTTCCATCAATGAAGAGTTATAATATCAACGAAACTGACTTCATGTTAAAACTGTTATAGTCATGTTGTCCAGGTGAGGATGGGAATCCCTTTTGGGTCTGGTTCCTCTTGAGGTTTCTTCCTCGTGTCGTCTGGGGGGGGAAGGGGGTTTCCTTGCCACGGGCTTGCTCATTGGGGATAGATTAGGAATAAAATTGGCTCATGTCTTGGGTCATTCAGATTCTGTAAAGCTGCTTTGGGACAATGTCTATTGCTAAAAGCGCTATACAAACAAACTTGACTTGGTGCTGAGAGCAGGACAGAGACGTGCAATGTTGTGTCAGTGAAAAAAGGTTGTCTTATGCCTCGGTCACAACCGGCCGTACGTGCTCCTACGGCCGGTCTACGTGCAAAAAACGCAAGAAATGCACAGAGGCTGCGCGTGTGACGTGCTGATTTTCGAGCCGAAGACTGGCCGCAGAGGTTCTTTGTCATGTCAAACAAACTCTACAGGCGCTTACGTTTTTTTCAGGTTGCAAGACAAACTTACGGCCAACGTGCGTCTTTCTCCACGAACAAAAAAAAAACGCAGCGATTTGGGAAATGCCAAAAATCACACGGCCAAAAAAAAAAATCATACGTCCGGTTGTGACCTAGGCTTTAGACAGGGAGTTTGTGATTTTCATAAGAGAGGGCAGAATCAAAGATAACACCGAGGTTATGTACAGTGGGTGAAGATTTAATGACAGTACCATCAATGACCAGATTAAGACTACTATTGGAAGAGGTAATTAGTTTGGAACCAATCAGTAGAAGATCCATTTTCCAGGTATTAAGTTTTAATACATAAGCATTCATCCACTGCTTTAGGTCGAGAGAGGGAGGGGAAGATGTAGAAGGCCTGCAGCTAATGTAAATTTAACATTTGCACAGCAATGAAAATTCAAACCATGACAGCAAATAACTTATGTCGCGACTGTCATAGTTAACTCGCGATTAATCGCAATTTAATTGCACATTTTTGTCACATGATAAACCAGTGTAATTCTCTTATCAGCATAAAAAAGTGAATGGGCTTGCTTTGTACCAATGTTTTTTTTTATTGCAGAGCATAACACGTCTTGTCACAGCCACTGACATCCATAACTTCCATATTAGATGAGAAAACCAAGGGATGAAAAATAAAGTGCATATCATTGTGAAAATAAAAAACTGTTTTATTTTACTCTTCATTAGTTTCTTTTGAAGAGAAGTATTTGCCATAAAAGAAGAAAAAAACAGATAACAAAAATAAAAACATTCATCATACGTTCAAAAACGTTCATCATAGTGTGGCACTGTATTATCTAATTCTCACTGCTTATAACTCTACACCTCCCCGGTGGAGATGAGCTGGGAAACTGAAGACTGAAGGAACAGTATTGAAAAGTACTTTTCCAGTCTCACCTGTGAAAGGTAATCCCATGTGATCTCGTTTGGACAGTAAACCTGTTGGTACAGTTAAACGCAGCACAGGAATGAGGCATCTTTATTAGACGGTTGAAGAATCTCCACTTTGCCCCATCCAATATGGCGGCGAGGATGTTTATGCCTTTCTCCATCACTCACACGTACTCTTATTGAAGCAGCGCGCGACAAGCCTCAACAGGAACTACGGGTGACTCGCAGGGCCAAATTAGAATTTGCGTTAACAGCACTATTTTTTTTAATCGAGTTAAACTGAGATCCCGTTAACGCGTTATTATCGCGTTAACTTTGACAGCACTACACAGGACAGTTTTCCATTTCACCTCAGTCCATCGTAAAAGAGCTCAGGCCCAGAGTAGGCAGCGGGGTTTCTGGATATTGTTTATATACGGTTTTAACTTGCATTTGTGGATGCCTTGGAATTGTGGAATTCTAAACAGGGCTGCTCAGACACCCAAGGGGCTGCCGAACTCTGCTGCTGCTTTGTTCCAGCAGAGAGCAACCCTATGCCCTGGGCTGCCTGTGTGCAGGTTTGTGACTACAGCTTCCAGTGTTTCCGCACCTGCTGCTTCAGCACTTGCCCATCACCACAGGACTTGAATTTGAAGTCGTGACTTGGATTAGAGCAAGGGAGAGCTGTGCAGCAGTCAGCCCCCCTCTCTTGGCCTGACCTAATTAGGTCCAGGGGCAAGACAGACTCAAGACGGCTGGAGCTAGGCCAGAATGCAGTGGACGGCCAACAGTGTTCAACGTGTTGCACTATGCCCTGATCGTGCTCCACAAACACTTTGCTGGGTGGCCTTCCTGCCTGTTCAACCACCAGGTGGTGGATTCCTCCACGCAGTCTGCTGAGTCCAGTCTTCGGTCGTAACCCTGACCAGGAGGAGCGAGGGGTTACTAGTACTTGCTCAAGGCACCACCCCAGGCTAGTAGAGGGAAGGAGATGCCTTAATACTCCATTGCATGGCAGTCAAGGATGGCACATGCCCACTCAGGGGTTTCATTAATGGCCAGCACCTGGCACAAAATCCAGCTGTGATCAGCTTGGCGCCAGTTACTTTTCAAAGTTCCTCAACCAACAATGCTAGTGGATTTCCTATTTTCCAAGACCTTTTCTTTCTTATGGTTATCAGTAGTTATTTTTATGTTCTTTTACACTTTTTACTGTGTTTGTGTACTCGTAGCAGCTTTATGGCCTTGACCTTCAAATCATGTCAGCTACACTGTATGAAAGCTCGACATTGATCAGCTGCTTGTCACGGCAACGTTGGGGTGCCAGAAAGCTTGCTTTTGATTCATTACAGTTCAAAATGAAGTTTTGCTAATGAGGAGCTCGCACGCAATAGACCACGCCAGCATTTGGTAGACAGAGGACAGAAAATAAAGTGAAATATAGCCGCTAGTGGCGATAAAGGGCCCTCGTGCATGAGAACACGGCGAAAACAATAGGGCATTGTACCCAGGGCCAAGCCTCTATCCCTGAGTAGCAGTGGCCAGGACTGATGCGTGTACCAAATTTCAAGTCAGTTTTTCAGCAATGGAATCATTACTGTCCAGGTCCAAATGGCGCTACACGGGAGGCTCACTTTGGGCATGGGGATATCATCAGAACCCTGATGTATAACCTGTGAGGTTTTAGCTCTATCAGGCAATGCATGTTGAATTTATGACACACTTCCTGTTTGCATGGCGAAACATACAAATTTATTGGTTCGCTGTTTCAACATCATGCAAGATATCACAAATCCATTTCAGTTTTGTTCATCTTAATTGTTATCACCCATACACCTACCAATTTTGACAATGATAGGTGAAACTATATACCGGGCAGAAGTCTCAATGACGTGGGGGCGCTATGGAGTCCAATGGACACACCTGGGGTCAAGCCTCTATCCCTGAGTAGCGGTGGCCAGGACTGATGGGAGTACCAAATTTTATGAGCCAAAGTTTTTAGGCAATGGAATCATTACTGTCCAGGTCCAAATGGTGGTGCTATACCAGAGGGTCAAATTGGGCAAGTAGATATCATCACACCACCACCCTGGGGGCATTTCAGTGTGGTGTTCTATGACGTAGGTGTGGTTGGAAAGGGGTGAGAACACGTCAGAAAATGGCTACCTCTGTGAGTTAGGCCGGTGAAAGGTGGTCTCCACAAGGGACTGGAGCGGTTCAGGTTGTGGTTTTGGTTGTTTTTATCTCCGGCCCCAGCTCCGCCTTCTCTGGAACTACCAATGCCAATGCCACAGAGACCCCCTCATTCCAACAAATATTGAACCACACACAGACACAGAGACACCATTTGCGTTGGGGAACACAGCTCACTCTCTCTCTCTCTCTCTCTCTCTCTCTCTCTTGTTCTTGACTGTCTGAAAGACACACAGAGACACAGGTTAATAGACATGTCCCCGCTGCCACAGCCACTGACATCAACCAGGTTACTGAAGTCCCCACCCCAATTTTTTTCTTTGACTAAAATACTGTTGGTTGCTGTATCACATTAAAGGTAACATAAAGGAGAAAGTGGTGATTAAAATCTGGTTTCTTCCTTTTTTCAAGGTATGTTGATTGACGATGAAGGCACATTTCCCATAGCTTTCATTTGGCTCAGATCCTCAGTCGTTTCATATCTTTCTTTCTTTTATTAAGCTTGCAAGACAATACAATACTCATAAGGCACAGGCAGCTAATGCTGGCGTTGTGACCCACACACAAAGTCATAGACATAACATTAATACACAGGATTCTCCAAAAATGCTAGATAAACATTAAATACAATCTAAAATATCTCCAATAGTCTAAAATATCTATCAGGCATTCCAGTTCGACAGTCTCTGCTTGAACACACTTATGCTGCGGGCTTGTTTTACTGACTGGGGCAGTTCGTTCCAAAGTCGGGATGCGTAAGGAATGAAGCTGGACTTGTATGTCTGGGTCCTACAGCGAGGTAAGTGGAGGTGCGTAGAGTTGTGAAACTCTAAACGTGTGACTCTTTGCTCTCCTCGTGTGATGGGTATCAGTGGTTGGAGGTGAAGGGGAAATAAGCCATTTACCAGTTTATACATGAGAACCATGGAGTGGAAGTGTCTTCTGGTTGATAGGCTGTCCCATCCGAGCTCCTGCATAACGACGCTCTAGGGTGTACGTTTCGCGGCTCCGGTGACAAGGCAGGCAGCTTGGTAGTGGACACGCTCCAACATCTTACTGGATGAAGAAGCAAAGTCCCCTAGCAGTACAGAAGCGTACTCCAATTTTGGTCGAATCATTATGTTGTACGCCATCTCTATTGCCTCCCGGGATAGCTTGCCTCGATGTTTCCACAGGAATCCCAGAGTTCTCCTGGCCTTGTTGGATATGGTCTGGATGTGTTCAGCCCAACGTAAGGTCTGGTGGATGGTGGTGCCCAGGTGGGTATAGAACAGCACTTGTTCGACTATCTGTCTTGCAATGTAGATAGGGGGGAGCTGTACTTTACTCTGAGGGGACTTAATGCACAGGACCTTGCATTTGTCCGGATGGAGCAGCAGGCCCCAGTCAAAGAACCAAGTGGAAACAAGCTGAAGGTTGATGTTTGTTGTGTTGGCCACTTCCTGGGCTGTTGGTCCAGACTTGGATAGCGACGTGTCGTCAGTGAAGCAGTCGATGTTGGAGGAACAAGGTAGGTCTTTTATATCATTGATAAACACAAGGAATAGTAGTGGTCCCAAAATACTTCCTTGTGGTACACCTGCCTGTGTGCGCCCCCAAGAAGATGCTACACCATTAATCACAACTCGTTGCTGTCGGCCCGTGAGATAATCTGCAAACCACTTGTTAAGGGATCCCTTGACTCCGTAACGGGAGAGTTTATAGGTGAGACCATCATGCCACATGGTGTCGAATGCTCGACGAACATCTAGAAATACAGCAGCAGTACAGGAAATGTTAGGATCATCATCAATGGACTTAGCCCATTCATCTGCTAGCCGTATAAGCTGCAGTACTGTTCCGTCCCCTTTCTTGAAGCCTGACTGGTTGATGTTAATCAGGTTGTTGTTCATAAGGTAGGTGTAGAGATGATTATGAACAAGTCTCTCCAGGACCTTGGGAACTGTAGGAAGTAGGGCAATGGGCCTGTAGTTGGAGGGATCAGTGCGATCACCCTTCTTATACACTGGTGAAACATTGCACTGTTTCCACTCTGCTGGGAACTGGCCTGTTGAGAGTGAAAAGTTGAACAGATCACACAGGGAGGTGCAGATGACTGGTGCTGCCTCCTTAAGCAATCTGTTGGATATCCCGTCAGGACCAGGAGCCTTGTTGGAACGAAGTCCTTGTAGGACACCTTGGACTTCCTCCACTGATACTACAATTATATTGAGTTCTTCGTTGGTAAACATAGGAAGTCTGATACTGTCAGGGTGGGTAGCTTCCCTTGTGACATTGACAAAGATAGTGTTGAACAGTTCAGCCTTGTCCTTGTCCTTAGCCACCACTGAGCTGTTAGCAGAGAGTGCTGGGATACCAGTCTTACCCTTCCCGGTTGTTTGTTTGAGTACTGACCAGAACTGATGAGCACCTTCAGTGGATTTCAGTCTCTCGCTTACGGTGGCGTAGTGTTCGGCCTCAGCTTAGCGAAGGTCTTTAGTCAGGCGATTTTTGGCCTTAACGTAGCTTTTCCAGTTTTCGTTTGATGGAGATGACTTAAAAGTGTTATACAGTTCAGTTTTGTGTCCGATTGCCTCCAATAGCTCAGAGGTGACCCAGGGCTTACGTGCAGCTGTAACCTTAATGTTCTTGTTGGGAATAGTGTTTTTAGCTACGTTTAGGAACTTAGCCTTCCAACCATTCCACCTCTCGTCTATGGAGCCATGCATACAGGAGTTCTAATTAACCTTACTTAATTCAGTCCTAAAGCAATCATGATACCAAGATGGCGGTGTGCACACACGCAGCGGCTTCTCTCTGTCCCGACAGAACAGTGTTTTTGTGTTTTAACAGTGTGTATCTGTTCGTCTTTGTCGTGTCCATCAGTCTCAAGGCGCACATACTCCCGTGAGTTTCTGTTCGACATCCGCAGAACTATATTCACGGATATAAATCCAGCGGACGTGGAAGTGCTATGCGGCTACGGTTTGCTCCGGAGCCCTGCTCAACCACCGACCCCCACTCCCGCATCCAGCCCGCAGTGGAAGCGCCGCAGGCGGAACATGCGGAAGCAGAAGAGAGGCAAGCGCGGAGGTATCTGAGCTAGGCTAGCGGCTAGCCTTCACCGGCCGGCTATCCCTACCATCACTCTGGCCAACATACGCTCGCTGGACAACAAGCTGGATTATGTCCGCCTGCTCTGCTCATCTTTTAAGTCTGTGAGTGAGTGCTGTGTCCTTGTGTTTGTGGAAACATGGCTTAATGACAGCGTCCCAGACTGTGCCATTCAGCTAGCCTGGCTAACATGCTACCGGTCAGACAGAGCACTAGTTGAGGGGGGGAAGACTCTGTGTTTACCTCAGTGATGCCTGGGGCTGTGATGCTGTTGTGGTCTGCAAATGCTGCTCACCTCTGGTGGAGTTTGATTATTAAGTGCCGGCCATTCTACCTGCCGAGGGAATTTACAGCCATATTGCTGGTAGCATTATACATCCCTCCCGGCTCCAATAACAGAAGTGAAGCACTGAATGAACTCTATCAGCACATCAGTGAGCAGCAGACAGCCCACCCAGATGCTTTCCTCATCCTGGCTGGGGATTTCAATCATGCAAACCCCAAAAGCGTGTTTCCAAAACTATATGGACATATCAACTTTCCCACACGTGGAAACAATACTCTGGGACAATGTTTACACCATGCATAATGATGCCTACAAAGCCCTACTCCTCCCCCACCTTGGGGCCTCAGATCACTCCACTGTTATGCTAATGCCAGCATACAGGCCACTGGTTAAAGTCACCAAACCAGCTACAAAACAGATATGTGTGTGGCCAGAGGGGTCCTCAGAGACACTCCAGGACTGTTTTTCCACCACTGACTGGAGCATGTTCAGACAGGCGGCCACCTACAGGAACATCACAGATCTTCAGGAGTACACGGAGACCGTCACTGCCTACATGAGGAAGTGCATGGACGATGTCACGGTCACCAGAACCATCTCCATTCGGGCCAATCAGAAGCCATGGCTGACAGGGGAAGTCCATAGGCTCCTGTGGGCTTCGAACTCCGCCTTCAGAGCTGGGGACAAGGTGGGCCTGAGGACAGCTAGGGCCAATCTGTCATGAGGCATCAGGGTGGCCAAGAGACAGTATTCCAGGCACATTGCTGACCATTTCAACGACAGCAGAAACACCAGGAACCTGTGGCGGGGGATTCAGACCATCACAGACTACAAGCCCTCGCCGCAGACCTGTGACAACTCCACGTCTCTGCTGAATCAGTTGAACGACTTCTTTGCTCACTTTGAGGCAGACAACAGCACCACGGCACAGAAGACCCCACCACCTCCCGGCGACCAGGTGTTGACACTGTCCCCAGACAGCATGAGGAGAGCTCTCAGGACGACAAATGCACGAAAAGCCCCGGGTCCTGATAACATTCCTGGTTGTGTCCTGAGAGACTGTGCCGAGGAGCTCACAGATATCTTTACAGACATCTTCAACATCTCATTGAGCCAGGCTGTTGTCCCCACATGCCTCAAAACCACCACCATCATCCCGGTCCCAAAGAAGCTGTCTCCCTCCTGCTTCAATGACTACCGCCCTGTTGCACTCACTCCCATCCTCATGAAGTGCTTCGAGCGGCTAGTCATGCGGCATATCAAGTCTGCCCTCCCCCCCGCCCTGGACCCTTTCCAGTTTGCATATCAGTCCAACCGTTCGACCGATGATGCCATCTCCACTGCCCTCCACTCAGCCCTCACCCACCTGTAGACAAAAGACTCATATGTCAGAACGCTGTTCATAGACTTTAGCTCAGCATTCAACACAATCATTCCTCAGCAGCTCATTCACAAACTGGACCAGCTGGGACTCAACACCTCCCTGTACAACTGGCTGCTGGACTTCCTGACAGGGAGACCACAGACTGTACGGGTCGGCAGCAACTCCTCCAGCACCATCACACTGAACACGGGGGCCCCCCCCAAGGATGTGTGCTAAGCCCCCTCCTTTTCACTCTGCTGACCCACGACTGCACACCAACATCCAGCTCAAATCTCTTCATTAAGTTTGCGGATGGGGCGGCACGGTGGTGTAGTGGTTAGCACTGTCGCCTCACAGCAAGAAGGTCCTGGGTTCGAGCCCCGGGGCCGGCGAGGGCCTTTCTGTGCGGAGTTTGCATGTTCTCCCCGTGTCCGCGTGGGTTTCCTCTGGGTGCTCCAGTTTCCCCCACAGTCCAAAGACATGCAGGTTAGGTTAACTGGTGACTCTAAATTGACCGTAGGTGTGAATGGTTGTCTGTGTCTATGTGTCAGCCCTGTGATGACCTGGCGACTTGTCCAGGGTGTACCCCGCCTTTCGCCCATAGTCAGCTGGGATAGGCTCCAGCTTGCCTGCGACCCTGTAGAAGGATAAAGCGGCTAGAGATAATGAGATGAGATGAGATGAGATGAGATGAGATGAGATGAGATGAAGTTTGCGGATGACACTACTGTGGTGGGTCTCATCAACAATGGCGATGAGACAATCTACAGGAGTGAGGTGAGCCGCTTGGCCATGTGGTGCAAGGACAACAATCTCCGTCTGAACGTAGAGAAGACGAAGGAGATTGTTGTGGACTTCAGGAGAGAGCACACCCAGCATGCTCCACTATCTATCGACGGTGCTGCAGTGGAGAGGATGAGTAGCACCAAGTTTCTGGGTGTGCACATCTCTGAAGACCTGTCCTGGAGCAACAACACCGCATCACTGGCCAAAAAAGCCCAACAGCGTCTGTACCTCCTCCGCAAACTGAGGAGAGCAAGAGCCCCGGCCCCCATCATGCACACTTTCTACAGAGGCACCATCGAGAACATTCTGACCAGCTGCATCACCGTGTGGTACGGCACCTGCACCGTGTCCTGCTGCAAGACTCTGCAGCGCATCGTGAGAGCAGCTGAGAGGATCATTGGTGTCTCTCTCCCTTCTCTAATGGATATTTATAACTCCCGCCTCACCCGCAAAGCCATCAGGATTGCAGGTGACCCCATCCACCCATTTCACAGCCTCTTGCCATCGAGGAGGAGACTGTGGAGTCTCCGGGCCAAAACCAGCAGGCTCAAGAACAGTTTTTCTCACCAGGCAGTCAGGAGGCTCAACTCCCTCCCTGTTCTGCCCTTCCTCCCCCCTCTGCCCCACAGATTCTGCTTGCACACACCCCTGCCCCCCCTTCAGCATCTGACATGTCATCCTCACAGTCCCCCCCCCCCCCCAAACACACACACATCTCATCGTTCATTAACACACTGAACTCAGGGACCGCACATCTTACTTTACCTCACTCATTTGCACTATTCTGCACTACCTCATCTTAACAGCTGCTAGTTTGTTTATACTGCTTATTTCATGTTTACCTGCTATACCTCAGGTGCCCTTGACTGTTTGTTTATTTGAACCAATTTGTGTGTGTGTGTTATTTGAACCAATTTGTGTGTGTGTGTGTGTGTGTGTGTGTGTGTGTGTGTGTGTGTGTGTGTGTGTGCGTGCGTGTATATTATATATGAGTGTTTAGTCTATGTCTAGTTTCATATATGAAACGGGAAGTCCTTGTGTGGCAAGCTGAGCGAGGAAGTAAGACACGCCATGGCAAAGGACCCCGGCGAGCCTTCTATCCCACTGCCCAAGCAACTGGTAATCATCGCTGCCCAGTTAACATCTATAAAGCATTCGCCAGCCGCCAGCCAGAAGCAGCAAAGAATCCAGAATCCCTGGTTTTTCTGGTGATTAACCATAAGAGAAAGGAAAACTCGCAGATTTAGTTCAGCAATGGAGCCCTGGGCAAAAACGTGATCGAGAAGTTTATTCTGAACGCTGCTAAAGCTGCAGGTTTGCCAGGCAATGTAAGCAACCATTCCATCAGGAAAACCTGTATCTTCTGTCTGATGGACGCTGAGATTGCGGAGAATTATGTGGCTCAACTCAGCGGGCACAAAAACCTGAAAAGTCTAGATGCCTATAAATCTGCTTCTGCTGGTCATCAAAGGAAAATGTCAAAGGTTCTCTCCAGATTCATAGGCTTCTGACAAGTTTGTAGCAGGTTTGTTCCAAATACGGATTTCCTTTCACGTGTCCTCATTTTGTTAGAATTTTGTAAAGAAAAAATTATACATATTATTTACTACGATGAAAGCACCTGGTTTTAAAAATAAATTATTTACTATGGGGCGGCACAGTGATGTAATGGTTAGCACTGTTGCCTCACAGCAAGAAGGTCCTGGGTTCGAGCCCAGCAGCCAGCGAGGGCCTTTCTGTGTGGAGTTTGCATGTTCTCCCTGTGTCCGCATGGGTTTCCTCCGGGTGCTCCGGTTTCCCCCACAGTCCAAGGGCATGCAGGTTAGGCTAATTGGTGGCTCTAAATTGACTGTAGGTGTGAATGGTTGTCTGTGTCTATGTGTCAGCCCTGTGATGACCTGGCGACTTGTCCAGGGTGTACCCTGCCTTTCGCCCATAGTCAGCTGGGATAGGCTCCAGCTTGCCTGCGACCCTGTAGAACAGGATAAAGCAGCTAGAGATAATGAGATGAGATGAGTTTACGTCAATCCAAGCAATTTCAAGGTCTGGTAACATTATTAAGGATACAAAGGATTCCTGATCTCCCATAGCCTAAATTGTAGCCATAGCTGAATTGATGACCGAGCCTAAATGAGTAGCCTTAATCAAAATGTGTAGTCCGCTACACGTTACAACAAATTATACAAATTACTGACGCTTTGGTAACATTACCACAAGCCTACAGCTTTACATAGCCAGCTACTCTGTGGGATAACACATCAATTTGTGTGCAAGTTAGCTTATGCCGTTGAACTGTTACAATTTTACCTCAGCTGGATTTCTGTTACAGCAATGCTACATCTAGCAACAACTTCAGCTGAGTGATTGGCGCTGTACTGAGCTTTCTCCTGCTAGCATTGGCTGCAGTAGGCTACGGTTGGTTAGGTCAACCTCTACATCTCAGTACAGTACAATGTTATGTCATATACAACATCACAAAATGTAGCTTACACATTTAAAGTGTGATAGGCCTCATCAAGGACAATGATGAGTCAGCCTACAGGGAGGAGGTGGGCCACCTAGCTGTGTGGTACAGCGAGAACAACTTGCTGCTCAACACCAATAAGACCAAGGAGCTCATCGTGGACTTCAGGAGGAATACTGACACACACACACACACACACACACACACACACACACACACACACACACACACACACACACACACACACACACATCCACATCAATGGTGCAGAGTGTGTGACCAGCTTCAAATTCCTGGGGATCCACATCTCGCAGGACCTAACCTGGACAACCAACTGCTCCAACTTGGTCAAGAAGGCTCGCCAGGGTCTCTTTTTCTTGAGGACTCTGAAGAAAAACCACCTCTCTTCAGACATCCTGGTGAACTTCTACCGCTGTACCATCGAGAGCATCCTAACCAACTGTATTACAGTCTGGTATGGGAACTGCTCTGTCTCGGACCGGAAGGCACTGCAGAGGGTGGTGAAGATCACCCAGCGTGTCATGGGAGTCTCACTTCCTGCTATTAAGGACGTCTACAGGAAGCGATGTCTCAGGAGAGCCATAAACGTCAACAAAGACTCCTGCCATCCAGCACACAAACTGTTCACTCTCCTGCCCTCTGGAAGGCGCTACAGGAGCTTTCAGACCAAAACCACCAGGTTCAGGAACAGTTTTTTTCCTTCAGCTGTCTCACTGCTGAACTCCGACCCCCTCCCCCCCATGGTCTCCCCCTCCACACACACACTCACCAACTCCCCCTCCCCCAACAAACTGAATTGACTTGAACTGACTTCACTATCACTATTTGCACTACTGTTTATTCATACCATGTTTTGTATATACTGCAAATATTTATATATCATACCATTGCACTATAGTTCATTCCAATTGCACATTGTACATACTATAAATATCTATCATATAATTATACCATTCTATACCCTGTAATTCCTGTACATTTTATATTTATGTATGTTGTTCCTCAGCTCCACCAATCAAACTACTGGGAAGGCTATCACCAGAGTTGTTTCGGGGTGGATCCAGGAAAATGGGAAGGGGGGGGCGTCAACCCAGTAAGGTCAGGTGTCTGGGAGCCGCCAAAGGCCCCTGGAAGCGCGTCAGTTTTTAAATGCCCGGAGATGCATTTTGAGCTGTCAGAGACATGCTGTAAATGAAGTCTCTGAAAGAAAATGACCATATCAAAAAATGTTTTAAAAGTAGGAACTATCAAAACCATTTTATTAGTCACTGAAAATGATACTGTCAGAGTTACAGGTCTATGCACAGAACATAATTACAACTGATATATGGTCATATTTATGAAAGTTGTACTGTCATATAATGCATTACCACATGACACACTACAGTGTAGTACACGGACCACAAAACACCTTATATCAATACATTATTACTATTTCAGCAACTGCAATCTGAGCTCCTGCTCAGGACATTCAATGCACATATACAGTCAAGCCGGAAAATCTGCACACCCCTTCACCTTCTCCACATTTTATTATGTTACAGACTTATTCTACAATAGATTGAGTTCATTTTTTGTCACAAAATTCTACACAAAGTAGCCTATAATGACAAAGTGAAAGCATGCTTTTAGACATTTGTGCTAATTTATTAAAAATCAAAATGTAAAATATCATATGTACACAAGTGTGCACACCCTTTGATATGACACCCAAAAGTGAACTGAGGTGCATTTTGTTTCCACTGATACTGCTTAAGATGTATCTACAACTTAATTGGAATCCACCTGTGATAAATTCAATTGATTGGGCATGATTGGGGATTGCCAACACCTGCCTATATAAGGTCCCACAGTTGACAGTGCATGTCAGAGCAAACTCCGAGCCATGGGGTCAAAGGAATTATCTACAGACCTCAGAAACAGGATTGTGTCAAGACATAGGTCTGGAGAAGGGTACAAAAAAATTGCTGCAGCTTTACAGGTCTCAAAGAGCACAGTGGCCACCATCATTCATAAATGGAAAAAGTTTGGAACCACCAAGAATCTTCTTAGACCTGGCTGCCCGGCCAAACTGAGTGATCAGGGAAGACGGGCCTTGGCCAGGGAGGTGAACAGTAACCCAATGGTCACTCTGACAGAGCTCCAGCGTATCCTTGTGGAGATGGGAGAACCTTTCAGAAGATCAACCATCCAGGCAGCACTCCACAAATCAGGCCTTTATGGTAGAGTGGCCAGACAGAAGCCACTCCTTAGTAAAAGGCACATGACCGCCCGCTTGGAGTTTGCCAAAAGGCACCTAGAGGACTCTCAAACCATGAGAAACCAGATTCTCTGGTCTGATGAAACCAAAATTTAACTTTTTAGCCTGAATACCAAGCGTCATGTCTGGAGGAAACCAGGCATCGCTCATCCCTACAGTGAAGTATGGCGGTGGCAGCATCATGATGTGGGGATGTTTTTCAGCAACAGGAACGGGGCGACTAGTCCTGATAGAGGGAAAGATGAATGCAGCTAAGTACACCGAGATCCTTGAAGAAAACCTGCTCCAGAGCGCTCTGGACCTCAGACTGGGGCGAAGGTTTACCTTCCAACATGACAACGACCCGAAGCACACAGCCCAGAGAACGAAGGAGTGGCTTCAGAGAAAGTCTGTGAATGTCCTTGAGTGGCCCAGCCAGAGCCCAGACCTGAATCCAATTGAACATCTGTGGAAGGAGCTGAAAATGGCTGTGTACTGATGCTCCCCATCCAACCTGACGGAGCTTGCAAGGATATGCCAAGAGGAATGGGCAAAAATGTCCAGAAACAAGTGTGCCAAGCTCATAGCTTCTTTTCCAAGATGCCTTGAAGCTGTAATTGCTGCCAAAGGTGCATCAACCAAGTATTAGGCTAAGGGTGTGTACAGATATGTAACCCATAAATAACCTATTTTTGTCAGTAAAATAAAATTGCACAATTTCTAAAAACCTGTTTTCACTGCATAATTATCGGCGATTGTGCGTAGATGTTTGAGGCAAAAAAATAAACTCAATCTATTGTAGAATAAGTCTGTAACGTAATAAAACATGGAGATGGTGAAAGGGGTGTGCAGACTTTCCGGCTTGACTGTAAGACAGTGAATATACCCAGGGAAATTGAGGTAATGTAAGTGGCCACTTAAAACAGAGCTTAATACCGAGATAACTGTAAACAAAGACTGCAAGAGTTGCATGTCTATAATACAAAGTCACTAACTGCAATCTGAGCTCCTGAGTCTAACAGACTGAGATAACTATAAGATTGTGTGAGTTACATGTGAACAAGTCCTATAATAAGTCTTAGTTCCCAAGACCTGGGGGATTTCAAGCAGATTTTTTCAGAGCCGTTGCAAAAATCAACATCTTTCACAGACCTATCCAGCTGCTGTCGTAAAAATCAAAGTGAGGCTCACTTCAAAACGGCCAACACGTGTGTACGCAGTAAACCTGCTGCAGCATCTTATCATTCTGGCTTGTGAGCATGTGTGTTAACGATACCATAAACATAAAAGGTTGGTGCACATCCTTTACATGTAGTCTACAGCGCAGTCTGGAAATACAGCATGTTATGTTGATGCACTAAGTTCCCACACCCCGTTAAAATCCAACAGAACTCGCCCAGCTTGCTTTTCACTGCATTCGTGTCACGAGCGAAAAACCTAAACTATATGTCCTACTCATCTCATCTCATTATCTGTAGCCGCTTTATCCTGTTCTACAGGGTCGCAGGCAAGCTGGAGCCTATCCCAGCTGACTACGGGCGAAAGGCGGGGTACACCCTGGACAAGTCGCCAGGTCATCACAGGGCTGACACATAGACACAGACAACCATTCACACTCACATTCACACCTACGGTCAATTTAAAGTCACCAGTTAACCTAACCTGCATGTCTTTGGACTGCGGGGGAAACCGGAGCACCCGGAGGAAACCCACGTGGACACGGAGAGAATGTGCAAACTCCACACAGAAAGGCCCTCGCCGGCCCCGGGGCTCGAACCCGGACCTTCTTGCTGTGAGGCGACAGCGCTAACCACTACACCACCGTGCCGCCCCTACTGTATATGTCCTACTATTAAATATAAATTTATAGCATAAAAACTTCAGCTCAATCCCACATAACAGTTTATTTTGTTTAGAGGCGGAATGAGCCAGAATGCCATTGGAATGAAAATTCTTCGTATATTCCGGGATATTCGAAGTGCATTCTAAAAATTCTGAATGCATTCTGAGTGCATTCCAAACACCCGGGCCAATTCTTGTGGCCGGCCCGAATGTTTTGCTCGTGCTCAAAACATTTGAGGTGCATTCGAAGAGGAGAAATATCGAACGACATTCGAAGTGTATTCTAACTGCATTTAATACAGCATTCTAAACATTCTGATTGCGTTTGAGGGAAAAATCAAGATGGCAAACCACTTCAAATCCTGCCAGAATGTCCCGAATGTGCCGGAATGCCGTCGGAATGAAAATTCTTTGCATGTTCCGGGATATTCAAAGTACATTCTAAGTATTCGAGCTGAATTCTTAGACGTTCAAAACATATTCGGCGGCTATTCTAGGAGCGTTCTGACTGCATTTGAGGTGAATTCGTACAGCATTCGAGGCACCTTCCGACCAGACTTCGAGTGGTATTCGGGCAGCAATCGAACCGCGCTTGTACAGCATTCGAAGTGCATTCTTAACATTCTTACTGCATTCTAACAGCATTCTAGGTATTCCTACTGTGTTCCAACTACATTTGAACTGCATTCAAAAGCTAATATACCCGGAATGTGCAAGAATCATTCGAGGCGGGTTCGAAGCACATTCTAAGTATTTGAACGGCATTCTTACAAAGCTGTAAGAATGCTGGTTCTGCTTGATTCCTGCTAATTCTGAATAAGTGTGACGGGGGCCTTATGAATTTAAAAATAAAAAAAATTAAATAAAAATGGTGGGCATATCACGGTATCTGCAATATATGACTTGTAACCACGTGATCAAAATGTGCTACGTCATGAGCATCTGACATGATGGTGGATATACAAAACACCTAGGATGGCAGCCACTGAAAGTGTGTCTGTAAACAATGCTAAATTTTCTCAGTATTACATGATTTGAACGGTCGAGCAAAGATTCGATACAAAGTGAAGATAGATATGTATGGTTTTGACCCATATTATTTTAAAAAAGTCAGACTTTTCTGAAGATAAGACGCTTCTACTGACCATCAAGTACTTAGATATTGCGTTCTATCTGGTTTGGCTGCTGAAGAATCAAGTCTGACCTTGGATGAAACATAACCCATTTTCTGAGTGGGTGCCCAGTCTGGATTGTTTCTATCATACAGTATAATTTTGCTGGTGCTCCTAGAAGCGAAATGGTAATACACATGTGAACCACGACAAGAGAACGCTCATTTCATAGCAAAAAAATTTTAGCAACATGAAATAAAATTCTTCCATGATATGATATCTTTTGAATCTCACCTGAGATAAAATGATTGCTGCAAAACACGAGCTGTTTTGGTTTTAGCCTCCGTTAGATCAGCCCTGCCGATGTTGTTCAGCCATGCTCATCTCCTCTCCTCTCCGTACTAAGCCTCAGAGTTTCCTCGCCCTCTTTCAGAATCACGGACGGAATTCTAAAAAATCAGAACATGCCACGGTCACGAGTACTGTTGTGACCACAACTATACATAGCACAAAGATATGGCATAGCTAAAAGAATGCTTAAAGCAGTGGAAAAACAGAGAGTTGCGCACACGTGACTATGTTTTGTATGGAATGTGGCTTGACCCTCCATTTGTATCTCCACCAACATGGCTGACATCCGGGTTTTTATTTTGCTTTGACATCACTTGCAAGTCAAGGATACTAAAACTTTTTTTTTTGGAACAGGGGCACCCCCCCCTTTAAATCTGCACCGGTGTTCTAGAACATCTCTGCTATTGGCCTGAGCCCCTCTTAATGTGACCCACAAAACAATACACGAGGCGTCTGCTGAAATCCGGTCGATGTTTTGGTCTGGGATTTTTTTTCGGTGTTTTTTGGTTAAAAATGGGGACATTTCCAGGGACAGCTCCAGCTGGGGACAGGCCACCAAAAACAGGGACTGTCCCCAGAGAACGGGGATGTCTGGTCACCCTACTGAAAAAGCCACACTCACTTTATATCCCATCAGTTAGCTGGCTAGCAAATATGCATTGATTTATACTATATTTACGCTAAATGTAACATTCAGATTGGAGATCAAAAGCTGCTTTTTAAAAAAATATCCATTGTCTGATTTTTGGGGATGAACAACCATTTCTCTCTTTTCTGGTTAAAGTTCTTTGGTGTTTTTTCATGCTAATGAATGACAGGAATTTTACACATGTACCCATGAGAAATATTACATGGTTAAAGGGAGCAAAAGAGTTCCTGGGGACTGAGAATGAAAAAAAAATTCTATAGATTTTTATATACATAAAAGAGCAACTGGCAATTATTTATTCTTAGGGGTGTCAATAACTTTGATGCATATTCTTGTAAGACGATAACTAATTAAAAAGAGCATTTCCATAGAATAAGAATTTTTGTTGTTAGAACAAAGAAATAATTTCAGTTGTTTGAGCAAGCTTTGAGAGAAGACCAGGGGTGCAGATCCAATGTCAGGATTTGGGGGGGGGGGGGGGCACAAAAGTGATTTTATTTTTTTTGCCCGTATGCAACTCATACCATGCAACCATAAATCACAACTTCGTAGAGGCTCGCCACATCATTCAAAAAGTACTGCACAGGGAATCATTTGTCTGAAAATACATTTGTTTGTACAATTTTGAATAATTTAGGGAATTTTTATTGGGGGGGGGACAATTCATGTTTTTCAGAAATTGGGGGGGGGGTCATGTCCCCCCCCGGGATCTGCACCCATGGACAAGACCTATCATTATAGGTCAAGTGTCACTATTAAAACAGTAGATTGGGTTTATCGCAACTCTTGAGTCAACAGTGCGAGTTCAAATTCCTCTTTTTGGACAATAAACCTGTTTACTAAATCAAGTCTGCAAACATTTTCCCCAAATAAGCATCAAGTGATTGCTTGAGGATTTTTTTTTTGTAAAATATTTATTAGAAGTGTTTTTTCAAATCTGTAAGCTCTAGTATAACATACTGTACAATTGTGTTTGAAAAGGAAATATAAGCTGTATCTAACCAATCATTTATAGTCGTGAAAAAATGAGTACATTCCATGGAAATTGTAGACTTTTCTCAAACATTTCACCCTTCTGATACAGTGCTGACAAATACAGGTGATCTACTTAAACAAAACAAGGAAAATTAGCCCTTTCAGTCATTTATTCAACTTCAGTATCAATGGATATAATATTCTTCTCTGGAGAAAGTAAATACACCCTTGGCTTCAGAAACTAGTATTGCCCACTTTCACAGAAATAACTTCTTGTAGGCATTTTGTATAATTGTACAGTCTCTGACATCGACTTACTGAAATTTTTGACCACTCTTCCATGCAAAATTCCTTCAGTTGCAAGATGTTTGAGGGTTTTCTTGCGTGTACTGCCCTTTTCAAATCTCCCCACAACATTTCAATGGGGTTCAAATCTGGGCTTTGACCAGACCATTCCATAACCCTCCATTTCATCTTTTTGAGCCACTGCTTGGTGGATTTGCTCATGTGCTTAGGATCATTATCTTGTTGAAAGGTCCACCTCCGGTTCAATGTCAACTTTTGAACAGATGGCCTCACATTATCTTCAAACACTCCTTGATATATGATTCAGAATTCACAGCTGAATCAGTGAATGCAAGCTTCTCAGGCCCAGAGGGAGCGAAGCAACTACCAACCATAACATTTCCACCCCCATGCTTCACAGTTTGAGTTCTTCACCTGAAAAGCCATCTTTGTTCCGCACCACACATGTACTCTTAAAGGCCAATTTATGCTGACAACCCAGTCCTCGCAGATAGCGTCGCAGTGTCTGCGTAGCCCCCCCCCACCTTCGCAGACGCTCTGCACGCACCTCCCAAAAATTGTGACCACCGCAGAAGCCTCGCAGACAGCGTCGCAGACTAGAGGGCTCTGATTGGTCCACTGTACATCCGCTGTACACGCACTTCCGCTTCCCTACTTTCCCGGTTTGGTTTGTTTTCACGACCGGCATTTTTAAAAACACGAGCGAAGATGGAGCAGTACGAAGAGCGGTTGATTGAGGAAGTACGTACATCTATACGACTCCAGTTCTAGTCATTATAAAAAAAAAAAGTTCTAGTCATTATAAGTAACCGGAGGATAAACACTCCACTAACCACACCCACCAACTACTCCTAGCGACTTCGCGCCCCCTTGTGTTGTGCCGGTGAATAACATCGCGCACACCTATTACTCCCCGCTCAACGATAAATTACAACTGTCTGCAAAAAGCTATCTGCGAAAGCCTTGTCGCAAGAGCATGCAGAGGCCTACTGTGGCCAAACAACTCTACCTTTGATTCATCTGTCCAGAGCACATTATTCCAAAAGACCTGGTCTTTGCCTATATGTTCATTGGCAAACTGTAGTCTTGCTTTATCGTTCCTTTTGGACAGCAAAGGCTTTTTCCTGGCACGCCTCCCATGCAGGTCAAATTTATCCGATCTCTTTCTGATGGTAGACGTATGCACTTTCACACCAACAATTGCAAGAGTTACCTGCAGATCCAGTGATGAAATTTTGGGGGTCCTTGCAGACTTCTTTTAGCATCAAACAGTCTGCTCTTGGGCTGAATTTGCTGGGGGCAGCCAGCCCTGGACAAATTGGCAGTTGTTTGAAATCTACGCCACTTGTTGATGTTCCTTACAGTGGAATGATTTATTTCTAATAATTTATAGATCTTTTTAAATCCCTTTTAAATTCACTGGCATCCAGAACCTTTTTTTCCTGAGGTACTTAGAAAGCTCTTTAGATCTTGTCATTATGACACGACACACTTCAATAGCAAAGAGAACACCAGACCCTAGATGTGAGGTTTAAATAACATGGGTTCCACCTGCACCTCCACCTGCAGGAGGTCCTAATCAATAGCACCAAATCTGGAACACCTGATTCTAATTTTATGGGTTTGAAAATGTGATAAACGTAAGGGTGTACCTACCTTTTTTTGAGTGATTTTTAAAAAAATTTAAATTATGAAAATGACTACAAAATATCAATTTTATGTATATTTTTTTACCTTTATCTGGAGGCACTGTATCAAAGAGAGTGATATATCAAGAAATGTCCACAATTTCCATGGGATGTACTTATTTTTTCATATGACTGTATAAGCTCCTCCATCAGGGGCAGGAGAGAACCGTGTCCTCTGACAAAGAGGTCCTGATTTTCATCCTCATCCCCTCTGAAATATCGGACAGGCAAAGCCATTTATTTTGGTTTTGCTAGACACTGAAGACATTTGAATTTGAGATCAAAAGATGAATGAGATCATTGATCAGAATTTCAGATTTCACTTCCTGATACTTACATTGAGATGTGTTAAACAATTTAGAACATTGTGGCAGCGGGGGCATGGTCAAGCATCGGTCTGTGACAGGAGGGCGGAGTCAGGGAAGGTAGGAGCTGCCCCCGATCGGGCCGGAGTGTATCGCATACCAGTGAGTATCCAAGGGGATACATATCAGGCGTTGGTGGATTCTGGCTGTAATCAGACCTCAATCCACCAAAGCCTGGTGCAAGACGAGGCATTGGGGGGAGCACAATTGGTGAAGGTGTTGTGTGTGCATGGGGATGTTCACAACTACCCTTTAGTGTCGGTCCACATTCTTTTCCGAGGGGAAAAATTTATAGTGAAGGCGGCGGTTAATCTTCGCCTTACCCACTCTATAATTTTGGGGACTGATTGGCCAGGATTTCAGGATTTAATGACACACTTAGTGAAGAGTGGGTCCTGCCATTTAACAGGGGGAGGTCCCGGTGTCGCTTTGGCGGGAGCAGCTGTCACAGAACCATCTACATCATCTCCGTGTCAGAGTGAGGAGCCGCCGGCCCCTCCTCTCTCTGTTGGGGAATCCCTCGCGGATTTCCCATTAGAGCAGTCACGAGACGAGACTCTGCGGCATGCGTTTGACCAAGTGAGAGTAATCGATGGTCAAACGCTCCAGCCGAGCGCCACCCCGTCTTATACATCAGTCACAAGCTGTCGGTGCGTGAGGGGCGCTACAGCACCATTGAGAAAGAGTGCCTAGCAATCAAGTGGGCGGTCCTCGCCCTCCATTACTACCTGCTGGGATGCCCTTTCACCCTTTGTTCGGACCACGCGCCCTTCCAGTGGCTCCACTGCATGAAGGATGCCAACGCGCGGATCACCCGTTGGTATCTGGCACTCCAACCCTTTAACTTCAAGGTGATCCACAGGCCGGGGGTGCAGATGGTCATGGCGGACTTCCTCTCCCGTCAAGGGGGGGGGTCTGAGTCGGGCGGTGGGGGTATGTGGCAGCGGGGGCGTGGTCAAGCATTGGTCTGTGACAGGAGGGCGGAGTCAGGGAAGGTAAGTGGCAGAATCACTACACCTGTCGTTAATTAATGTGTTTGTGTGTCTTCCCAGTGACCGCGCCCTATTTAAGGAGACAGAGCGAGAGAAGAGGGAGCTTTCTCCCGAACCAGACGGCTGATGTGTGTACGTGTGTGAGAGTGTTTATGAAAGCTGAAAAGCTGAATAAAAGAGAGTTTTGTGAACTCAGTTCTGGCCTGCCGTCCTTCTGTGCTCCACCCACCTACATGAACTGTCACAAACATATCACCTGTGGTGGCAGACCACCAGATTTTTAGTTGAGCAAAACAGGTTGTCTTAAGGTAAATTAAAGTAAATAACACTTCATATTTGGTTGGATATCCCTTACCTGCAATAATTACATCAAGCCAGCACCCCACTGACATCAGCCAGGTTACTGAAGTTTTTTCCTTTGTCCCCCCAACCACATTTTTTTTAAACTTCAATATTGTTAGTTGCTGTATCAAATTAAAGGTAAAACAAAGGAGAAAGTGGTGATTCAAATCTGGTTTTTTCCTTTTTCCAAGGTATGTGGGTTAACACCAGCATCATGTTTCTCCTAGCTTTCAGTTGGCTCAGATCCTCAGCCGTTTCATATCCTCCCTTGGTTTCAGTCACTCAAATTCCAATTGCTCATGCCAGAGAAAGTAATCTTGCACTCCATCTGCATGAATGACATTATTTTTTTCGCAGTCCAAATCCTGCACTCTGATTGGCTGGCAAGCGGGTCCGTATCCTATGGTATGGACCCCAGTTACGGACCTCTGGCGACTCGCTCGTTCACAACAACAACAAACATACATAGTAGAATTTGTCAACATTTATCTGTTTTTTTTAATAAGATTATCAAAAATCTTATAAATTTTTGCCAGCATTTCTCAGGAGAACAGCATTAATTTTACAGCATGGATAGCGATAACGACAGTCTTCACAGTGAAAGCGAGTTTTACTACCCTGAGGAAGAAGAAATAAAAACACATTTCAGGAGAAAGCTAAAACCTGTAATTTGCTAACACCGAGCAAAAACATGGCTGAATTCTGAATGACTCCTATTTGTATAAATAGGGGACTACATTGGCGGCAAAATGTAGTTTTTTTTTCCTGCCATGGAAGTGCACTTGTATACCGAGGAGGAAGCCATTTGCATTACAGCCATGAATGAGGATTCAAAATGGCGGCTCGGCTCGGTTTTCCCTTTCGGGTGCTCTTGGTTTCTGTTAGAATTTGGTAAAGAAAAAAATAAATATATTATTTACCAGCTTAAGGTCGGTCCGTATCATGAAATACCGTGACCTCAGCCTTGAATACTGACCTCGGCCCAGAGGGCCTCGCTCAGTACTTTCAAGACCTCGGTCACGGTATTTCACAATACGGACCTCCCAGCTGGTAAATAACATATATATAAATGTTTACGTAATATCACTATTGGTTAAGTGTCACCATTGTAACAGATTCCTGATGTGGGTGGAGCACAGAAGCACAGCAGGCGAGAGTTGATGTTCTCACACACACACAATTTTACTTATTTTCTTAGCTTTTCAGCTTTGCTCACTCACACACAGTCACACACGTGTGTTCTGGTCAGGAGCGACCTCTTCTCTGCTCTCCCACTCCTTTAATGCTCCACCATCACTGCAACACACACACATATATTAATTGACATCAGGTGTAATGACTTGGCCACTCACCTTCCCCAGCCCCACCCTCCATTCACAAACTGATGCTTGGCCATGCCCCCGCTGCTCGACTCAGGCCAGGGAGCCATCCGGCCTGCAGTGGACTCCCCCCACCCCCCCGACAGGACAGGACAGGAAGTCTGCCACCACCATCTGTGCCCCCGGCCTGTGGACCACTTCGAACTTAAACGGCTGGAGGGCAAGATACTGTACCAACGGGTGATCTGCGCATTGGCATCCTTCATGCAGTGGAGCCACTGGAGGGGCGCGTGATCCAAACAGAGGTGGGAAACGGGAATCCGCCAGGGTCCACGTATTCAATCCAGATCGTGTCAGCTCCGGTGCTGTGTAAACATTGAGATACGCGGATACGCTGTGCTGAGCTCTAGCTGGCGTTGTCATTGGACAACGTCACTGTGACATCCACCTTCCTGATTCGCTGGCGTTGGTCATGTGACGCGACTGCTGAAAAATGGCGCGGACTTCCGCCTTGTATCACCTTTCATTAAAGAGTATAAAAGTATGAAAATACTGCAAATACTGATGCAAATACTGCCCATTGTGTACTTATGATTGTCTTTAGGCTTGCCATCCTTCCACTTGCAAGTGGTAAGTGATATGCGCTGGGATCACACACACAGCGGCTCAGTCCCGAATCACTGGTTGTGCACTTCACTCGCGCGCTCTGTGAGCTGCGCAGGGCCGGAGTGCGCACCCTCCAGAGGGCACTCGCTGTTCAGGGCGGAGTGATTTGGAGCGCAGGATGCCTGCGGAGCCGAACGTATCCGTGTATTGGTGTTGCTGTGTGCACGCAAATCGTGTATTGGTGTTGCTGTGTGCACACTAATCGTTTTAAAAACGTTAATCTGATGATCCGCTGATACGGTCTAATGTAAACATGGGCAGACTCTCTCTCACTCACTCACACACACATCAGGTGTAATGACTTGGCCACTCACTTTCCCCGACCCCCCCTCCATTCACAAACTGACGCTTGGCCACGCCCCTGCTGCCACAACTGGGTTTATTACAACTCTTGGGTCAAACAGTGCAAATTCAAATTCCTCTTTTTGGACAACAAACCTGTCTACTAAAGCAAGTCTGCAAACATTTTTCATGAATAAGCATCAAGTGATTGCTCGAGGATTTTTTTTCCTAAAATATTTATTGCAAGCATTTTTTCATATCTGTAAGTTCTATAGCATATTGTATAGTTATGTCTGAAAAGCAAACAATATAAGCTGTATTTAATCATTTCCCTGTGAAACATAATTGTGAACTAAATATCTATAAACTAATGATGTATAAGATTTCAAAATGTTAAACTTGCGCCACCTAAAAAATAAAACAAAACAAAAAGACAGATTAAAATCCCATGTGTCAGATGTTATTTGAAGAGAAGTGAATGTTTTATTAAACCACAATACAAAGATGAAGAAAATCTTTCACAAACATTGACCATGTACTTTTCAGGCTACACACACACACACACACACACGCGTCTTGGCTCTTGTTTCTTTCTTTTAATTCATGAAAATATTTTGTTGGCCATCTTCTGGGACAGAAACTCATGTCTGTAGAACTGACCAGCCTGAAGTAGCTGATGCGTAAACCTTCTCATAATCACTTCAGCCTTCGACAATCCTCCGAAGAACATTACCAAGTCCACCTTTGGCAATCTGTAAAGGTGTCTTTTCTTCCTTATTCTCAATGTAAATGCTGGCACCATGTTCGACTAAGAGCTTTGCAGCTTCTGCTCGCTCCTCATCACATGCAAGATGGCTGGCAAAAACAGAGACACACCATTAGTACAGAAGTTCTGTCACAGGTGGGGAAGTGATAAAGTACATTAAAATCTTTTGTGTCAAAAAAAAAGCGACAACACTCACAGTGGTGTATTGCCCTCAGAGTCCTGAATATTAGTAGAAGCGCTCTGTTTTAAGAGAAGTTGGATCAGGCGATAGTTCCCCTTTGCTGAGGCTCTGTGTAGAGGTGTGGATCTTAGTTTATCTGTGGCATTAGGGTCAGCACCATTTTCCAGCAAAAGCAGGGCTATCTGTTGAACAAAACTCAGTTATCACTACACTCATTGGCCATTTTATCAACTACACCTACCATATGCGTGCAAGCTGTAGCCCAGGTGTTAATATGCACCATGTGTCAGCCACATTTTTTCCTATCCATCAGTAAAAAAGGAGCATTATACACTGATCAGCTATAACATTAAAACCACCTGTCTAATATTGTATAGGTCCCCCCTTGTGCTGCCAAAACAGCTCTAATCTTTTGACACATAGACTGAACAAGACCTCTGAAGGTGCCGTGGTATCCAGCACCAAGATGCTGGCAGCAGATCCTTTAAGTCCTGCAAGTTGCGAGGTGGGGTTTCTGTGACTCAGACTTTATCCAGCACATCTCAAAGATGCTTGATTGGATTGAGATTTGCGGAATTTGAAGGCTAAATCCACACTTTGAACTCTGTCATATTCCTCAAATCACTCCTGTACAATTTTTGCAGTGTGACAAGTAGTTTAATTTATATAGCACTTTTCACCGACCCAAGGATGCTTTAGAGTAATGGCCCTACCAAATGGCAAAACAGAAAGAGAAATAAAAATCACCCAAAAGAAGACAGAACATACAAGAAAACCAGAAAAGGAGAAACAACAAAAGGACAATTAACATGAGCATCAAGACAGCAGATGAGTTCAAAACATTGAAAAAGTTTGAATAGTCAATGATCAGGAAAAGAAGGATAGCAGAGAGAAGAGATAAGATTTGAAATAATTTTAATTTAGGGAGAGATGTACAATCACGCCCTGTGATGACCTGGCGACTTGTCCAGGGTGTACCTCGCCTTTCGCCCGTAGTCAGCTGGGATAGGCTCCAGCTTGCCTGCGACCCTGTAGAACAGGATAAAGCGGCTAGAGATAATGAGAATGTACAATCACAAAGGCTCTGAGGGACAGAAGTCTAGAAGTCTAGGCTGCAACCCTAAATGCTCTGGTGGATAATTCAAATTTGGGGACCGACAACAGACCAAAAGATGAAGGTCTGAGACTGCGAATGGGAGAGTACTGTTGAAGTAATTCCATTAGATAATGAGGAGCATAGCCCTGGAGTGTTTTAAATGTAAACAGAATTATTTGATACTGAATGTGATATAGAACAGGGAGCCAGTGAAGGTTCTGGAGGACAGGGGTGATATGTACCGAGCGTTCAGTATGGATGAGGACTTTGGCTACAGAGTTTTGAATATATTGAAGCTGAGCAATGGACTTGGCTGGAAGACCAACGAACAAAGCATTTACAATAATCTAATCATGATGCAATAAAAGCATGGACGAGCGTTTCGGCATCCTTAACGGCCCCATATGGACAGTTGAAAGTCACACTTGGAAGACACTCTGGACACTTACAGTAATGCTTTTGTGGCTGAAGACTACACTTGGCTTGCTAACTTTAGGACTGCGGTTGTCATGAACAGTTTTGCACTCAAGTTTCCATCAATGAAGAGTTATAATATCAACGAAACTGACTTCATGTTAAAACTGTTATAGTCATGTTGTCCAGGTGAGGATGGGAATCCCTTTTGGGTCTGGTTCCTCTTGAGGTTTCTTCCTCGTGTCGTCTGGGGGGGGAAGGGGGTTTCCTTGCCACGGGCTTGCTCATTGGGGATAGATTAGGAATAAAATTGGCTCATGTCTTGGGTCATTCAGATTCTGTAAAGCTGCTTTGGGACAATGTCTATTGCTAAAAGCGCTATACAAACAAACTTGACTTGGTGCTGAGAGCAGGACAGAGACGTGCAATGTTGTGTCAGTGAAAAAAGGTTGTCTTATGCCTCGGTCACAACCGGCCGTACGTGCTCCTACGGCCGGTCTACGTGCAAAAAACGCAAGAAATGCACAGAGGCTGCGCGTGTGACGTGCTGATTTTCGAGCCGAAGACTGGCCGCAGAGGTTCTTTGTCATGTCAAACAAACTCTACAGGCGCTTACGTTTTTTTCAGGTTGCAAGACAAACTTACGGCCAACGTGCGTCTTTCTCCACGAACAAAAAAAAAACGCAGCGATTTGGGAAATGCCAAAAATCACACGGCCAAAAAAAAAAATCATACGTCCGGTTGTGACCTAGGCTTTAGACAGGGAGTTTGTGATTTTCATAAGAGAGGGCAGAATCAAAGATAACACCGAGGTTATGTACAGTGGGTGAAGATTTAATGACAGTACCATCAATGACCAGATTAAGACTACTATTGGAAGAGGTAATTAGTTTGGAACCAATCAGTAGAAGATCCATTTTCCAGGTATTAAGTTTTAATACATAAGCATTCATCCACTGCTTTAGGTCGAGAGAGGGAGGGGAAGATGTAGAAGGCCTGCAGCTAATGTAAATTTAACATTTGCACAGCAATGAAAATTCAAACCATGACAGCAAATAACTTATGTCGCGACTGTCATAGTTAACTCGCGATTAATCGCAATTTAATTGCACATTTTTGTCACATGATAAACCAGTGTAATTCTCTTATCAGCATAAAAAAGTGAATGGGCTTGCTTTGTACCAATGTTTTTTTTTATTGCAGAGCATAACACGTCTTGTCACAGCCACTGACATCCATAACTTCCATATTAGATGAGAAAACCAAGGGATGAAAAATAAAGTGCATATCATTGTGAAAATAAAAAACTGTTTTATTTTACTCTTCATTAGTTTCTTTTGAAGAGAAGTATTTGCCATAAAAGAAGAAAAAAACAGATAACAAAAATAAAAACATTCATCATACGTTCAAAAACGTTCATCATAGTGTGGCACTGTATTATCTAATTCTCACTGCTTATAACTCTACACCTCCCCGGTGGAGATGAGCTGGGAAACTGAAGACTGAAGGAACAGTATTGAAAAGTACTTTTCCAGTCTCACCTGTGAAAGGTAATCCCATGTGATCTCGTTTGGACAGTAAACCTGTTGGTACAGTTAAACGCAGCACAGGAATGAGGCATCTTTATTAGACGGTTGAAGAATCTCCACTTTGCCCCATCCAATATGGCGGCGAGGATGTTTATGCCTTTCTCCATCACTCACACGTACTCTTATTGAAGCAGCGCGCGACAAGCCTCAACAGGAACTACGGGTGACTCGCAGGGCCAAATTAGAATTTGCGTTAACAGCACTATTTTTTTTAATCGAGTTAAACTGAGATCCCGTTAACGCGTTATTATCGCGTTAACTTTGACAGCACTACACAGGACAGTTTTCCACTTCACCTCAGTCCATCGTAAAAGAGCTCAGGCCCAGAGTAGGCAGCGGGGTTTCTGGATATTGTTTATATACGGTTTTAACTTGCATTTGTGGATGCCTTGGAATTGTGGAATTCTAAACAGGGCTGCTCAGACACCCAAGGGGCTGCCGAACTCTGCTGCTGCTTTGTTCCAGCAGAGAGCAACCCTATGCCCTGGGCTGCCTGTGTGCAGGTTTGTGACTACAGCTTCCAGTGTTTCCGCACCTGCTGCTTCAGCACTTGCCCATCACCACAGGACTTGAATTTGAAGTCGTGACTTGGATTAGAGCAAGGGAGAGCTGTGCAGCAGTCAGCCCCCCTCTCTTGGCCTGACCTAATTAGGTCCAGGGGCAAGACAGACTCAAGACGGCTGGAGCTAGGCCAGAATGCAGTGGACGGCCAACAGTGTTCAACGTGTTGCACTATGCCCTGATCGTGCTCCACAAACACTTTGCTGGGTGGCCTTCCTGCCTGTTCAACCACCAGGTGGTGGATTCCTCCACGCAGTCTGCTGAGTCCAGTCTTCGGTCGTAACCCTGACCAGGAGGAGCGAGGGGTTACTAGTACTTGCTCAAGGCACCACCCCAGGCTAGTAGAGGGAAGGAGATGCCTTAATACTCCATTGCATGGCAGTCAAGGATGGCACATGCCCACTCAGGGGTTTCATTAATGGCCAGCACCTGGCACAAAATCCAGCTGTGATCAGCTTGGCGCCAGTTACTTTTCAAAGTTCCTCAACCAACAATGCTAGTGGATTTCCTATTTTCCAAGACCTTTTCTTTCTTATGGTTATCAGTAGTTATTTTTATGTTCTTTTACACTTTTTACTGTGTTTGTGTACTCGTAGCAGCTTTATGGCCTTGACCTTCAAATCATGTCAGCTACACTGTATGAAAGCTCGACATTGATCAGCTGCTTGTCACGGCAACGTTGGGGTGCCAGAAAGCTTGCTTTTGATTCATTACAGTTCAAAATGAAGTTTTGCTAATGAGGAGCTCGCACGCAATAGACCACGCCAGCATTTGGTAGACAGAGGACAGAAAATAAAGTGAAATATAGCCGCTAGTGGCGATAAAGGGCCCTCGTGCATGAGAACACGGCGAAAACAATAGGGCATTGTACCCAGGGCCAAGCCTCTATCCCTGAGTAGCAGTGGCCAGGACTGATGCGTGTACCAAATTTCAAGTCAGTTTTTCAGCAATGGAATCATTACTGTCCAGGTCCAAATGGCGCTACACGGGAGGCTCACTTTGGGCATGGGGATATCATCAGAACCCTGATGTATAACCTGTGAGGTTTTAGCTCTATCAGGCAATGCATGTTGAATTTATGACACACTTCCTGTTTGCATGGCGAAACATACAAATTTATTGGTTCGCTGTTTCAACATCATGCAAGATATCACAAATCCATTTCAGTTTTGTTCATCTTAATTGTTATCACCCATACACCTACCAATTTTGACAATGATAGGTGAAACTATATACCGGGCAGAAGTCTCAATGACGTGGGGGCGCTATGGAGTCCAATGGACACACCTGGGGTCAAGCCTCTATCCCTGAGTAGCGGTGGCCAGGACTGATGGGAGTACCAAATTTTATGAGCCAAAGTTTTTAGGCAATGGAATCATTACTGTCCAGGTCCAAATGGTGGTGCTATACCAGAGGGTCAAATTGGGCAAGTAGATATCATCAGAACCATTGTATCCTATACCCTGTGAATTTTTAGCTATATCAAGCAATGCATGGTGAATTTTTGACATGCTTCCTGTTCGTGTGGCATAACAAATTTATTGCTTCACCATTTCAACATCTTGTGAGACATCACAAATCCCTTCACAACTTAAAATCAGCAACATCTTGCCATGACGTGTACCAAATATGGCATGGATCAAACAAACCGCCTAGGAGGAGTTTGTTAAAAATGTAACACGTGTCAAAACACACAAAACCAAAAATATCTCACTTCCTGTTCAGTATGGCTGAAGCAATGCATAGACAATTTTGTTTGTCTAGGGGCACTCCACACACGTACCAAATTTGACACGGATAGGTGAAACTGTATACCAGGCAGGAGTCTCAATGTGGCATCCAAAGCTACAGTGGTGCTTGAAAGTTTGTGAACCCTTTAGAGTTTTCTATATTTCTGCATAAATATGACCTAAAACATCTGATTTTCACACAAGTCCTAAAAGTAGATGAAGTTAAACAAATGAGACAAAAAAATTATACTCGCTCATTTATTTATTGAGGAAAATTATCCAATATTACATAATCTGTGAGTGGCAAAAGTATGTGAACCTCTAGGATTAGCAGTTAATTTGAAGGTGAAATTAGAGTCAGGTGTTTTCTTTTTTTTTTTTTTAATTTAGTTTTTATTGAACAATGAAGAAAAACGAACAAAAACAAACAAACAAAAGAATCATTACAGAGACCAGACATTTACATTTACAAATATACACAAATAGACATAGATAAAAACAAGTAGTGCTTATTCATTCTCTCTTTGGGATATCCATTCAGTCCATAATTTCACAAATTTCTTCATTAGTAATCGGTGTGAAAAAGTGATTTTCTCCATCAAGTATATATCGTTGATTATATCAGTCCATTCTGCTGTTGTGGGTGTGTCTGATTGCAACCAGTGTCTTGTAATAGATTTTCTGCCAGCAGATATCAGAATACCAAACAAATATCTGTTAAGATGTATTTCTTGGTCTGTGTGAAAAGCAGTATCTCCTAACACAAAGATGTTGAATTCAAAAGGTATGGTTAGATCAAATATGTTTTCCATCTGTTCGTGTATCTTTGACCAGAACTGTCTGATTACTGGGCAATCCCAAAATATATGCCAATGATTGGCCTCCTGATTTCCGCATAGTCTCCAACAAGTAGCATTCCCTGATGAGATGTGTGTTTTCTGTTTTGGGGTGATAAATCTAACCAAACATTTCCATCCAAACTCTCTCCAGGTATAAGAATTGGTACATTTCCATTGGAATTCACAACAATTAAACCATTCTTCCTCTGACATCACCCGGCCACTTTCTACTTCCCATTTATTCTTAATATATTCTGTAGAGTCAGTTTGTTTAGACATAAAAGCTTGGTATAGTTTTGATATGAGACCTTTGTTCAAGGGGAAGTAGGCTCCTACTAGAACAACCTTGATTACTGGATCATCAGTATCTATATGTTTTTTAATGTCTTGATCAAAATAATGGCGTAACTGTAGGTATCTGTAGAAGTCTTGTCTTCCTAGGCCGTGTTTTTCTTGCAGTGTTTGAAAATCTTTCAGAGTCCCTTTTTCCATTATAGAGTAGAATGTTGTTATACCATGGGTTATCCACATCCTGAATCTATCATCTAGTTTGTTTGGTTTAAAATTTGGGTCAAAAGCACACCATCTGAGTATCCTAAGTTTTTCATGCAAGTGATAGTCCTCTTTTACACAGTTCCATATTTTAAGTTGAAATTTTATCCATGGGTTTTTGATCGTATTTATGAACTTTTTCAAGTCTGAATTACCTAGTACTGAATCTATGGGGGGGTTCTTTATCAATGAGGATTCTATGTCCTTCCATCTAGCAAAATAGTGTTGGTTACACAGAGTCAGAAGAACTTTAATCTGAGAGGAGAGGAAGTATTGTTTCAAGTTCGGCACAGCCAAACCTCCTTTTTTCTTTGTCAGCTGTAAGGTTTTATACCTAACTCTTGTTTTTTTACCCTGCCAAATGAATCTAGAGATCATTTTATCCCATTCAGAAAATTGTTTGGCAGAAATCTCTACAGGCAGGGATTGAAACAGAAACAGAAGCCTTGGGAGAATGTTCATTTTCACAGATTCAACCCTTTGAATAAGACTCAGGAATGGATTAGTGTTCCATCTCTGTATGTCAGATTTTATCCTAGACACCAGAGGATCATAATTGATTTTAGCAAGTAATGACATATCTTTAGATATCAGCACTCCCAGATATTTCAATGTTGTCTGATCCCATCTCAGTGAGAATGTGTCTTTAATTTGTCTTGGAGGGATATAATTAAATGTAAGAATTTGTGTTTTAAGAATATTAAGCTTGTATCCTGAATATTTTCCAAAGGTATCTAGAAGTTTAAATAGTTCAGGAAGTGAGTTAGTGGGTTCTTCTAAACAAAGAAGTACATCGTCTGCATACAACACAACCTTATGTTGATCTCCATTTATTGATATTCCTTTAATGCATTCAGACTGTCTTAACCACTGGGGAAGGGGTTCTATGTAAATTGCAAAAAGTAGTGGGGACAGTCCACATCCTTGCCTTGTACCTCGTTCTAAATTGATCCTATCAGTCAAGTATCCATTTATTTTCACCCTTGCACATGGATTAGTGTATAAATTGCTAATTACCTCTATAAACTTTTTATGAAAACCAAATCTCTCAAGGACTTTATACAAAAAAATCCAGCCTACGGAGTCAAAGGCTTGTTGCGCGTCCAGGCTAACTAGTACAGCTTCTGATTTATTTTCTTGAATGTGGTTCAATATATGTAATGTTCGTCTGATATTATCATGAGTTTGTCTTTGTAGAATGAAACCCGTTTGATCTGTGTGTATAATTTGTGGAAGAATCTTTTCAAGTCTTTTTGCCAGAATTGAAGTGTATAATTTGTAGTCTGTGTTGAGAACTGAAATTGGCCTGAATGATCCACATTCTAACCTATTTTTTCCTTCTTTTGGGATAACTGAAATTGTGGCTTCTTTCCAGGATGGTGGGATGTTTCCCTCTTTAAGAGCAGCATTAAAGGTTCGAAGAAGACTTGGTACCAGTTCAGACCTAAATGCCTTGTACCACTCAGAGGGGAACCCATCTGGGCCCGCCGATTTCTTCATTCTGGAAATCGCCTCATTCAGCTCTTCTTCAGTTATTTCTGCCATTAATCTGCTGTTGTCACTAGAGGACAGTGTAGGCAAGTTAAGCGACTGCAAAAAATGTTTGGTTCTCGTTTGCTAAGTTCGGCTGTGTGTACAATTGCTTATAATAAGTTTGAAATGACTTTTGTATCTCGTTTTGTTTGTATACTATGGCTTTAGATTCAGGATCCCTGATTTTATAAATTGTTCTATCAGCCTGTTGCTTCTGTAGTTTTCTTGCCAGGAGCTTTGCAAATCTAGGACCATTTTCATAATATTTCTGCTTTGTATACACCAAGTTTTTTCGTATCTCTTCTGAATACACTTCATCTATTTTCCTCCTGATTTCCTTCAGTTTTAAGAGATAATCTGATTGTGGGTCTCTTTTGTGTTCTGTTTCAAGTTTTACCAACTTGCTATTCAGTCCTGTTAATATTGCCTGCCTCTCTTTCTTTTTAAATGAGCAAAATGAGATAATCCTCCCTCTCAAAACAGCTTTCAATGTATCCCATAGAATATCTAAACCAACATCTCCATTATCATTTTCTGCCAAAGTTCTTACTATTTCTTGTTTCATATTCAGTTTAAATTGTTCATTGTTTAATATACCAGTGTTTAATCTCCATAGTGTGTTCCTACAGTTGTTAGAGATTTGCAGTGATAAAATGAGATGGGCATGGTCAGACAGGTCAATATTTCCTATTTCACATTTTTGCATTCTGTGGCGGTCTCTTTTAAAAATAAAAAAATAGTCAATCCGGCGGCACGGTGGTGTAGTGGTTAGCGCTGTCGCCTCACAGCAAGAAGGTCCTGGGTTCGAGCCCCGGGGCCGGCGAGGGCCTTTCTGTGTGGAGTTTGCATGTTCTCCCCGTGTCCGCGTGGGTTTCCTCCGGGTGCTCCGGTTTCCCCCACAGTCCAAAGACATGCAGGTTAGGTTAACTGGTGACTCTAAATTGACCGTAGGTGTGAGTGTGAATGGTTGTCTGTGTCTATGTGTCAGCCCTGTGATGACCTGGCGACTTGTCCAGGGTGTACCCCGCCTTTCGCCCGTAGTCAGCTGGGATAGGCTCCAGCTTGCCTGCGACCCTGTAGAAGGATAAAGCGGCTAGAGATAATGAGATGAGATGAGAAAATAGTCAATCCTGGCGTACAATCCGTGCGGGTGGGAATAATGGGTATAGTTGTGACTAGTTGGATTAAAATCCCTCCAAAGATCTATTACTCCCAGGTCAGACAAGAGAGCTTTCAGCTTTTTATGTATTGGAGTTGGACTAGATGGTTTAGAACGGTCAAGTTTGGGATTAAGGTGTATATTCCAGTCCCCTCCGCAAATAACAATACCAGACCCTGCTGTCATTAAGTCAAATATGCTTCTGTAAAAGGAAAAATCGCTACCTGGGGGAATATATACATTCAATAGTGTTATTTCCACTCCCTCTATCTTCCCTGAAACTAAGATATATCTGCCTTCCTTGTCTTTTAATTCTTTAACTTTTTCAAAATGAACCTTGTGAGAAATCAGGATAGCTACTCCTCGCCTGTGACCTGATTTGTAGGATGAATAGTAAACTTTAGAAAATCCCATTCTTTTCAGTTTTTCATGCTCTGCAGAATTAAGGTGCGTCTCTTGTAGGTACACTACTTGTGCATTTTCTTTTTTCATTTTACTTAAAATCTTACTCCTCTTAATTGGGTTAAGAACCCCATTGACATTAAAAGAAATTATTTTTAAATTTGAAGTGAAATTAGCCATGGTCTCATGTAGGAATTTAGATACAAAAATAACCTTCTGGTTGCTAAAGAACTGAAAGAAAAATAAAGAGCAAAAGAGGTGTATAGGGTACACTCCTCACAAAATACTCTCCTGAACGTGGAGAGATAAAAGTGGAACAAACCTATTGTGAAAGCATCTGAAAGTAATGATTTAGCTTCCAAATGTGAGGCTCCTTCAGAATGAGCCTTTAAGGGGGTTGTGGTGGTATCAACACACCCTGAAAGGGAAAAGCCTCTTTTGCTATCAGCAAGGAGGGCCCCTTGAGATGGCTGTGCAGCCCATATGGCCATTAACATAAACTACTGTGACCCGGTCTAATTAAACAATTCAATATCAATTAAAACAAGAAACTTAAAATCAGAGTAGGTATTATCTACAGAATTACAACCATAGCAAATACCATAGAAAATAAACTCACTTAGCCCTTGACTTATCTTAAAATATTGTCCATTTTGACGACTGTTTCTGGCGAATTAAATGTTGAAATCAATTGTCAGTCTTCCTCTTGAAGTCTTGAGAGTGAGGCTCCTTTTCGGCCATGAACACTTGTCCATGAGGATAGTAGCTGGAGCTCTCTGCTGTCTGGGTCGGGTTGAGCACGTATGATGGAGACCGGGAGACCTCTTCTAGACATATCCTGCGTTGCTTCTGCCGCCGTCTGGTACACACACGTATCGTTTGGGGCGTAGTACACACGTAGCTTTGCTGGATAAGGCGTACGGAATTTTGTTTTTCGCTTTCAGCACCTTTTTTGCTTCCGCATATTCCTTGCGTCTCTTCAGAATTGCGGCTGGGTAATCGTGATCCACATAGTAGCGGGTTGTGTTGTGGAAGATTTGTTTTTTCTGCCATGCTCTATGGATCACCTCCTCCTTTACTGCGTAGCTGGCAAACTTGGCAACGATCGAGCGGGGCGGCTTTGGGTCAGGGGCAGGGTTGGTTGGTGTAGCAGCAAGGGCTCTGTGCGCTCTTTCAATTATAATGTTCATTTCAGGTGGTAGATCTAGTGAAACTTTAAGTAGATTCTGCACAAAGTCAATCACATTTTCGCCCTCATCTCCTTCGGGTATACCGTAGATTCTAATATTGTCCCGACGTGCTCTACCTTCCTGATCAGTCAGTTTGGTTTCCAAGCTAGCCTGGCGTTTCATTACCTTTTTCAGCAACGTTGATGCTGCCAGCAGTGTGGTTTCCACTTCGTCAATCTGCCCCTCTGCCTCTTCCAGTCTATTATTCGTTCGGCGTAATTCTTGTTTAATCTCCGTTAGGTGGTGTTTATTGTCTCGTCTAAAATCCCTTAGTTCGTTCATTATACCTTGCAAGCTAGCTCGCGCACCCTCTTCTTCCATGAGTGGGGAGCTACTTCGGCTAGCAGCCATTTCTTTGTTTTTTCCGTCGTCGTCTTCACCAGGTTGTTTCTTGCTTCGTGACGAACCCCTGGACTTACTCATGTCCAACAATCTCAACTTTTATATCTCTTTTGTTATGTTCAGGGGTATTAAGTTAAAACCGCCGGGGAGCACTGTGATTATGCAGCCATCCGAGATTTCGCTGAACCGGAAGCCCCAGAGTCAGGTGTTTTCAATCAATGGGATGACAATCAGGTGTGAGTGGGCACTAGTCCGGGAGCCAAAGGCCCAAATTTGGCTGAACCTGGCTTCGTCGGTTAAAGTTTTTTTTTTTTGCTGTTTGTTGTTGTCCAAGGTCTACTCATTAAGATAAGAGAGGGTGCCCAGTGATATCCCTTGGTCAATTCCGGATATTGGCCCTTTATTGTTGGATGTGCTGCAGTCATAGCCTAAATTCTGACATTTTGACATTCTTCACTTTATGTTCACCAAAGTCTATATATCATACTTATTTTTGTGTTTGTTAACATAATAGGATGAGTTTAAGGCCTGGGGGTGGGGTTCCAGCCATGGTTGGGGGTGTGGCCATGCAATTGGGGGCAGGGCTTATAACAAAAAGCCCTTTATTACTCTATTACTTTGGTTGTTAATGCGAGCCTTAAATTATTAGGCATACACTCCATTGTCATCCTTGTGTTTACTTCTGCAGGGGCATATGAGGGACACAATTAGCTAATTCAAGCCAACTTGTGTAGCTATCTTGCTAACTCTGTCAATCACACTGCCCCCAAAAGATCACAGCACGCATAAGCTAAGCAGAGAAACTATTTGACTGTAATCATGAAAGAGCAGTGACATGTACTCACTGCTCACCAGTGAACTAGACCCATAGTTTCACAACACTGGCTAGCACACCCAACTCTCACCTAGTAAATGCTAGTCACTGATTTTTTTAAGCTAATACATTAAGCTAATAGATTGCTTATTTTAATGATATTGACTGTTGAAATAGTAATGTCCCTGGTTCCCTAGTAAAATTCAGGGCATTGTCCCCGATTATCATCTCAAAAGTCTGTTAACCTTACCCTCACCCCCACTCCAAACCACACTGCTTGTGGACTGAGAGTCATGTGCACTAGCCAGTCCACTGACTAGCACGACTTTTAAAACGTTGGGCAGTAAGGTTTTCTTAAGCTAATACATTAAGCTAATAGATTGCTTATTTTTACGATATTGACTGTTGAAATAGTAATGTTCCTGGTTCCCTAGTAAAATTCAGGGCATTGTCCCCGATTCACCCCCACTCCAAACCACACTGCTCTTCCACTGACTAGCACGACTTTTAAAACGTTGGGGAGTAAGGTTTACTTAACATTCTCCTCTGTACTAGCTGGCATCCAGTACATAAGCATATTTTTACAGACACTAAGCAATGGCAAAGGGTTTAGAGGGTTTTTTTTTTTCATCTGAACTCTTAGTTCTTTCCTTAAATAGTTTTTGTGTTTTGTGTGTGTTTGCATACTGTATGTAATTATTTTACATAATTATTGCTCATTAGTGTGTGTGCATGTGTATGTGTGTGCGTGTGCATGCATGCATGCACGTACATGCTTTATGTACTGTAGTTCTTGTATCAAAATTGTTAATTTTGCAAATTTATGAAAGGGTCAATTACACGTTTGACTAATTTGAATGACAGTAAAGCGTGAATACTGTACAGCCAATTTGGTTAATTGAAAATCAGTATCTTTTGCTATTCTTGTGTGTGTGTGCGCATGCTGTATATGCCATTTTGCATGCTTGATATATTGCATACTGTAGTTTTACATAGTGGATCACTGGTGTGAGTGTATATGCATGCTGTATATAGTTCTTTTACATAGTGGATCACTGGTGTGAGTGTATGCATGCTGTATATATTTCTATTTCATGCTGTAGTTCTTTTACATAGTGGATCACTGGTGTGAGTGTATACATGCTGTATATAGTTCGTTTACATAGTGGATCATTGGTGTGAGTGTATGCATGCTGTATATAGTTCTTTTACATAGTTATTGGTCATTTGTGTGTGTGTGCATGCTGTATATAGTTCTTTTGCATGCTGTATAGTTCTTACATAGATATTGATCATTATTTTGTATTAACTGTAGAGTTTATGTAATACTTGTATAAAAATCGCTAATTTGGAAAAGTTATGAAAGGGTTAATTAATCCACATTTGATGTATTTGAATGACAAATATAGAGAAAAATGTGAATACCTATCAGATACAGCCAACTTGGTGCATTTAATATCAGTATTTACACTGATATTATTTTTTTTGTATTTTCTTCCATTATTTGGGCATATAGGGCATTAAAGGGTTAATATATTAAATTGCCCAAGGGATATCACCAGGCACCCTCTTAAATCTTGAAGAGCTACCTCAAATCTATAAGATAAAGCAAAAAAAAAAACTTTAACCAAAAATTCCGGGTCCGACCCCATGGCTCCCGGACTAACCCTGTTTTATTTAAAGAACAGGGATCTATCAAAGTCTGAGCTTCACAACACGTTTGTGGAAATGTATCACGGCACGAACAAAGGAGATTTCTGAGGACCTCAGAAAAAGCGTTGTTGATGCTCATCAGGCTGGAAAAGGTTACAAAACCATCTCTAAAAAGAGTTTGGACTCCACCAATCCACAGTCAGACAGATTGTGTACAAATGAAGGAAATTCAAGACCATTGTCACCGTCCCCAGGAGTGGTCGACCAACAAAGATCACTCCAAGAACAAGGCATGTAATAGTCGGCGAGGTCACAAAGGACCCCAGGGTAACTTCTAAGCAACTGAAAGCTTCTCTCACATTGGCTAATGTTAATGAGTCCACCATCAGGAGAACACTGAACAGCAATGGTGTGCATGGCAGGGTTGCAAAGAGAAAGCCACTGCTCTCCAGAAAGAACACTGCTGCTCGTCTGCAGTTTGCTAAAGATCATGCGGACAAGCCAGAAGGCTATTGGAAAAATGTTTTGTGGACGGATGAGACCAAAATAGAACTTTTTGGTTTAAATGAGAAGCGTTATGTTTAGAGAAAAGAAAAACACTGCATTCCAGCATAAGAACCTTATCCCATCTATGAAACATGGTGGTGGTAGTATCGTGATTTGGGCCTGTTTTGCTGCATCTGGGCCAGTTTTGCTGCATCTGGGCCAGGATGGCTTGCCATCATTGATGGAACAATGAATTCTGAATTATACCAGCAAATTCTAAAGGAAATGTCAGGACATCTGTCTATGAACTGAATCTCAAGAGAAGGTGGGTCATGCAGCAAGACAAATGACCCTAAGCACACAAGTCGTTCTACCAAAGAATGGTTAAAGAAGAATAAAGTTAATGTTTTGGAATGGCCAAGTCAAAGTCCTGACCTTAATCCAATCGAAATATTGTGGAAGGACCTGAAGCGAGCAGTTCATGTGAGGAAACCCACCAACATCCCAGAGTTGAAGCTGTTCTGTATGGAGGAATGGGCTAAAATTCCTCCAAGCCGGTGTGCAGGACTGATCAACAGTTACCGGAAATGTTTAGTTGCAGTTATTGCTGCACAAGGGGGTCACACCAGATACTGAAAGCAAAGGTTCACTTACTTTTGCCACTCACAGATATGTAATATTGGATCATTTTCCTCAATAAATAAATGACCAAGCATAATTTTTTTTGTCTCATTTGTTTAACTGGGTTCTCTTTATCTACTTTTAGGACTTGTGTGAAAATCTAATGATGTTTTAGGTCATATTTATGCAGAAATACAGAAAATTCTAAAGGGTTCACAAACTTTCAAGTACTACTGTATATAAATTTGAATCTAACATTTTAGGGGGCACTATGGTGTCTTCTAGCCTCACCCAAGGCAAATAACCTAATAATAATAAACTTTTGCCCCATTTTCATGAGTGTATGAAATTTATTGAGTTTTCAAATATTTCCAAGGTCTCAACTCTGTAATAATAATAATAATAATAATAATAATAATAATAATAATAAACATAACAATAAACATGCCAAAAACAATACGGCCCAATCCCTTCGCAATTTAAAATCAGCAACATCTTGACAGGACGTATACCAAATATGGCATGAATCCAACAAACCACCTAGGAAGAGTACATCAAAATGTAACACATGTTTTGGCAATGGAGTCATTACTGTCCATGTCTAAATGGTGGCGCTATACCAGAGGGTGTCTTTGGGCATATGAATATCTTCAGAACCATGATATCCTATAACCTGTGAAGTTTGAGCCATATCAGGCAATGCATGGTGAATTTATGACTCATTTCCTGTTTACGTGGCGTAATGTATACATTTATTGGTTCACCATTTCAACAACATCTTGTGACATATCGCAAATCCCTTCACAATTTAACATCAGTAACATCTTGACATGACATATACCAAATATGGCATGGATCCAACAAACTGCCTAGGAGGAGTTCGTTAAAACGTAACATGTCAAAACGCACAAAACCAAAAATCTCACTTCCTGTTCAGTATGGCTGATGCAATGTATAGGCAGTCTTGTTCATCTTGGGGCACTCCACACACCTACCAAATTTGACATGGATAGGTGAAACTATATAGAGTGCTCCGAGATGATGCTAAAAATAGTAACACTGCGGTCTGCACGGCCATCTTGGAAGTCACTCGCTCCAGAGCGCTCACAGAGTACACATCATAGAGTACACCAGGGGTCACCAAACTTTTTTCTCTGGGGGCCACATTGTCGTTCCTGACTGTGATGGGGGCCGGGGTCGGGTCAGCTATATCACATAGAATTGTATAACCCAGACAAATATGACCACCAGCAGGCCTCATTGTGTAGTAGAGATTACTAGCCTGGCACGGCCATCCACACTACTATATCCCCACTACTATATCCCCACTACTATATCCATACTACTATATCAACACTTGATTCCCGGTACATATTTGTTTATCTTTACTAGTGGTTTGCAAAAGTAGTAATCGAGTCTTCACACTTTGTTTTAATTTGAAATACCACTGATATTCCATTTATTTATTTTCTAATAAAAATAATATCAAAGCTGTCAAGGTAAGAAACATCTGCCTAGTTGAGGTGATTGACACTGGCAAAGGTGAATGGAAAATTATAAATTGTAGGTAGGCCTGCTGATATCATTAATAATATTAATAATAATTGTATGCAGCACTTAATAAAGGTCAAATAAATAGGCCTATAAAATAAATACATTTTAAAAAACAGTGAAATTATAATATGAGCAATAGATCAATAGATCACAGCAGTTGTGCTGTGTCCTGCACGTCATTGCTCTCATCCATGGCCAAAGCAAAAAACTCGAATTCTGATGCTCTCTCATTCAGCTGGTCATACACGTTGTCCCCCAAATCTTCGGTTCGCCTGGTCATAGTAGGTGCGGAGAGACTCACCGCGTTGAGCGCATCCTTCTTGTCGGGACACACCTCCTCGGCCACAGCAAGCATGCGTACTTTAACAAAGTCCCCATCAGTAAACGGCTTTCCATGGGTAGCTAGTAGGTGAGCTGCCTTATAGCTAGCTCGGACAGCAGCCTGGTTGATCTGGGTTTGGTGAAGGAATACATTCTGTTGTGCAGCCAGTCCGCATTTCATCCTCCGAATCCTGTCTTCTCTTGTTTGCCCTCGCAAACTAGCATACTCTTTGTGGCATAGTTCGAATTACGTGGGAGCCAATAGGAGCTGAGCTCCCATTCCCTCAGGCTCCCATGAAAGAAGCAAACTTAATTTTCTGTGGAAGTCTCTCAAATACGTCATATATCACCATAATAAGCTTGAATAGCCTATATCACCATATAAATATAAATAAAACTAATTTCATTTCCGATCACCATGCAGCCATAACTTTGTATTGAACGTGTTATTAAACCGCAACATGTACGGCTGTACTTCACCACCACACCACTATGCGCGCAAACTGAAATTTGCAGCCTGCGAAATCGAATGTGAAGTTAAGTCCGAAGAAGACTTGTCCTCTAGCTCACAACGATCTTCCTTTGTTTAACAATATATATAATTATATATATATACACAATATATATAATTTGTTTAACTAATATATATATATATATATATGCAACACCGTGTGTGTGTGTGTGTGCGTGCGTGCGTGCGTGCATGCGCGCGCCTGTGTGTGAAAGCTGTGCACTGCAGTGCGCAAAAGTGCGCTGGTCCAGGAGAGCGAGTATGCATTGCTTTTTTTTTTTTAAATAGAGACCCCCATAGGGTCAAATTTATAATTCGAACCCTGCTTTGTGGCGGGTTTCATAGTGACGACGCAGATTATATTCTTTGAAAACGGGCACACTTTCTTTACATACAAGACAAACTGCACGCACGGTCCTTACACTGAACGAAAAAATAATCGGTGGTCCACTGTTCTTTAAAAACTCTGCACTGTGTCAGCTTTTCGCTGACCGCTCGCCATTTTGCTGTCCTGAACACGGACAGTTCTCTGCGCGTGCGCTGCCTGTCACTGCTTGATCGCGAGCATATGACGAAAATTCGGAAAATATGAAGTTCATTTTATAACTAAATATCAATTTTAATTGATAAAATCAACAAAATACAAGATGCAGACATGTTATTATTTGCCAAAAAGCAATTTAAAAAAAATAGGCCATGACCACTTTTGGGGATTGCCTCATAGGGCCGGTTCAAGTGATGGGGGGCAGAGGGGCTGGGGGGCCGGTCAAAGGGGGGTGGCGGGCCGGATCTGGCCCGCGGGCCGTAGTTTGGTGACCCCTGGAGTACACATTCACCGTTCCTTTCCGCGTTAGAGGGCTTAGAAGCTTGGATTTTTTAAGAATTTAGACATCTGAAGTGATGGAGCACTACTGTGATAGTTTGGATAAGCAGGCACGGGAGCGTTATGCTGAGAAGGTACGTTTCATTGGGAATGTAGATCCATACACTGTTAGTGAGAAGGAATGGAAAGCTGACCCCAGCTTGTTGCCGCATGTGACATACATCCATCTTGTGAACTATCTAGTGTTTCACCCAAGTCCATTTTGTGAACTAAAGGATTTCCAGAACTACAAGCGTATGGAAGCATACGATAGATTTGTGTCCGGTTGGGTCCGCGATGTGTCGGTGTTATAACTATTATAATTATTATCAATTATTTTAGTCAGTGAATAAAATGTAGGCCTAGTATGTAACTTGTACTAACAGCATGTGTACATAAACATTACTAGGCCTAGATCTTAAATGTCATTTGATGTAACAATGCACTGCAGTAGACATAAGCTACCTAATGTGACAAATATATCCATTAATCATTGCTGAAAGTACATAGAAAAGATAATAGTTTGTATCACATTTATTTTAGTAACTATGAAATTCAAGACAATTTAACCTACCTGTCACAAAGTGATCAGAACAAATCCGGATACAGTCAAGTTGTCCTAAATTTGAGCGGTTAATGGCAGCCAGCCACTGTCGTCTCCTCCGCTCGCTTTTCTCCTGTGCTGCAATTCCCTGGTTAGTCACGACTTTAGGGAGTCTGTGGAAGCTTTTGCCACCCTTTTCCCCCGGCTACTACAGCCAACAATGACGCACGTATTTGGCATTGTCACCCCTTTTTGCTTCGCTGAACAACAACAATGCACTGACACAGCGACCTTTGACTTCCAATATGGCCGCTGCTGGGTTCGCGCTGACCTCGAAGCACTCTATACTGGGCAGGAGTCTCCATGACATATGGGGGCACTATGGAGTCCCCCAGACACACCTGAGATCAAGCCCCTATGGATGAGTTTCAGTGTACATGACTGACGTGTGTACCAAATTTCATGAGTTTGAGTATGTACAAGGTGTCAAATCTGTATTTTTGAACTAGGTGGCACTATGAAGTTAATGAAGACTAGACTAATTTCCCATATCACCTCAAATTGTATCATAGGACAAAGGTATGTGCAAAATTGCATGAGTTTTTAAGCCATCGTAAGCCCCTCAAAACAGCATGGGAAAATTTCAAAATCCCACATTCCATCCAACATGGCTGACTTCCTGTTGGGCAGAGTCAAATACAACTAAGTGAACTTTGTCCTGTATCACATGAGTATCAAATCACACAAAATTTCGTGCTGATCTGAGCAACTTCATCTCAACCAGAGCTTGTTCTCGGGGGTGCTATAGAGCTCCGGGACCACACCCAGTCCCTTGCTCAGTGTAATTTTGTGATTTTACACACATTTGATGAGTGTGCCAAAATTTGTGAGTTTTCAAGCATCGCAAGTGCCTCAAAAACGAGTTCTTCCACAGACATAGACAGACAGACAGACAGACAGACAGATAGATAGATAGATAGATGAAACGTGCTGAAAACAATAGGGCTTTGCACCTACCTGCACCTTGGTGCTCAGGCCCTAATAATAATAATAATAAGAAGAAGAAGAAGAAGATGACGATGACGACAATAGGGCTTTGCACCTACAGTGCAGGCCATAGCCCTGCACCTCGATGCTCGGGCCCTAATAATAATAATAATAAGAAGAAGAAGAAAAAAAAAAGTCAAAAACAACTTGGGCCCTAATTACTTGGCTGGGGTTTAAATATATTCTCCAGAGCACAGAGAATCAGTTTACCAGAACAAACTGGTGTATTATGAGAAACCCAGAGCGACCCAGCTTTGTGCCATACTGAACTAACTGTGCTAACGCTACACAGAACAGTGAGGACAAACGCCCACTTTGTGCTGGATAAACAGATTATAGTATTATTACACGGTGTGGTTTTCATTCAACAATGCACTTTAATACTTTAAAATGCACTTAGCAATATTGTTTACTACATGCAGCAAGAGCCTGTGGCAGTGGCGGTCATGAAATTTATAGCTCAGTTTATTATCTTGTTTATTGGTTGTCTTACCGTTCTAAATTACACACAGAATGTGAAACTTAATATTTTACCTAATTATGGACTGAATGTCACTTTGGCTCCAGAAGCAGGACTTTCCCCAAAGCACAGATACTGTGCAATGTCAGCGCCATGCTGTCACTTGCACAAAAAAACAAAAAAAAAAATCAATCAATACCATAAATTGAACAATGCAGAGTACTTTCCGCACCTAAATATCTCGTATTCCCTTCTGAAAGTAATTAATAACTATAGAAATAGGAAGATACTGTAATATATAAAAGTCTAGACTATCCTGGTATTCAACCCAGAAGTGAAAAAAGGGTTTCGCTGTGTGCACTGATTGCCATTCACAACCAGACATAAAACCATGTTCTCGGTGCTGGTTGCTAGATGGCGCTGTTGCGCAATTTGACCTTGATTCTGTTCCTGGCACTATACTGCAGGCTTTTGTTGCGCAATAAAATTCAATATTTCTCTGAATTGACTGTTTCCAGTGTGTTCATTTCAAATTGAATTTTGCCCTTTAAAATTTTTTCCCTTTTCATATTTGACAAAGTAAAAAACAGCAAATTTAATAATGTTGAATTGTACCTAAATCAGCCCTAGATGCCACCAGAATACACCATTTGAAATCTTTAATTTCAAAATTTTCCAGGGAACCATGCCCCTGGACCCCCCCTAGCAGCCAACCTTTATGGGCTGGGCTCCACATCAGTAACACCGCTCTGATGTTTCTTTCTGGGGAAAGCCCTGAGAAGTACCAAAGAAAAGGCAAAAGGACCAGCCAACCTTGTCCAGATTCTTTCCAAGTTTGGCAAGAAAGGTGCCCAAATGAGGAGAGCTCAGTAAACAAAACTATTCTTATGAAAGAAGAATAAGCAGTTACAGATAATGGATGGATAAATAAGATCTCTTATCTAATAGGCCCAAGTTAATTTAAAAATGAAAAAATGCGAAGACACTTCTTTTCCAGTATAATTTGGGAGACAGACTGTCAGGATACAGTGACCATGCTGGATGTTGTTGTTCACTACAGTACTGTTGGCAGTGTTGCTAGGTTAAGGTCAATGAAAATTAGGATACAGTGGTGGCTAAAAGTTTGTGAACCCTTTAGAATTTTCTATATTTCTGCGTAAATATGACCTAAAACAATATCGGATTTTCACACACATCCTAAAAGTAGATCAAGAGAACCCAGTTAAACAAATGAGACAAAAATATTATACTTGGTCATTTATTTATTGAGGAAAATGATCCAATATTACATATCTGTGAGTGGCAAAAGTAAGTGAACCTTTGCTTTCAGTATCTGGTATGACCCCCTTGTGCAGCAATAACTGCAACTAAACATTCCCAGTAACTGTTGATCAGTCCTGCACACCGGCTTAGAGGAATTTTAACCCATTCCTCCATACAGAACAGCTTCAACTCTGGGATGTTGGTGGGTTTCCTCACATGAACTGCTCACTTCAGGTCCTTCCACAACATTTCGATTGGATTAAGGTCAGGACTTTGACTTGGCCATTCCAAAACATTAACTTTATTCTTCTTTAACCATTCTTTGGTAGAACGACTTGTGTGCTTAGGGTCGTTGTCTTGCTGCATGACCCACCTTCTCTTGAGATTCAGTTCATGGACAGATGTCCTGACATTTCCTTTAGAATTTGCTGGTATAATTCAGAATTCATTGTTCCATCAATGATGGCAAGCCGTCCTGGCCCAGATGCAGCAAAACAGGCCCAAACCATGATACTACCACCACCATGTTTCACAGATGGGATAAGGTTCTTATGCTGGAATGCAGTGTTTTTCCCTTCTCTAAACATAACGCTTCTCATTTAAACCAAAAAGTTCTATTTTGGTCTCATCCGTCCACAAAACATTTTTCCAATAGCCTTCTGGCTTGTCCACGTGATCTTTAGCAAACTGCAGATGAGCAGCAATGTTCTTTTTGGAGAGCAGTGGCTCTCTCTTTGCAACCCTGCCATGCACACCATTGTTGTTCAGTGTTCTCCTGATGGTGGACTCATTAACATTAGCCGATGTGAGAGAGGCCTTCAGTTGCTTAGAAGTTACCCTGGGGTCCTTTGTGACCTCGCCGACTATTACACGCCTTGCTCTTGGAGTGATCTTTGTTGGTCGACCACTCCTGGGGAGGGTAACAATGGTCTTGAATTTCCTCCATTTGTACACAATCTGTCTGACTGTGGATTGGTGGAGTCCAAACTCTTTAGAGATGGTTTTGTAACCTTTTCCAGCCTGATGAGCATCAACAGTGCTTTTTCTGAGGTCCTCAGAAATCTCCTTTGTTCGTGCCATGATACACTTCCACAAACATGTGTTGTGAAGATCAGACTTTGATAGATCCCTGTTCTTTAAATAAAACAGGGTGCCCACTCACACCTGATTGTCATCCCATTGATTGAAAACACCTGACTCGAATTTCACCTTCAAATTAACTGCTAATCCTAGAGGTTCACATACTTTTGCCACTCACAGATATGTAATATTGGATCATTTTCCTAAATAAACAAATGACCAAGTATAATATTTTTGTCTCATTTGTTTAACTGGGTTCTCTTTATCTACTTTCAGGACTTTTGTGAAACTTTGATGTTGTTTTGGGTCATATTTATGCAGAAATATAGAAAATTCTAAAGGGTTCACAAACTTTCAAGCACCACTGTACTTGTAGTTCAAAACTGGATTACAAGTCTCCTGGTGGTGGGAATGGACATCTATTTGTGTCTCCTTATTAAGTGCTTCTTTTTCGCTAGTCAGTTGTCAGGTTTTATTTTTTAAGACTAGTCAGTCAGTAGTCATGGTGAATAGATAACAGCTGCAGTAACTGCTATATGTATCCTGTTCCCTGAACAGCATTCCCTGCTTTAATCATGCTACTTCTAGTTTTCAGGTTTGATATGTATATGGACTATGCTTCAGTGATGTGGCATTCTATTTCTTCTTAATAAATATATATAATTAGGCCTTTTTTCCCTCTCTGCAGGTTAGTTTAATATTAATAATATTGATTTCAACAACACAGGTTTAATAAATAATTCATGTTTTATTGGCTGACATTCCAACTGCATGTATAGGCTATTAATTACACTAGCATGTTATTATTTTGGATTATGTTATGCTATACACTCAGTTTCATGCACAAACTGATAAACACCCATAAAATAGCAATAAAAAAATGGTCATTAATAGCTGTGAAAATGGGGCCTAGAATGCACCAGATAGCATCTAAAAATTGAAAATTTTCTAGGGGAAGCCCCTAAGACCCCCAGCGAGAGGGGGATGCCCCCTTCCACACTCTCCCCTGCTGCACCGGGCCCGGGTATCACATACATTGCTCCACCCCTACTTCATTTCTTAATGATACCCATGCCCACTGCCCGAACAGATCCCTTGCACATGATGTCACACATCACATGATAATTACACCTGGGGGTCAGACACCGTCTTTCGTGTAAGCAAGGCTTAATCTGTCTGCAATATGGTTCAATTTTGCGCTGTTTTTGGTTGTTCAAATACAGAAATAGATAAAAAGGTATTACCGTCTCCCCGCTTTCAAGAAAAAAAATGTTAACAAAGAGAAGCAAATGCTTCATGAACAACAAAGAAATGAGTTGGTTAAAGAGAATACGATGAGATTAGCTAAGCCTGAAAACTCCAGAGAAATTTGCGATTGTATTTAAAATGTAGAGCGGCTACAATTATCGACAGTCCATAATTAGACACTTTTTCATATTTATCAATAAAACCAATTTTACAAAAGGTGAGTTTCAGTTGCAACAGTTATTATTGGTTAATCAATCAACCAGAAGACCCCCCTTGCCCTTTGATGACATAGCTCGTTACCCGAGATGGAATTTTTTTTTTAGCATGATCTGCAATTTGAGGAAAACCCAGACGTCATCATCGCAGGTAAACATGGTGGAAAGATCATGGACATGTTTTTACTTATCAAATTCACTGAGATTTCATGATTTCCTTGTCGAAACCTACTTTGGTTCTTACTCTTTCATTTGACAGTCACCATTTTGTATCTAAACGTGCGTTTGAGAAGTAACATGATGTGTCGATAATAGTGGTCATTTTCACCGGTGTCCACCATTATCGACAAGCTGTGGAATTAAGTGACATTTACAACTGTTATGGATCGATCTTTGTGTAACATTGTTGAAGTAGATGAAGTACTCTCTCTCTCTCTCATTATCTCTAGCCGCTTTATCCTGTTCTACAGGGTCGCAGGCGAGCTGGAGCCTATCCCAGCTGACTACGGGCGAAAGGCGGGGTACACCCTGGACAAGTCGTCAGGTCATCACAGGGCTGACACATAGACACAGACAACCATTCACACCCACATTCACACCTACGGTCAATTTAGAGTCACCAGTTAACCTAACCTGCATGTCTTTGGACTGTGGGGGAAACCGGAGCACCCGGAGGAAACCCACGCGGACACAGGGAGAACATGCAAACTCCACACAGGAGGGCCCTCGCCGGCCCCGGGGCTCGAACCCGGACCTTCTTGCTGTGAGGTGACAGCGCTAACCACTACACCACCATGCCGCCCCATATATATATATATATATATATATATATATATATATATATATATATATATAGAGAGAGAGAGAGAGAGTGAGGGACGACTGAAATTTGTGAACATACCTCATATCTGTCCTTTGATGCTGCATAATGTAATGGGGTGCAACCATTTTGGTTGACTGAATTCAGTTGTGCTCCTCTGCCTATTAGAGATCGAACAATTTCTTCTCTTCCTGCAGAAGCTGCAATATGCAGAGGAGTCCAAGACGCCTGGAAATGGTGTCTCATCTCATTATCTCTAGCCGCTTTATCCTTCTGCAGGGTCGCAGGCAAGCTGGAGCCTATCCCAGCTGACTACGGGCGAAAGGCGGGGTACACCCTGGACAAGTCGCCAAGTCATCATAGGGCTGACACATAGACACAGACATTCACACCTACGGTCAATTTAGAGTCACCAGTTAACCTAACCTGCATGTCTTTGGACTGTGGGGGAAACCGGAGCACCCGGAGGAAACCCACGCGGACATGGGGAGAACATGCAAACTCCACACAGGAGGGCCCTCGCCGGCCCCGGGGCTCGAACCCAGGACCTTCTTGCTGTGAGGCGACAGCGCTAACCACTACACCACCGTGCCGCCCCATATATATATATATATATATATATATATATATATATATAGAGAGAGAGAGAGAGAGAGAGAGAGAGAGAGTGAGGGACGACTGAAATTTGTGAACATACCTCATATCTGTCCTTTGATGCTGCATAATGTAATGGGGTGCAACCATTTTGGTTGACTGAATTCAGTTGTGCTCCTCTGCCTATTAGAGATCGAACAATTTCTTCTCTTCCTGCAGAAGCTGCAATATGCAGAGGAGTCCAAGACGCCTGGAAATGGTGTCAAACAAACAATCAACATGGTGAATAATTCAAACAGACACACCGCAGTGATGACAGGACCATGCAGCTGGGAAAAAGATGCTGACTCACATCATCCTTAATATCCACCTCAACTCTAAGATCCAAAAGAAACTGTACAATATGTGCATGTCCAGCTGAACACGCCCAGTGCAAAGCAGTCCTGTGGTCCTGTCAGAAAGAAAGCAATCACACTTTGTCAATAATTACTGCACACTAGCTAATATGAGCTTCACAGGTAGGACTAGCTAAATAAACCTTTAAGGAATTCTTCATTAGCATCCCTTACCTGATCTGTTTTCGCCGCCAAACGTCTGTCAGACAAAATACATTGTTTAAGTTGATCAAATTTGCCCGTGTAGGCTAAATTACAGATTTCTAAATTGGACACAGAGCTCTCCATAACAACTTCCCACAAATATAATCCGTAATGTATACAGCGTCGTTACACTCAAAAGTATCCGGCAGGGAAACGATCAAGATTTCAAAATAAAAGTTGTGTTAAACGGTAGAAATATGATATTTTCATGTTATATTTTGACGTTAAATATACAATGTCATAATCGGTGAATGTATTTAAAAAACAAATAAATAATTGTCTATAATTGTCTATAATATAGCGAAGACAAGTGGGAACTAAAATATCTGGAGTAGGACTGTACGGACAACGTTTACAGGAACACACGGTTGAGAGATTTTTTTTTTTAACTCAGCGTTGTGTTTGTTGGTACAGTAAAAAATATTGAAATAATTGTGTGTAACTGGTTAAAACTGGATTTCTGGGCTTACTAGCTTTGCTGAATTTATTTAAGTAGGTACATTTTAAGAAACCAAACACACAAAGAGAAGTTAACGGCGTTAATTTCATCAGTATGGCTTCAACTATTGTAAGTTTATCCTTTTCCTCTCAAGTGCTACTAACTAGGAAACTGATAACGTCTGTTTTTATACTAAACTGATATTTCCCCAATGAACAGGACTTCAGGACTCATGTGGATCAGTCGTGCAGATACTCTGAGGAGTTTGTCAACATTTACTATGACTGCATGGACAAAAAAAGACGAGTGAGTATAATTCATATTTAAATCCTATTAAACTCAATCGTAGACGAGGATTAGGGTGATTGTCAGTGGTACAAGCCATGACCTAGTCTGAAACAAGAAAAACAACCCCATATGTCGTCATCATCATCATCATCATCTTCTTCTTCTGGCTGCTCCAGATTAGGGGTCTCCATTGCTCCCTGTCTTCCGCACCTGCCACTTTCATGTCCTCTCTCACCACATCCATGTATCTCCTCTTTGGCCTTCCTCGTTTTCGTGTGCCTGGCAGCTCCATCCTCAACATTCTCCTTCCAACATGCTCTGCATCTCTTCTCAGGATGTGCCCATACCATCTCAGTCTCATCTCTCTTAGCTTAAAGGAACAGTCCACCGTACTTCCATAATGAAATATGCTCTTACCTGAATTGAGACGAGCTGCTCCGTACCTCTCCGAGCTTTGCGCGACCTCCCAGTCAGTCAGACGCAGTCAGACGTGCTGTCACTCCTGTTAGCAATGTAGCTAGGCTCAGCATGGCCAATGGTATTTTTTGGGGCTGTAGTTAGATGCGACCAAACTCTTCCGCGTTTTTCCTGTTTACATAGGTTTATATGACCAGTGACATGAAACAAGTTCAGTTACACAAATTGAAACGTGGCGATTTTCTATGCTATGGAAAGTGCGCACTATAATGACAGGCGTACTAACACCTTCTGCGCGCTTCGGCAGCGCATTGATGTGGAGCTCAGATATCAATGCGTTGCTGAAGCGCGCAGAAGGTGTTAGTACGCCTGTCATTATAGTGCGCACTTTCCATAGCATAGAAAATCGCTACGTTTCAATTTGTGTAACTGAACTTGTTTCATGTCACTGCTCATATAAACCTATGTAAACAGGAAAAACGTGGAAGAGTTTGGTCGCATCTAACTACAGCCCCAAAAAATACCATTGGCCATGCTGAGCCTAGCTACATTGCTAACAGGAGTGACAGCGCGTCTGACTGACTGGGAGGTCGCGCAAAGCTCGGAGAGGTACGGAGCAGCTCGTCTCAATTCAGATAAGAGCATATTTCATTATGGAAGTACGGTGGACTGTTCCTTTAAAGTGCATATCACGGGTAAATTCAGGAGCAAGACCAATGTAATTCTCCTATTTTATATTAAACTTTGGTCAAATGTCTGTCACATTTTGCATTTTGTGCAATTTTTTTTTTACTTTGCGCAATACCAGAAAAATTCAGTTGAAATCAAGCCATTTGAGGTGAATTGGTCCGCCTCTGAAAAAACTTGGCATTTGGATTTCCTGGGAAACATTGATTTTCGTGACGTCGCGTGCGGGACGCCTCCCTCTGAATCCTACGTCAGCGCTGGTTTGTTTATGAGAAAACGACCTGGTGGTTTTCTGCAAATTTCTTCAATGTTATCACGTAATTATTAAAATGGTTAACAGATGTATCGTAGGAGGGTGTAGCAACACCAATCATGATGGGATTAGTATTCATCGTTTTCCAAAAGACTGGACAATGAGAGAGAAATGGGAGCGCTTGGTCTACACAGGCTGTGCACTGAAACTGTGCAAGCTCGCGCAGCCTGCTGGTGCTTCCGCAGGTAATGTCACGCATCTGGCTCCAGACTCCCTTGGGATTTTTCCAGACGCGTTTTTTGTTTTTTTTTCTGCTGTAGACAGATGGCCTTGTGCAAAATTACCCTTCTGGATGAGTGTGTAAAGGGACATACTTTCATATGTTAAAAAAAAAAAGAAATTGGTCCAGAATATGCACTTTAACATCCCTGGGTACCTAAGGATACTGTCTCCAATCCAGACATCACAGCTGGTCTCACTACTGTCTTGTGCATCTTACCTTTCACTTTTGCTGGGACTTTCCTATCACAAATGACTCTCAAAATCCTTCTCCAACTGCTCCACCCTGCCTGCTCTCGCTTTCTCACCTCACTATCGCAGCCCCCATTTTCCTGCACAGTTGACCCCAGGTACTTGAATTCACCAACTTTTCTTTACGTCTACTCCTTGCATCTTCACTACACTTTCATCCCCATTCTCATTGATGTACATGTATTCTGTTTTTTGTTTTTAAAAGTCAAAGTTTATGACGACATTTTTATCTAAAGGTCTCTTTGTACATCCTTGTAGATCTCATCTCATTATCTCTAGCCGCTTTATCCTGTTCTACAGGGTCGTTGGCAAGCTGGAGCCTATCCCAGCTGACTACGGGCGAAAGACGGGGTACACCCTGGACAAGTCGCCAGGTCACAGGGCTGACACATAGACACAGACAACCATTCACACTCACATTCACACCTACGGTCAATTTAGAGTCACCAGTTAACCTAACCTGCATGTCTTTTGGACTGTGGGGGAAACCGGAGCACCCGGAGGAAACCCACGCGGACACGGGGAGAACATGCAAACTCTGCACAGAAAGGCCCTCACTGGCCACGGGGCTCGAACCCAGACCTTCTTGCTGTGAGGCGACAGCGCTAACCACTACACCACCGTGCCGCCCGTCCTTGTAGATATACAGTGGGGCAAAAAAGTATTTAGTCAGCCACCAATTGTGGAAGTTCTCCCACTTAAAAAGATGAGAGAGGCCTGTAATTTTCATCATAGGTACACTTCAACTATGAGAGACAGAATGGGGGAAAGAATCCAGGAAATCACATTGTAGGACTTTTAATGAATTAATTGGTAAATTCCGTGGTAAAATAAGTATTTGGTCACCTACAAACAAGCAAGATTTCTGGCTCTCACAGACCTGTAACAACTTCTTTAAAGGTCCCATGGCATGAAATTTTCACTTTCTGAGGTTTTTTAACGTTAAAATGAGTTCCTCTGACCTTCTTAAATCACCCCAGTGGCTAGAAATTTCATAATGTGTAAACCAAACTATGCCCAACATTTGAGAATGGCGCGTCAAAACGGCGCGTTGATAAACTCTTCCCTTGCCTACGTCAGCAAGGGAGATGATCCCCACGCCCCCCCTCTGGATTCCCACCCACTGTATGGATTGCCCGCCCAGCTCAAAAGTTGCCACCAAACATGGAAGTTGCGCTGTACATGGATGTGACAACAGAAAGGAGTCTGTTTTTACTGCTGACGGGAGAGCCCCTGAAGACGCAGTGGCTTAATTTTATTTACTCCAATAATACGCCGTCGAGTCTACCTAAGACGGTGTATGTTTGTCGGAAGCATTTTCCTGAGGAATGTTTCCACAACTTGGGACAGTACAGGGCAGGTTTTGCACATCAACTGTCACTGAAGCCTGGGTCCGTACCAAGCATCCCTGCTGCATCAGCCACAAACACTGAACAAGTAAGTGTATAACTGTTAAGTCGTTTTGCCGTGTTTTAAAATCGGTGCCACGTTAGCCTTGCAATGGCTACATTAGCTGTGCAGCTAACCGCTTCCTGCAGTTAGCCAGGTACTCTGCGCTACAAAACCAAAAAGGATGCAGCATGCTCTGTTAAACTGAGTTTAGTCTGGAAATTGACTGTAACTTATGAGCTTATGTTTTGCCGTGTTTTAAAATCAGTGCCACGTTAGCCTTGCAATGGCTACATTAGCTGTGCAGCTAACCGCTTCCTGCAGTTAGCCAGGTACTCTGCGCTACAAAACCAAAAAGCATGCAGCATGCTCTGTTATAATAGCCAATCAAAACAGTTTTTACAAAGACACCCACATTCTTTTAAGTCACTCGTTCATTTTATTTGTTTGTTTGTTCAGTAAAAGCCCAAACATTTGTTGAATTTATTTTATTTCCTCGCGTCGCACCTTAATGACGTCAGCGCGCGGTATTTTTCCCTTCGCGGTTTGTTCCTTCTCTCTCGCCATAGTAAGACACCCACATCCGCTTGTTCTGACCCACTGGAGGTAGCGTCACAGTGCTGTTAGCCAATCAGAGGTAACACGTTTACATGTCATGAATATTAATGATAAGACCCGCCCCCACCCTCTACCCTTCCCCGCCTCCTGCTTCTCATTAGCAAAATGACGCACTGGGAAAAGCGCTGAAATGGGGCTTTCTCCCAGGAGGCTATATCTACATGCCGAGGGTTCATTTCGAGAAAGGCTGTGGTTATAACATCCGGAAACCTCCACGAGCCCGTTTAAAGCATCAACAAACCACCATGCCATGGGACCTTTAAGAGGCTCCTCTGTCCTCCACTCGTTACCTGTATTAATGGCACCTGTTTGAACTCGTTATCAGTATAAAAGACACCTGTCCACAACCTCAAACAGTCACACTCCAAACTCCACTATGGCCAAGACCAAAGAGCTGTCAAAGGACACCAGAAACAAAATTGTAGACCTGCACCAGGCTGGGAAGACTGAATCTGCAATAGGTAAGCAGCTTGGTGTGAAGAAATCAACTGTGGGAGCAATTATTAGAAAATGGAAGACATACAAGACCACTGATAATCTCCCTCGATCTGGGGCTCCATGCAAGATCTCACCCCGTGGGGTCAAAATGATCACAAGAACGGTGAGCAAAAATCCCAGAACCACACGGGGGGACCTAGTGAATGACCTGCAGAGAGCTGGGACCAAAGTAACAAAGGCTACCATCAGTAACACACTACGCCACCAGGGACTCAAATCCTGCAGTGCCAGACGTGTCTCCCTGCTTAAGCCAGTACATGTCCAGGCCCGTCTGAAGTTTGCGAGAGAGCATTTGGGTGATCCAGAAGAGGATTGGGAGAATGTCATATGGTCAGATGAAACCAAAATAGAACTTTTTGGTAAAAACTCAACTTGTCGTGTTTGGAGGAGAAAGAATGCTGAGTTGCATCCAAAGAACAACATACCTACTGTGAAGCATGGGGGTGGAAACATCATGCTTTGGGGCTGTTTTTCTGCAAAGGGACCAGGACGACTGATCTGTGTAAAGGAAAGAATGAATGGGGCCATGTATCGTGAGATTTTGAGTGAAAACCTCCTTCCATCAGCAAGGGCATTGAAGCTGAAACGTGGCTGGGTCTTTCAGCATGACAATGATCCCAAACGTGCCGCCCGGGCAACGAAGGAGTGGCTTCCTAAGAAGCATTTCAAGGTCCTGGAGTGGCCTAGCCAGTCTCCAGATCTCAACCCCACAGAAAATCTTTGGAGGGAGTTGAAAGTCCGTGTTACCCAGCGACAGCCCCAAAACATCACTGCTCTAGAGGAGATCTGCATGGAGGAATGGGCCAAAATACCAGCAACAGTGTGTGCAAACCTTGTGAAGACTTACAGAAAACGTTTGACCTCTGTCATTGCCAACAAAGGGTATATAACAAAGTATTGAGATGAACTTTTGTTATTGACCAAATACTTATTTTCCACCATAATTTGCAAATAAATTCTTTAAAAATCAGACAATGTGATTTTCTGGATTTTTTTTCCTCATTTTGTCTCTCATAGTTGAAGTATACCTATGATGAAAATTACAGGCCTCTCTCATCTTTTTAAGTGGGAGAACTTGCACAATTTGTGACTGACTAAATACTTTTTTGCCCCACTGTAATAAAAAAAACCCATAAACATAGGAAACAAAACAATTAAATTCCCTAATTATTGTCCTTTCTTATAGTGTACAGTGCTGCTTAGTCAAAACTAGGTAGTTATTTTTGTTTAATTCTGGTCAGATTGCTACTGTGCATTTCCTGACCATTGTGTATGATAATTTTATCAACATCAGTGTTTCCCTTAAGTTTATTGGTTTGGGGGGTGTTGGATGAGGATGGTCACCTGCAGGACCCCTCCCCATGGCACCTATTACAGAGCATTTGGACCTGAACAAACAGTTAAAGGAGTCATATTTAAGTCTTCACATTTATTTTAGAACAATAATTAGAACAATTTTTACAACAGAACTATACTCCTGTCTGTTTGTTTGTTTTTTTCCTTTTTTTTTCAGGACTTTAAAATGCGTGTGTGGGGGTGGCAGGGTCCCGTTTAATGTTAGGGGAAACGCTGAACATACTCGGTGATGGACGAGATCAGAGCACAGTGTAAACTGTTTAAAACAGTAACGGATCACACAGCCCGTGGGCTTTCAGTGCAGGTTTTCTGTGTCTGCTCCTTGGAGAAACTGAGATTAATGAATCAGAAGCAGAATATGTATCATGTTTATTGGCCATTTATATGTATATTGACACACGCAAGGAATTTGGTTCCAGCAGCGATACAGGGGGAAGGTGTGTGTGTGTGTGTGTGTGTGTGTGTGTGTGTATGTGTGTGTGTGTGTGTGTGTGAATATCTGTAAATTCTGTATCTGTAATATAGAAGTATTATGTAGTGGACAACATGGACAATCGACATCATACACTATAAATAAATATACAATCTACAATAACATACAATACATTTATTATAAGCAATGTCTAAAATATCTATTTTTATATATATATATATATATATATATATATATATATATATATATATATATAGACATACATACAGGGTATTTCAAAAAATGTGATATAATTTCACAGTCTAATAACTTTGCCAATTCTCATTCAGTTGACCTCAAATTTTAACCGCATGTGTGGAAACAGGTCAATTTTATGTTTAATGTTTTTTGTTTTTATCTTTTTCGGTATAGAAAAGAAAAGGCGTTTTGTGTGTTAGAGTACGCTCGAAAAGACTATGCAGCGTGCATTTATGAGAGAATTCTCTAAAAATGCACCAACTGCAATTCAGATTTGGACATGGCACAAAAAGTTCAAAGAGGAAGGCTGGGTTAGGGTTAGACGCACATATTGAAAATTTGTGAATTCGTTCGTGGAATCCACATACCTTTTGAATTTCTCATTCAAATTTTGAGGAATAAATTTTATTTTGCTCAATATTAAGCCTGTTCACTTTCATTTGCCAAGACTATGTAGTTTCTGGGATATTTACATCTCAAATAATATCAAATTTTTTGAAACACCCTGTATATAAAATAAACATTATAATAAATAGTATGTATCTATAATACAGTATGCATAAAAATATTTATATCAGTAATATGCAGTATCTAATCTACAGTATGCATTATAAATATGTATGCTATCAACAATATAAACAGTACACAATATGCAGGATCTTTACAGACAATACACAATATAAAAAACAAAACATGATAGTCAGTGTACACCAAGTGCAGTGAAGTTCTGCAAACGAGTATTCAAAGATTCTTTGTCAATTCACTATATATCCAGGACACATAGGAGAATCGAAATGCCATTTTTCTCTCACCTTACTTGTAAAAAAACAGATAAAGATTAGGGCAATTCCATGTAAATGTCAACCTCACCATGCAAAAATAAAGCAACATGTAATACATCAAAACCACTCCCAGAGAGATCACCTAGGCCTGTATTTTACAGATGTGAATAAGTTGAACCAATTTGTAACCAACCTAATATGTCACTGTCAGTCTTTCTTTCTTATAATGTAAACCCCAAGCTAAAATCAACTTTGATCATATACAATTCTATATTATTGCCACAAGCCACAGAAATGTATGCTAAAATCCACAAAACAGCAAAACAATAGCCATCCTAAATATTATTTAAGAACTTTGATAGTTTTAGCTGATATTTAGAGAGTTTTTCAAAGGGTTATGGTGGTTAAATTGCTGATTTTCTAAACATATGCCATGTCTATTTCAGACGCGTCACATCCATAACGGAATTTCGTCACATCCATAACGCTGACTTTTCCTTCCGAAACTCTGCATGAAATACAAAATATTTTAAACAAAGATTTTTTAATATTCACCTTGGACCCCTCTATCAAATGGATATCTCCATTTCGACATTAGGTTTACAATTTCACAGAGTTTGATAAAAATGTACAATCACCCAAGAAAAGTGATACTTTTTCTGTCACATCCATAACGCATCTTTTATTGGCATTTTCTGGCATGCCCTAGATGTACTATGGGAATTGTTCTTGTTCTATCACTTCTCCAGTATGGTACAGCCTTAAAATATGCAACACCTGTTTAAATACTGGGAGACAATAAAACATGCACTGGGTCATTTGTTGCCATTTTGAGTTCAAGTGTCACGTCCATAACGCTGGAATTGCTCATTACACACAAAAAAAATTTAAGAAAACAATATCAATATTTATAGATAATATATATAAATTAAGAAAAACAATATATATAAATATAGATAAAAAAATACACTCTAAAATCAATGTATAAAATAGCAGTAGGCCCTGTGATGACTTGGCGACTTGTCCAGGGTGTACCCCGCCTTTCGCCCGTAGTCAGCTGGGATAGGCTCCAGCTTGCCTGCGACCCTGTAGAACAGGATAAAGCGGCTAGAGATAATGAGATGAGATGAAAATAGCAGTAGTGCAATACAGTACAATAACGGAGAAGGTGCTAGAAGAGCAGCTTATGAGGTGTATATGAACAGTAGTGCAAATAAGCAATAGCAGCAGATACAGCAATAATGCTAATGTTTGTGGTGTGATCTGCAAATGGATGAGGTAGTTTTCTTGTGTGAATGAATGTGTTACAGACCAGGGGTAGAGGGTAGGTAGTGGACAGAGTTCAGCATCCTGACAGCCTGGTGGGTGAAGCTGTTTAGCAGTCTTGTGGGGCGGGCCCGGAGGCTCCAGTACCTTTTCCCTGAGGGTAGGAGGCTGAAGAGTGAATCTGAAGGGTGGGAGGTGTCACCAGCGATGCTGATGGCTCTGCAGGTGAGACGGGAGTGATAGATGTCTGTAAGGGAGGGATGAGGGGTACCGATGATCTTGCTGGCCGTGTTCACTATGCGTTGCAGAGTCTTCCGGCAGGAGGCACTGCAGCCTCTGTACTACGCAGTGATGCAGCCAGTGAGGACACTCTCAATGGCGCCCCTGTAGAATGAGTATGTTACAGGAGGTGCAAGTGGTCTCGTCTCGTCTCATCTCATCTCTAGCCGCTTTATCCGGTACAATAGTATAATGGCAAGGATGGTTCAGATCAGATATCTATGACGTTGATGGCACAGGGAAAGGAGCTGCTCTTATGTCTGGTGGTTCTGGTTCACAGTGCTCTATAGTGCCTGCAGGAGGGGAGGAGTTGGAATAGATTGTGTCCAGGATGTGACGAGTCCTTAATGATCATCTCTGCCTGCTTCCTGGTTTGTGAAATGTACAAATCCTGGAGGCTGGGCAGGGGATCACTGATGATCCTTTCTGCTGATCTTACTGTTTGCTGCAGTCTGTTCCTGTCCTGTTTTGTAGCTGCACTGAACCAGACTCTGATGGATGTGCACAGAACGGATTCATTGACAGCAGTGTAGAATTGTTTCAGCAGCTCCTGTGACAGACCATACTTCTTGAGTTGCTGCAGAAAGTACATCCTCTGCTGGGCTTTTTTAAGGATGGAGTTGATGTTGGATTCCCACTTCAAGTCTTGTGAGATGGTAGTTCCCAGGAACTTGAAGGTCTCCACAGTTGATACAGGGCTGCTGGATATTGTGAGGGGGAGCATTGCAGAGGGGTGTCTCCTGAAAGCCACTGTTTTGAGCGTGTTTAGCTCCAAGTTGCTCTGACTGCACCAGAGCACCAACCGTTCGACCTCCTGCCTGTATGCAGACTCGTCACCATCTTGGATGAGGCCTATGACCATAATATCATCTGCAAATTTCATGAGTTTTGCAGTCGTTGGTGTAAAGGGGAAAAGAGCAGTGGGGAGAGGACACATCCCTGAGGAGCACCAGTGCTGATTGACCGCATGCCAGAAGTGACTGCCCCCAGCCTTACTTGCTGTTCACTGCCTGTCAGAAAGCTGGTGATCCACTGACAGGTGAAACATATTTAGTTGGGACAGTTTGGAGGAGAGGATTTCTAGAATTATGGTGTTGAACACTGAGCTGAAGTCCATGAACAAGATTCTTGCGTAGGCCCCTGGGCAGTCGAGATGTAGCATCATGCATATTGACTGCATCATCCACTGACCTGTTTGCCCTGTAAGCAAACTGCAGGGGGTCTAGCAGGTGACCTGCAATGCTCTTCAGGTGGGCCAACACTAGTTGTTCAAAGGACTTCATGACCACAGACGTCAGAGCGACCGGCCTGTAGTCATTTAGTCCTGTGATGGAGCGTTTCTTGGGGACTGGAATGATGGTGGAGCACTTGAAGCAAGAGAGGACTTGATCCAGCTCAAGGGATCTGTTGAAGATCTGTGTAAAGAGTGGAGCCAGTTGGTCAGCACAGGCTTTAAGACAGGAGGGGGAGACTCCATCTTGGCCTGGTGCTTTCCTGATTTTCTGACTCTGGAAGAGCCGTCTCGCATCCTCTTCACACACCAAGTGCAGCCTTAGGGCCTCTGCATGCTCTTGCGACAAGGCTTTCGCAGATAGCTTTTCGCAGACAGTTGTAATTTATCGTTGAGCGGGGAGTAATAGGCGTGTGCGATGTTATTCACCGCCACAATGCAAGGGGGCGCGAAGTCGCGAAATCGCTAGGAGTAGTTGGTGGGTGTGGTTAGTGGAGTGTTTATCCTCCGGTTACTTATAATGACTAGAACTGGAGTCGTATAGATGTACGTACTTCCTCACTTCCTCGATCAACCGCTCTTCGTGCTGCTCCATCTTCGCTCGTGTTTTTAAAAATGGCGGTAGTGAAAACAAACCAAACCAGGAAAGTAGGGAAGCGGAAGTGCGTGTACAGTGGATGTAGAGTGGACCAATCAGAGCCCTCTTGTCTGCGAGGCTTCTGCGGTGGTCACAATTTTTGGGAGGTGCGCGCAGAGCGTCTGCGAAGGGGGGGGCTACGCAGACGCCATATGCGACGCCATCTGCGAGGACTGGGTTGTCAGCATAAATTGGCCTTTAGCATCAGGGGAGGGGTTGGGGGGGTTGCCTAGGGTGTGATGAGGGCTGTTTATTATTGATGGGCTGGGATGGGTGAGGGGTGTTGATGTGTTCTCCTCAAACCTGCAGTAGAAGGCATTCAGGTCATCAGCTAGGTTTTTGTTTTCTTCAGCGAGGGGGATGGTCTCCTGTAGTTGATGTCTTACAGGCCTCTCCATACTGACGCAGGGTCGTTGATTGAACACCTGTTTTTCAGCTTTTCACTGTAACTTCTTTTTGCTACTCTGATTTCCTTAGGCTACATCCACACGACAACGGCAACGAGATGTTATTTAAAAATATATCGCGTCCAAATGGGCAGCAATCAGTAAAATATCAGGTCCATATGGCAATGCAACGCTTGCTGAAAACGATGCAATACACATGCCACACCTCTAGGGGCGCTGTAAGACGGTCCCTTCGGAGACACCAGAACAATAGAAGAAGTAAGGACGCATGCGCATAAACTATTATGCGCGAGACTTCATATTAGCCACAAAGTCAGGAAAATCTGTGTGTAAAATTACATTATAATGACCAAATACAATGAAAAGTATTTTTCCAGTCTCACCTGTGAAAGGTAATCCCATGTGATCTCGTTTGGATGGCAAACCTGTTGGTACAGTTAAACGCAGCTAATCTTTATTCTCCGCTTTGACCTATCCAAAATGGCGGCGAGGATGACGTATGATTCTACACGGAAGGCGGCGTCTTTAATTGTCCGGAATAAATTGAATAATACACATTGATGGATTAATTTGTTGTTTCTCACCTGTGAAAGGTAATCCCATATGATCTCGTTTGGACGGTAAACCTGTTGGTACAGTTAAACGCAGCACATGAATCTTTATTCTCCTCTTTGACCTATCCAATATGGCGGCGAGGATGACTTATGATTCTACGCGGAAGGCGGCGTCTTTAATGGTCCGGAATAAATTGAATGATACACGTTGATGGATTAATTTGTTCTTCTACGCCCTTTTTGAGGAATGTATTGTAGGACTTAAACCCACATCTGAAGAGGTGAGATCGCTCCTTTTTTTTTTTTCCCTATTTTTGCTGGCGGGATTGACTCTGCCCTAAGGGCAGAGTCTCTCTCTCTCTCACTTTGCACCATTACACAATAAATATTCACAGTGAAAATATTTTGTAAGCGCGTTTCATGAACCAAGTTATAGGATTTGTTGACAACTCGCATAGAGTTCGTTACACTTCTACCCGGCGTGAAGCACTCAGTCATGTGGTTGTGACGTCATCGTAAACAAATCCGTTCTACTCATCCAGACGACTTCACAACGGCAACGTTGCCAGATCTTTCCACTCTGGAACCCGTTCTCAAAAAGATTGCGTTTTGGGCACCCAAAACGCCGGTGCCGTGTGGACGCCAGGCCTAAACGATAAGCAATTGTATCGGAGTCACCTGAATCCGTTGCCGTGTGGACAGGGCCTTAGTCAGTGTGTTTTCTGGCCTGCTTGTACAGGACCCTGTCCCCACTTCTGTAAGCATTCTTCTTGGCCTGTTGGAGTTGCCTTAGTCTGGATGTGAACCATGGTTTATTAATGTAAGTGCAGTACGTCTTGGTTGGTACACACACGTCTTCACAAAAGCTGATACAGGATGTCAGAGTGTCTCAGTTCATCCAAGTTGTCAGTTGCAGCTTCAGAAACACTCCAATCAATACAGTCCAAACAGTCTTGCAGTTCATGTTTTGCCTCGCTGATCCATTTCTTCAGTTTTCACTACAGATTTTGCAGATTTTAATTTCTGCTTGTAGGTTGGGATGAACATAGTTGGGATCTACTATAATTTTAAGGGGAGCACAGAGGGAGGTGATTGTGAAATATTTGTGGAGTCGCAGTAGAACAGAAAATGGCTGAGAACCACTATCGTAAGGAATTATTATTATTATTATTATTATTATTATTATTGTTATTAAAGGAACAGAGAGACGGTAACAGATGGAAATGTATTTTTGAAAAAGTCAGGGGGCTCATACCCTGTGACTCACAGTGACAAATGTAATGTGGCTTGTCCTTAGTCTCGTATCTGCTCATCAGCCACTTGAATAGGAACTTGTTCTTGATTCTAAGATTCCTGTTCTTGGCTGGCAGGAGTGGAACCCAATGTGCTCTTCTGCTGTTGCGTGCTGAGATGCTTTTCTGCTCACCATGATCGTGAAGAGTTGCTATATCCTTCCTGGCAGCTCGAACCAATCTGGGGTGGGTTTCCCAAAAGCATCGTAGCACAAAAGTCATCGTTAAATGGTCGCGCGAACATCACAATGAACACACACTCTCCCAGTTAAGATGCTCTTAGCGTTAAGAGGCTTTTGGGAAACCCACCCCTGGCCATTTTCCTCTGACCTCTCTTTATCAACAAGGTGTTTGTTTCCGCCCACAGAACTGTCACTCACTCAATGTTTTTTTTTTTTTTGCACCATTCTGTGTAAACTCTAGAGACTGTTGTGTGTGTGAAAACCCCAGGAGATCAGCAGTTTCTGAAATACTCAAACCAGTCCATCTGGCACCAACACCCATGCCATAGTGGTAGTCACAGGGATTACGATTTTTCCCATTCTGATCTCTGAAGTGCACATTAACTGAAGCTCTTGATTTGTATCTGCATAATTTGATGCATTGTGCTGTTGTTAAGGGATTGGCTGATTAGATAACTGCATAAAACAGCAGGTGTATGGATGCTCCTAATAAAGTGTCTAAGTGTTTATGATGCAATGCTTTATGCCTGTTTCAGAACCTGACGAGACTTTACCTGGATAAAGCCACACTGGTGTGGAACGGGACTAACGTTTCGGGACAGGATGCGCTTGGAGAATTTTTTGAATCTCTTCCCTCAAGTGAATTTCAGGTCCACACGCTCGACTGCCAGCCTGTCCATGGTAGGTGCATTGTGTGTGTGGCATCATTACAGGGCAGCTTACTTTCAGCCTGCACTGATTTTAGCGGCCTCTACCCAGCATCACAAATCTGTTATCACGTATCTGGTCTTTATTTCTGTTACCTAGTGACCTATACTGTAAATAAGTACTTGTGTTAAATTCAGTTGCCTTTTGGCCAGGTATCAAACTAATATATTAAATACAAACTGGGTTGTGTGGGTGGAGCTAGAAATAATGCAGACAATGTATTGGTCAAACATAGCCTGGCAAGCCAGACTAAATGTGAATATTTAGTCTGGCCTCGATCCGTAGACATTTCCGACGGGGGTGGGAGGAACAAACCGCTGTCTTTCAAACTGTCTCTGTGCGTATAGGCCAACGCTCTGACCAATCAGCGCAACAGTGAGGTGGAGTTTACATTACACCGTATCAGCGGATCATCAGATTAACGTTTTTAAAAACGATTCGCGTGCACACAGCAACGCCAATACACGGATACGCTAATCACATGACTAATTCGGCACGTAAGTTGAACTGTGTCAGTGCGGCTCATCGCTTCCTCCTCAGCGGCTGCGCTCCAAATCACTCCGCCCTGAACAGCGAGTGCCCTCTGGAGGGTGCGCACTCCGGCCCTGCGCAGCTCACTGAGCGCGCGAGTGTAGTGCACGAGCAGTGATTCGGGACTGAGCCGCTGTGCGCAAGTCAATTACTACTTGCAAGTGGAAGGATGGCAAGCCTAAAGACCATCATAACTACACAATGGGCAGTATTTGCATCAGTATTTGCAGTATTTTCATACTTTTATACTCTTTAATGAAAGGTGATACAAGGCGGAAGTCCGCGCCGTTTTTCAGCAGTCGCGTCACATGACCAACGCCAGCGAATCAGGAAGGTGGATGTCACAGTGACGTTGTCCAATGATGACGCCAGCTAGAGCTCAGCACAGCGTATCCGCGTATTCTCAATGTTTACACAGCACCGGACCAGACACGATCTGGATTGAATACGTGGACCCTGGCGGATTCCCGTTTCCCGGCGTTTCCAGGCATTTTAATGTAAACGGACAGTGCATCCGCGAAGAAAACGAGACAGATACGGTCTAATGTAAACTTGGCCTGACTGTGACGTAGTCAGAGCGCGCAGTGGGGGAGACCTTGAAATAAATAATTTTTCAAAATGCGTATTAATTAATAAACAGGTTCTAGATATTAATTAGTTTGGAGATAATGACCACAAGTTTGGAGTCTGTACCACATACTTAACATACACTTATTTTTTTCAAGTGTTTTTCAAGGGTTTGCTTAAACTGTTTTTGAGAGTTTTTATTTAGTGGTGTTTGGTGAAATAATTTCCCTTAAATTTAAAATAACGGGAAAACAAGAAACAATCAAAAAGTAATGTTTCAAAGCTGTTTATTAATTCTTCGTACTGCACAAACTAGCCCCATCCTTTTGGCTACGAGCGGAGCCAGCTGGTAGATCAGACATTTGCCATAGCCGGTCGGCAAAACAGCGAAAACGTCCTTCTTGAAAAGGAATGAGCGGAGAGCCTCTTCCTGCTCATGTTTCAACGAAAACTCCAAGTCTCATTCTTCTAAAACTGATTCCAAAGCAGAGTCAAACGAGCGCTGTTCACTAGCCGTAGCCATCTTTCCTGTTGTGCTTTCTCCAGCGTCGCGCAGCTTTGTCGTCACTCCTGCAAAAGCCCGCCCAAAGAATCCAAACAAAAACCTTGCGTTGTGATTGGCGGGCACGATTTGATGCCCGGGGTGTTTTTGTTTATATGGTGCGAGGCTAGACCCACTCGTAGGCAAAAATATTTTTGGCCGCTAGGCGGGTGGGTCTAGTTTACTAGGCTAGGTCAAACATACAGTCGGGCTCATAAGTGTTTGTACAGTGACACAATTTTTGTAATTTTGCCTCTGTGCACCACTACAGTAGATTTGAAATGAAGCAATCAAGGTGTGATAGAAGTGTAGCCTTTCAGCTTTAATTCAAGGGGTTTAACAAAATTTTTTTTTTTTTTTATATACGGTCTCTTGATTTTCACAGGCTCAAAAGTAATTGGCCATTTTAAGATTTTCAAAAATCACACTCGTCACTGTCCAAATACTTACAGACCCGACTGTGGTTGTGACTTGAATTGGACATCGTATTTATAAAAACCCTAGCTGAAAATCACTTTTTCTCTTGGACGGTATGGCACAGTAGTGTCTGATGACAATTCCCTTAGCTGAGTTTGCACGGCTGCTTTTTACCTTTTCACAGCAAAATAATTGCAGAGTAAAATGTAAATCGGAGCTCAAAGCTCACCCCTTGCTGCTACTGTTAGTTTTTATTGCCAACGCTAGTGTCACGTGGAAAAAAATTTCACTTCCTCCTACATGATCAGATGGAAACAGGCACGGCTCGTAATCCAGAGAACAGATAATTGTGACCATGTCGTACTGCAATGTCAGGTGGAAATCAGATGTTCTATTCTTGAGGAATACACTCGCATTCATTTTAATAGGAATGCTTGTACTCCTGCACTGTACCCACCTGGTCATGTTCAGTTTTGGATGAACTCTTGCCCTGTATCTACACGATTTCATGCATTGCACTGCTCCCGCATGGTTGGTTACGTACTTAATCCTGTTCCACCCGGTGCTGCGTAGGGCAGCAACTAGACTACTCCATCTCTGGCTATCTTTGGCCACTCGTTGTACGCTGGCCCAGGTGTAACCCATCTTCAATTCCATCTCTACACTCCTCCACATGGTCTTGGGACGTCTGCACTTTCCTCTTCCCTTCCAGTGCAGAGTGATTTTGGTAATTGTGGCGCCTTGCCGAAGCACGTGGCCGATCCACCTCCAGCGCTTTCTTCCCACATGATTGGCTAATCACAAACTTAAGGGCCCCATACACGTTCAAAAAAGTTGTCAATTTTGTATCAAAATTTTGATACAAAGTTTGATCGTGTGTAGGGTGTTTTGATGTCAAAAATTTGATGTCAAAATTTTGAACCCAAATTTTGACATATCAAATCACTTTGATATTTTTTGAAGAGTCGTCAAATTATTGATGCGTGTGGGGGGGCTTTTATCTTTCCAATTGCTTGCGGAGACGTTGCAGTCAGGAATTTCAAGTCTTCAAAAGAATTTCCAGATGCTAGGTACCTCAGTGTGATGGACAAGCGTTCACTTGGTGGTATAGATGAACGCATCACAGTGTCTTCTTTCAATATCAATGGCTTGACAAGGTCCAATAATTCATCGAAGGATGGGGCATCCATCCTAAGGAAATTACGGAAGTCCTCTGGTTCTTTGAGACGAAGTTCTCTGAGGAGGTTGACGTGACCGTACGTTCGCCGTTTCAAAAACCAGTCTTTTGACCATTTCCGTCGATGCCGAGGCGGTTCATTGTCCAAAGCGAACACAAGTGCTACGGCCACTGCTGCATCCATGTCAAAGTTTTTGACAATACTGAATTTTTGAGAGAAAAAACATTGAATCGTGTGTGGACATTTTACATCAAAATTTTGACGACTTTTTTGAACGTGTATGGGGCCCTTTACAGGGATGAGCAGGTGTTCCTATTAAAGTGACAAGTAGCTTTTAGGTCTGCTCAAAAGGAGTGTAAAATTCCATTTCAACAATTATGCCTGTATCATTGCGTATAGTTCATGAATAATTTGTTTCACCAGTGTGTTTTATTTTTTCATATTTCAGAACAAGCGACTCAAGGCCAGACAACGTTGCTGGTGGTCACTGCGGGTACAGTCAAGTTCGACGGAAACAAACAGAGATATTTTAACCAGAATTTCTTGTTAACAGCTCAGGCATCTCCAAACAGCGATCAGCCCGTGTGGAAAATCGCAAGTGACTGTTTTCGCTTCCAAGATTGGGCAAGCTAAATCACGGCTTCCCGATTTATACGTCCTGTGTAAATGTAAAGTGCTTGTTTTAATAAAATGGCCCTTGTGTAAGATCTGAGTGACTGTTACTTTCATGGCTAGTGTAATTTTTTTTTTTTAAAAAAGTGTTTGTAAATGGAAAAAAAAAATATGCTACAAAGTCACACAGTGGACAATATGTACTCCTGTAGAAAATGATTTAATTTGCACAATGTATATTACATACAGAATGCTGTTCACAACTGAATAAATGAGTAAGCAAATGCATGAAATCCTCGAATGTTCACGTTTCAAATGGTCCATTACAGGGACCCTGAGGCATTATGGAAAAATAGAATGAAGTCTTGATTTTTAATATCATATCCCTTCAAAATGGCATAATCCCAATCCATTTCAAGGTCTTCGTTGGTACAGTGACTGCTTTTAAATAATGGCATAACTCCTTCAAAACACTTAATTTAAATAAAACAGTGCAAATGAACAATACATTTCTCCCCAGTAACTAAATATTTGGTAGAGATTATCATCCTGACTCCAAGCTTCAGCTGAAAATTCCACATTTTCAGAAGCAGCAACTCAAAAATAAGTTATAGTGCAAAAAAAAAGTACACTAAACTGGCAAAACAAACAAATGCAAAAATATTTCCAAAGACAGATGCCAGCTGTAACTTCTAGTCACTAAACATTGTCATGTTCTACAGACTGCAGTAGGAACTGATCATGTTTCATCAGCCTCAGCATTGTTGCTTTTACATATCCGACATGATTCAAAGGGTTTCCCTTCATAAACACCAGCTACAACTAGAGTCCTGAGTCTTTCCAGAAGTACAAGGTCATTCAATAAATTAATTAGAGTAACACTTGGAAAAACCACTTCAGTACACACACAAAGTCACGTAAAGAAAGATCATTGATCAGTTACGGAGCCACTGTAAATCCTTTTGAGTAGTATTGTATACACCAGCAGTGATTGTGCGTAGTTCCTAGCAGGAGCTCACTCCTATCGAAAAAGTCTGCTCAGAAGGCACAAAGACCACGTACGCTGCTAACTTCAGAAAGGAAGTACAGTACAGCTGCTCTGTAGTGAGACAACCTCGTCTTGTATCTAATGACTGGTTTTCGCTTTCAGATTCTTTACACAAGTGTATTAGAAAGATGAAAATACAAACTTTTTACAAAAATACATAGCTGAAGATGATGGCATTCTAAAAGCAATTATACAGTCGAGAATCTTGCATGAGTCAGTTTTAAGTAAAAATGAAGCAGTTTTGTTGCTCGAGTTCAAATATTGTCCTTTTAACTGAGTTTCATGCCATACAGCTATTAAATGAACTATTCTACAGCAGAGAGACTAGAGCTCTGGCAAACTTGTACAAACCCACTGATATTATCCACAGTATTATGACCGACAGTTTGTTAACAGGACGTCACAGAAGATTCTCAGAACGCAGGGGTGTGTGTGTCACATTATGTGATGATGTGTAATTACAGCAAAATGTTTCTAAACAGATATACATGTGTACCATAAGCCATATGGCAACAGAGTGATGTCGGTTTATAGTATTTGGCTGGTTTTATTTGCGACCGTACATTCGCTCAATGTCGTGGAGAAAGTGGTTCTTCAGCTCCTTCCTCTTCAGTTTAAATGCATCTGTGACTAAACCGGTTTCAGGAGTCCATGGTTCTGGGCTCAGGTGAACTTTTACTGGGATCTCAAAGCGCTGCAGTTTAACTAAAAAAAAAAAAACCACACAAAACATGACAGAACATCAACATGAATAATAGCATAAGTGGAAAGGAAGAAACAGCAGAAGAAACTCTACAGACTGTTTCAGGAATACAGGGGTGATAGCGTTCCGGCGCGCCGCGCCGGATTTCCGGCGCGCCGTGGCTGGGGGAAAAAAAAAAAAAAATCTAGTTCGCCCATTGTCCTGTGTCATTCTGAGATGCGCAGATAGACAGTAAAGGGAATTCCGAATTCCCTTTACTGTCTATCTGCGCATCTCAGAATGACACAGGACAATGGGCGAACTAGATTTTTTTTTTTTCCCCAGCCACGGCGCGCCGGAAATCCGGCGCAACGCGCCGGAACGCTATCACCCCTGGGAATAAGAGTTAGGCTACATCCACATGACAACGAGATTTTTTTTTTTTTTTAAATATCGCGTCCACATGGGCAACGGATCAGTAAAATATCAGGTACATATGGCAACGCAACGCTTGCTGAAAACGATGCAATACACATGCCACACCTCTACGTGCGCTGTAAGACGGTCCCATCGGAGACACCAGAACAATAGAAGTAGACGCATGCGCATAAACCCCTTCTTCTGTAGCATCAGCCACATAAAGTTTTGATTATTAATCAGTAGCGTAAAACGAAAGACGCGGACAGAGGAATGAATGGGGGTAGATGGAAGCCGGTACGCCAACATTCTGATATCCTCCAGAATTCTTTAATGGTCCGGGATAAATTGAATGCTACACGTTGATGGATTACTTTGTTCTTCTACGCCCTTTTTGAGGAATGTATTGTCGGACTTAAACCAACATCTGAAGAGGTGAGATCGCTCTTTTTTTTTTTTCCTATTTTTGCTGGCGGGATTGTTTTTGGAAAGCGCACGGGCGGTGCGCGGTTATGGTTATACTCAGTACTTCCGCAGTGTTTGGACTAAAGACTCTGCCCTAAGGGCTATTCTCTCACTCACTCACTCTCTCACTTTGCACCATTACACAATAAATATTCACAGTGAAAATATTTTGTAAGCGCATTTCATGAACCAAGTTATAGGATTTGTTGACAACTCGCATCGAGTTCGTTACACTTCTACCCGGCGTGAAGCACTGACAGTCATGTGGTTGTGACCTCATCGTAAACAAATCCGTTCTACTCATCCAGACGACTTCGCAACAGCGCCGTTGCCAGATTTTTCCACTCTGGAACCCGTTCTCAAAAGACTTCGTTTTGGGGCACCCAAAACGCCGGTGTCGTGTGGACGCCAGGCCGAAACGATAAACAATTTTATCAGATTCACCTGAATCCGTTGCCGTGTGGACAGGGCCTAAATGTTTGGGAACTAAGGAGACCAATTGCTGTAGTTTTGAAAGAGAAATGTTGTCCCATTCTTGCCTGATGTACGATTTCATTTGCTCAACAGTTCGGGGTCTCCATTGTAAAAGGTACATGGCCACATAATTATTTCTATTAAAGCATATCGGAATTTCAAGATGGAACTAAGACGAGTCTCTACTATTAATGGCACAAAAAATAAATAAAATAATAATATAATAAGAGCGAGGCATGCTGCATTTCTGAAAATTGTTCATTTTTACACTGTTATTTCTGGGACACATTGTACAGGGTGATATGATTCTTTGAATTAATCAGAAAACTGATATGATAGTACCTGCAGGCACAATAATAATAATAATAATAATAATAATAAATACTTGAAGTGGCGACTTCTTTAATTTCCCTCAAGACTTCCATCTCCATAAGTGGATGGTTGCAGATGTCCTTCCAGGTGCCACTGATTCCCTTCTGTTGAGCCAGAGCAGTCAGTTTCTTTTGGTTTGGTACAACGAAGCTGATCACATAGTTCTGGTCACTGGAGAGCAAAGAGAGAAGAGCAGCCTGTAAACTGCGGCTCTGCTATTGCAAACTGAACAGCTCGGGTTTTTCACATCGCTTAAGCAGATGTTTAGCTAACCCACCTGTTGGCGTATGCACAGATGTTGTCAATGAGGGAGCAGTTCTTCAGTGCTGACTCAACTTTGCCCAAAGACACATACTCTCCAGCTTGCAGTTTCACAAGGTCCTTCTTACGATCTAATTATTAGAGGTACAGAAATGATCATGGAAATGGTCACCAGAAAAGAAAAGAGGCTTCATTGAAAAATGCTAATAATCAATAGCGTTTAAAGACAGTTAACACTTGTCTAATGGGCTAGATATTAGCACTACCACCGTTACTAATGAGCAACCATTTGCATTTCTTGACAAATGAGCCTTTATCCTTTAGAAAGGCCAGTGTAGACACATACCCACAATCTGCAGACAGCCATCAGGGTGAATCTCTCCGATATCTCCAGTGCAGAACCAACGCTGTCCATTTTCATCCACAAAGAAATCCTCACTGGTTGCGTTTTCACACTTGTAGTAGCCCATGGTCACGTTTGGACCTCCAATTATAATTTCTCCTCGTGGATGAGGCTTGTCCAGCTTTGTATAGCCACCTGGGAGAGAGAGCACGAGGGGGGGGGGGAACGAAACAAAACCACATTTTACTTTCAGACTCTCAAGAACATTTTTGTCAGTTCTGAATTTTCCACACTCTCCAAAACCCATTGGAGGCTTCATCCACTGACCTTCTGCCCAATTTCGGACTTTAACTTCACAGCAAATAAGAGGAGCCCCGACTCTTCCTGTGCTGTAGTCCGTCACTGCAAGCCAAGAGAAACAAAGAAATTAGATTGATTAAAAAAATAAACCTTTGGAGAAGAGCTGTCAGGCACATGGGTTACACCTTTCCTTAAGAAAGTACATTATTCTGAGGTGCAAGCACAGAGGGGAGCAAATCTTTCATTCAAACTGATCCTTAGCAGACATTACACAACTTTCAAAATCTCAGAACTGCTGTACTGCTCACATGACATGACAGTTATCATTTGCTATCAGTGTAGTGATGTGTACAGTACACAATGGTGAGATATGAAGCATGAAAAAAAAAAAAAAATTGAGCATGAGTGCTGTGTGTCATGTAACTCTGTCAATATGCAGCATGAGCAACTGGCTGTGGTGGTAGTTTCCGTACCATTTTGTAAAAAAACAAGAACAAGGAGAAATAAGAGGGGAAGTATTGGGGGAGGAGACGTACAGTAGGTGGCACGGATTATCTGTTATGCAAAAAGAGCAGGACATACAATGCAAATAATTCTCATCTCATTATCTCTAGCCGCTTTATCCTGTTCTACAGGGTCGCAGGCAAGCTGGAGCCTATCCCAGCTGACTATGGGCGAAAGGTGGGGTACACCCTGGACAAGTCGCCAGGTCATCACAGGAGTGACACATAGGCCCTGTCCACACGGCAACAGATTCAGGTGAATCTGATAAAATTGTTTATCGTTTTGGCCTGGCGTCCACACAGCACCGGCGTTTTGGGGGTTCCAGAGTGGAAAAATCTGGCAACGGAGCCGTTGCGAAGTCGTCTGGATGAGTAGAATGGATTTGTTTACGATGACGTCACAACCACATGTGCTTCACGCCGGGTAGAAGTGTAACGAACTCGATGCGAGTTGTCAACAAATCCTATAACTTGGTTCATGAAACGCGCTTACAAAATATTTTCACTGTGAATATTTATTGTGTAATGGTGCAAAGTGAGAGAGAGAGAGAGAAAAATAGCCCTTAGGGCAGAGTCAATCCCGCCAGCAAAAATAGGGAAAGAAAAGGAGCGATCGCACCTCTTCAGATGTTGGTTTAAGTCCAACAATACATTCCTCAAAAAGGGCGTAGAAGAATAAAGTAATCCATCAACGTGTAGCATTCAATTTATCCCGGACCATTAAAGAATTCTGGAGGATCTCAGAATGTTGGCGTACCGGCTTCCATCTACCCCCGTTCATTCCTCTTTCCGCGTCTCCATTCAAAAAACGAGCACGTGATTTAAAGGGACTATATCCATAGGATAGGGAGTGAGAAAGTGTGTGCGCGTGTGACAGTGACAGGGATAGTCACTGTGCGCATGCGCAGTTATGCGCATGCGTCTACTTCTATTGTTCTGGTGTCTCCGATGGGACCGTCTTACAGCGCACCTAGAGGTGTGGCATGTGTATTGCATCGTTTTCAGCAAGCGTTGTGTTGCCATATGGACCTGAAATTTAACTGATCCGTTGCCCATGTGGACGCGATATTTAAAAAAAAAAAAAAAAAAAAATCTCGTTGCCGTTGTGTGGATGTAGCCATAGATAACCATTCACACTCACATTCACACCTACGGTCAATTTAGAGTCACCAGTTAACCTAACCTGCATGTCTTTGGACTGTGGGGGAAACCGGAGCACCCAGAGAGCATGCAAACTCCACACAAAGGCCATAGTTGGCCACGGGGCTCGAACCCGGACCCTCTTGCTGTGAGGCGACAGCGCTAACTACTACACCACCGTGCTGCCCGCCAGGAATCACGTTCGTTATTATTTTGGGCATTCCATTTAAACAACCATTTAAGGTATTTGGGTGGTGGGGGATGGGGTGAATTTCTAGATGCTCAAAAGTAGGCCGAGACAAGAAAATTGGTGCTAAAATTATGTATTATGAATTCAGCATAACGTTTAAAAAATCAATTCCCCCCAGACATTTTGTTTTTCCTCGGAATGTACTACTCAAAACTGAGTCCAAGTTATGAAATATATAAAAAGAGACAACCCTGAATCAGAAAAAAGTTGGGAAAGTATGGGGGGGGAGTGACTGTCAATATTTTCTCACCCTCAGAGATTGTGCCTGCTCCACAGGTCTCGGTGAGGCCGTAACCCTGACCCACAGGGCAGCAGAAACAGATGTTCATGAAGCGCTGTGTGGAACAGGAGAGAGGAGCTCCTCCTGACAGCATCATCCGCACATGCCCTCCCAACAGAGCCCTCACCTTCTTAAAGAGTCTACACACACACACGGACATGTATAGAATCACTATGAATTGGAATCAACATGGAGACATTTCCTACAGTGTCACACAAACATGTACGAGCTCTTACATATTGCAAAGGGGAGCATCATAGCCATTCTTGAGCTGCTCCAGCTTGTAGTTGTAGGCCAGATTGAACAAGGTCCTCTGCACAACGTTCATCTCCTGGACTTTGCTCATGACATTTTTCTTGATACGGTCCATTATTTCCTAGTAATGTAATGGATTACATTAACGACGATGACAAAAGTTAAACTGATGCAGTAATTACAAAATCTGGTAGGACTTACTGGTACAGCTGCCATCAGTGTCGGCTTTAGGACAGTGCAGTCGCCCTTGCTGCCCTTTTTAATTTTTGTAGACTACAGAAAAGAAAAAAAAGCCATTTTTAAAATAGTTATTTTATTACATCTTTTCTTCAAAGTAATTTTTTAATTGCAGGTTAAAGCCTAGTTCTTTATTTTGAGGCTGCGTTACCTGATCAGAGAGCGTCTGTGGGGAGGAGTAACCGATCCTGCAGCCGTAGGCTACGCATGAGATCTCTGCACTCATCTCCAGCACATGAGCCAGGGGCAAATAAGCTATGTACGTGTCCTTGGAGCTATCAAAACACAAAGTCATGTTCAAACTAAACCGTACTGACTTGGCAGAAGTACATACAAGGCTATATAGGGTACATTCTACTCACCCTAGGCCTGGGATCCTCTCACACTGGCCGGTCATGCCAGCAATGAGATTGCTATGGAAAATCATGACTCCTTTGGGTCGTCCTGTGGAGCCACTGGTGTACATGATGACAGCCATGTCTGACGGGACAGGTTTGACTATCTCCCTGTTCACTGCAACATAAAACCAGCATTGTTTGATTTTTGTTTTCTTCTTTTCCCCTCAGCATGACAGTAAGGGGGTGGATATAAACTAGCTTAAAGACAAATTACTACAAAACATGCAGCAAAGGGTCTTAAGATTAATTCAAGGAAATACAACAGCTATGTCAAATCATTTATCCTGAAATCTTGAGTGAAAGTGCATGACTTGTACAACTAATATAAAATTTTATTTAAGTGCTTTTCATGTTAACGCTCACGATTAATCTGAAAACTTTAATGCGTTTGACCCCAACATCCTCCCATAATTCCAATGCGGACTCTTTATGCAGATACCACGACAACTGAGGCAATATCCCCTTGTGTGTTGAACAGCAAGTTGTGTTTTAAAAAGCTTCCAGATAGAAGTTTAGATAAAGCCAGAGCTGTTTACACATATTGCAGTCATGAGCTGTCTTTCCCACAAAGTACAAATCTGAAATACCATCTTCAGGCAAAGCACATCTTTGCAGATGTTAGCAGAGATACTAGCACCAAGACAGGATCTAACGTTAGCTATGTTCGTCAAACTGCATTACCAGAGTGCTGCTAGGGCAGGTCTATCAACAAAGTGACAAACAGCTAAATTAGCCAATGCAAAATCGTTAAAATGCCATACACTGTCAGCTCATCAACATTGTTGAAGGCCAGGGGCTTCAAGAAATTATCCAGATCCTCTCAGGCAATACATCATACAAGCCACCTTTGAGGGGAACGGTCACAAGAATTCATGAATTGTATGCCAGTGAAAAGACAAAAAGTGGAGCAGATGGCATGGTCTACATAAATTAAACTGACTGGAGATCACTGGACATCAATAACCAACCATAACTACCTTGGTATAAACAGTACACCTAATCAATAACAAGTAGCAACTACATGCGATTCCTTCAGGTGTGTTGAGAACAGATGAAAGGCATTTTACCGACGCTGAAGTTGCTATGGACTGGGATATAACAAACAAGGTCACCATCATAGGAACCGATAGTGCTCGAAATAGGGTTGCGGCTGCAAGGAACCTACCATTCGAGCATATGCCCCGTGTAGTGCACATTATACAGAGGATAGTGGGCATGTGCCATCCTTGACTGCCATGCAATGGAGTAGTAAGGTGTCTCCTTCCCTCCACTAATCTGGGGTAGTGCCTTGAGCAAGCACTAGCAACCCCTCGCTTTCCCTGGTCAGGGTTACAGCTGGAGACTGGATTCGGCAGACTGCGCGGAGGAGACCACCTGCCTGGTGGTTCAACAGGCAGGAAGACCGTCCAGCAAAGCGTTTGTGGAGCACGATCAGGGCACAGTGCAACACGTAGAATACTGTTGGCCATCCACCGCATCCCGAGCTAGCTCCAGCCATCTTGATTCTGTCTTGCCCCTGGACCCAGTTAGTTCGGGACGAGAGAGTGAGGCTGACAGCTGCGCAACTCTCCCTCGCTCTAATCCAAGTCACATGCAAGTCCTGACTTCAAATTCAAGTCCTGTGGTGATAGGCAAGTGGCAAAGCAGCAGGTCTGGAAACACTGGAAGCTGTAGTCATGAACCTGCACACAGGCAGCCCAGGGCATAGGGTCGCTCCCTGCTGGAACGAAGCAGCAGCGTAGTTCGGCGGCCCCCTGGATGTCTGAGCAGCCCTGTTTAGGATTTGCTCTGCTCACCTCTATGGATGAAGGGGCTAGAAAAGGTGACCCAAAAACATAGCCTGCTTCACCTCACCCTGGTCAACACACTGTGGCTAGCGGGAATCTCACTCACCGGTTGAAATACAACAAAAAGATAGTGATGGTACTCAACCTTGGCACATGGAAGGTCGACATGTGGGCATACCTTCAAAGCCCGGATTGGCCTCATCAGTCACCTCCCGACCTTAGCTGCCACCCACCAAATTGAAATCATGGTCATCTTTGACAACCAAAGGACGAACATCATACATCAGGGCAATTACAGTGGCACTCCCTGACAGCGGGTTCGTCAGTGCTTTAGCCAAGTGCCGTAAACTAGTCAGACATTTCAAACATAGTCCAGCAAAGCTGTAACTTCAGCAAGCCTCTCATAGCCAAGAAGAGGAGTCACTCGTCCATGAAGTACCTATGCGCTGGAATTCAACTCTTCGAATGATAAAGCACATCTAAGACAAAGACCTGCTGATGGCAACGCTGGCACAGCAGAAGCACAACGTAGCCATGCGAACCTCAGCTGAATACAACAGGCTGGCAAAGTTGGAAGCACTGCTGAAGCCATGCATCGAAGGTGACTTTCCTCTCCAATTTTATTTTCTGACAAATACAATCAGATAGTCTCCTTGTTATTTTGTATTTTAGAAATAATTAGCTTTTTTTCCCCCCTAGATGGGTGTTAATGAAAAGTATAGCCATTGATTCTGTGGGACTTGTGGCTGTAGGTATGTCACTGAGCTTCTGGGTGGTGATAAATGTTTCCTGCTCTGTTGTGCTGCCTGCACTCTGCCACCTCTTACATACAGTGGAGGTCTCACATGTTGACCCTACCTAACCTATGTAGTGCGCTTCAAGGCTGCATTCACAGAGAACCTCAATAGACAAGAGAAGAACATAAACCTATCATGACTAAAAATAGCAACAGCTCTAGATCCAAGATTCAGGTGCCTGCCCAGAGGAGAGAGGGAAGAGGTGTGGCAAAAGCTGAGTGAGATGCTGAAGAACAAAGGATTTGCATCACAGCCCTCCAGAGAGGAAATGGAACCAGGGCCACCAAAAAAGAAGATGGTCCTCCTACTGAGGAGGTCAGAGTCAGACTCTGATGATGAGGCACTGTCCATAGACCAGACTTTAGACAAGTATAGGGCACAGCCTAGTGTCAGCATAGAGGCATGTCCACTATGATGATGGTCAGCACATGCAGGTTTCCATGGTAAGCTGGCCCATATTGCACAAAGGTACTTTTCAATGCCTGCCTCAACAGTGCCAAATGAGAGACTGTGTTCCTTGGCAGGCCACATTGTGCAGAAGGGGTCAGCTCCATCATCTGAAAACGTCAAACTAGTCTGCCTGAGCAACCGCTTCATAAAGTCTACTTTTCTTCAGATTACGGAGTTGACACAGTCTTCTGCACAATGTGGCCTGCCATGTGAGAGGCAGTGTTCCTTAGCAGGCCACATTGTGCAGAAGATAACATCGGCTCTATTATCTGAAAACGTCAACAAACTAGTCTGCCTGAGCAACTGGTTAAGAGAAAAGTAGACTTTATGAAGCGGATGACTGGAGTCAAGTCACAAACGTAGTAATCTCGCTCCATTAAAAATAGGAACAGGGACTGTTCACTTTGTCTCTTCAAAAGATACCATGCATTCATTTGCGTTACTTTTCCAACAATTTACAGGCAAGATCTTTACATTCGCTTTGTAGCTGATGTTACTTTGTTCCTGCTATTGGTTCCCCCCCTGCAAATTAAGACAGACATTCTCATTTCAATTCCGAAATCATCAAAACTAAGATGAGATGCCCTAACAAAGTCTGGAATGTCATCCCAAATCCAATTCCAGTTTGGCTGAAATGGTGATAATTCTTTGTCTTGTATCATAGTGATCAAGAGTGTATGGAGAGAATTTGACTATGTGAGCAGTGATCACATAGATTTATAGAACCCTGAGTAAGCATTAGTAATTGAACGCCGAGAAGGAAAATACATTTCCAACATTTAAAATAAAGGTCACTGTTTGGGATCAGTTATCAGTGTTCTCGAAATATCGTCGGACACCGGTCATGACAGACGAAAAATTCAGTTGTCCTACGTAATTAACAAACGTCAGTCAACCTGACCGATAGCTATTGTAATTACTAATATAAACATCCAAATCTAAAACGTGCCTGAATTTATCCGGGGGGGGGGGGGGGGGGAAACAAAAAAAAAACAAAAAACAAATATCGTATTTATCGCAACTTAATAAACAAAGTTCTAATACTCTATGCATCGATGTCCCTACGCGGTTTTGCATACCTTAAATACACATCAACGGTGCACAGAGTTCTCTCACAGCGACCTACTTAGTTCATTGAGAAGATACGTTATCGATCGATATGCTGTCCGAATGCATTCGCGCCATATTTGTTTACCTTGTCACTGTATGGATGGCTCCGATTGGTCTGTCTATTGAGGCCTCTCCCTTTATCCAATCAAAAGTCGCCTTACTACCTCCTTTGGTTGCTCGCTGTCAAAATGTCCATGCTGAATGCGGCCGGTAAAAGCATGCATTGGTTTTTTGGAAAAAATGCAAAATCGGACACCGTCAAACCGCAAGTTGCTTTCAAAAGGAAAACATCTGTCAATTCTGAAGAAGGGGGGAAGCAGCCATGTCATCGTTTTCAAGAGGCATGGCGAGTTAGGAGGCCTTGGCTTCGTTACGATTACGGTAAAAAGCTCATGTTTTGTGACTACTGATCGTGCTGTCAAGACTAGCAGGAACCAGCAGCAAGATGTTCACGTGTGTGAGATTGTTGATGTTGAAAATGAAGCTGTGGCTGGTTCTGATGGAGATGTTGAAGAACCTGTTCCTCAGATGGACAAGTGTTATGAGCAGGATTCTGATCTTGACGCAGGCTATGAGAGCTTTGATGAGCAGGATGAGGAAACTAACAACCGTCTGCTTGAGAAATTCAGAAATGAGCTTTGATGTGTTCAATGATAAACTGATACAAAAAATATCAGTAACAGATCGTTTCAATGTGCTGGAAAGGACATTGTCGAATAGGACATTGTGGAATAAATAATAGTCCTTGATTTTCTTGCTTGTTTTCATTCATTTCACACAAAGCTAAAATTGTCTGACAAGGTCTGAAAATGTCTGACATAGATCTGCCTAACGTCAGACAATATGACTGATGTTAAGGAAAGTTTTTCGGGAACACTGACTACGTTTACATGCACATCCAAATCGAGCAACTGGACTTGCTTGAAAAGTCTTGAAGACGTTTCGCCTCTCGTCCGAAAGGCATCATCAGTTCTGTCTGTCTAATAGGGAGTATCAAGTATTTATCCTCTCATGGATCATAATAGAATCCAAATCCAAATGATTTGGATTCTATTATGATCCATGAGAGGATAAATACTTGATACTCCCTATTAGACAGACAGAACTGATGATGCCTTTCGGACGAGAGGCGAAACGTCTTCAAGACTTTTCAAGCAAGTCCAGTTGCTCTCTTCTACCAACCACAGATTACTATGTACCTGGATGACTGAGTATCTTCACAGATATCCAAATCGAGCTGCTGTCGGTAATCGAGCTGAAGGTCCCAGCAGGGTGCCAGAGAAATCCAATCGTACATGCACACAATGAAATCGGGCTATTGTGTGAGGTGCATTGTGCACCCGAGCCACAGGTGGCGCAACACGCCCCATTGTGTTGGTACACTTTCGGTTGTCGTCATGAAGAAGAGCTATTCAAGAGTGTAAACAAAGTTATCAGTTCCGTGTTCTCCATTGCGCGTTTTTCTCCCGTCCATGAATTTTAATATATTCAACTCCTTAAGCTGAATGAGCATGAACTCTGTCTCCTCATTGCTCCAGAAGTGCACGTTTCTGCTTGCCTGTGGCAGTGGGGGCGTGGTCAAGCACCGGTCTGTGACAGGAGGGCGGAGCCAGGGAAGGTGAGTGGCAGAATTAACCTGTGTGTGTCTTCCCAGTAACCGCGCCCTATTTAAGGAGGCAGAGGGAGAGCAGAGGGGAAAGCTCATCCCGGGACTAGAACACAGCGCGCGCGCGCGTGCGTGTGTGTTTTTCTCTCAAGAATAAAAGTAGGCTGTTAAACTGAAAAGTCTGACAATAAAAAGTCTATTAGTACCAGAAGCTTTGTCCTGCCGTCCTCTGTGCTCCACCCACACTTCAGAGAGCTCTACATCGCCATTTTCTCTTCTTCGTTTATTCCTCCTGACCTCTTCTGCTGCTCGCTACTACTGTTGTCATGCCGACCGAGGCTGTTGTGTTTCCCGCTTGTGGTCTCGTCACTCGTCACTTCCGGAACTAGCTCGACAACTAGCTCGATAGGGTATACATGCACAAAGTAGCTCGGCAGAAATCGCATAAACTAGGTCGTGTAGCTCGATTCCGAGAAATCAAGTTCGGTTCAATTTCAGCCAAATTAAGGTATATACATGGCATTTTGAACTTCGATTTCAGTCGAGCAACGGCAGAAATTCGATTCTCTCCATGTGCATGTAAACGTAGTGACTGCGTTATATTAACCTTATGAATTGGACTCGGATTTTTACTTTATAAAATGAACACACGTTTAACCTATTTTTGCCAGCAGAGACTTTTTCCTCAGACAACACACTAGACCGCTGATCTGAAGCGACTTCCTCTCCTGTGGATAGATTTTTCTTCTTCCATGTCCGAGAGAAATGAAGTAAGACACTGTATAATTAGTGTTTCCATGGTTATAGCAGCAAAGATTCTCATTGATGGATCATGGGTAATGTAATACCGCACACCAGCATTTTGGTGAATAAATATTTACCAAAAAAAAAAAAAAACCCCACACAACACATGGCATTTAAACAGTATATTTACTAAGAGAGCACGAGGGTAGCTGAGCACACAGTGTTTGCGTGTATGGTCATTCGAAATGAACACAGCATGCCGTGACTTGCACAAACACAAAGGAATGAGTGAGCACAGTGCACTTCATTTCTGCAAGCATCGAGACACATGCTCTCACCAGAGTCTACACTTTCCTCCTCAGCAAAAGTGCAATTCATGGTTAGTCGTTTCAGTATCGGTGCCATGGTCTAATGGTAAGAGAAGCAGCTTCGAGGCCAAAAGGTTGCCAGTTCGATTTCCTGGACTAGCAGGAATGGCTGCAGTGCCCTTGAGCAAGGCACCTAACCCCCTACTGCTCCCCAGGCTGCTCTGGGTGTGTTGTACGTCACTCTGGATAAAAGCGTCTACTAAATGCCTGTAATGCCATGTAATTGGTATCTACAAGTAACAAAATGATGCATCCCTAGCTAAGATGTTACTACCCTCCATAAAAAGTGTGATCTGAGACTATAGCGCTTGATTTGCAATACGGCAAAAAAGTATCACGCACAGAGATTAACGTTTTTTTAAATAAAAAACACCGACATGTCTGAGAACATGATGCGAGATTTGATGCATCAAATCTATACTTAAAGTAGCTGCTTTATTGCCCAAATTGCACTTACAGTTTTCGGGCTTTGCTCCCAGCTCCTTTACAGACTGCATGCTGTGAATCTGAATGCTCTCTGGATAGCCTGCAGTACTGAGGCTCTTGTTGTCCACGTAAATAATGTGCCTCAGGTTGGGAATTTGAGGCAGGACACCCTACATAATAATAAAACATCATATAGCATGTTTTGCTGTACTGTAAATATAAAAAGGGTTAACATCACATCAAGACATCATCCAGAACTAATTTGTGCAAAAAAAAAAAAAAAGGAGTTGTGTATGTGGAATATCTGTGCACGAGACAGTAATCAGACAGACAAGAGAATAATTCACCTTTAACTTGGTTTCCAGAAGCTCCATACTAGTGACCAAGTGAGTCACACCACACTCATTTAGTCCAAAGGCCACAGCGTCTTCTCCAAGAGTGGCGTAAAACGTGACCACTGTAACAAAGCATGATCAGGATGTTAATCATTTTTGAATAAATAAAGTGCAGTGTTCCAAACAAAGACAGTTCAGTCAGTAACAGGACTGTCTTCCTCTTTCTGGCCATTACTTGCACTGTATTTTTTTTTACTCACGTCAACATTTATTGCAAACTTTTCAGGAGAGAGAACAAACTTGCTCCTTACATGGGAAATTGCGTCTGAAGCAGGCCTGAGCTGTGATCATCCACTCAGCACGTGTCTCACAGAATATAGCAATGGTGTTTTTTGGTTGCTGGCCCAGTGCTGCCAAGCCACTGCCCAAGAGAGTCACTTCAACATCCATCTCCTGATATGTCATCCATTTGTAATCCCCCAAGATCAGCTAGAAGTTTAAAAAACAAAAAAAATTTTTTTTTCTGAGCCAACGACACCTGAAAACTAGAGATGGCACTGATCTGATACCCAGGATAGGTGTCAGGTTAATGCCCCCCCTCAAAAAAAAAAAGAATAACAGCTACAAAGTGAATGTAAAGAGGTTGCCTGTAAATTATTTGTAAATAAATTTAGGAAGGTGCTCCAGGGGATCATAAAGGACGCCCAGAAAATAGTAGGCTGCCCTCTCGCCCCATTGGAAGAACTACACAGTTCCTGCTGCCTCAGGAAAGCTCAACACATTCTGCAAGACTCATCACATCCAGGTCATAAACTGTATGAACTGCTGCCATCAGGCAGATAACAGAACACTTAAAACAAGGGCAAACAGACTGAGAAACAGCTTCTTCCCAGTAGCTGTCAGCACACTGAATGCTGCAAGCGTCTAGATGTTTTGTATTGTGTGGCTGTATTTTTTTTATTTATTTATTTTTTTGTATATATTTTTATAAAACTTTTCCCCATGGCCTAATGGTTAGAGAAACAGCTTTGGGACCAAAAGGTTGCTGGTTCGATTCCCCGGACCAGCAGGACTGGCTTAAGTGCCCTTGAGCAAAGTACCTAACCCCTTGGTGGCGTATCTTGTATCTGATTAGCCAATGAAAAACCGATGTGATTATCAGTTCGGGCATTGAACCCGACCAACTGACTCTCCTTTTATGTTGCACTGATTAAGATCTGCACTTTAATTTAATTTCGTTGTACATGTTACAATGACAATAAAGATTTCTATTCTAAAGTCACGCTCACCCAAATGAATGCTAGTAATTAATTCATGGGGTCTCTGAAGAGACAAAGTGAACAGTCCCTTTTCAATCCTTAACTGAGTGAGATGACGTGAAACAGTGTGAATGTTTGAGACTTGACTCCAGCCAACTGCTTCATAAAGTCTACTTTTCTTTTACCCAGTTGCTCAGGCAGACTAGCTTGTTGACATTTTCAGATGTGGCCTGCCAAGGAACACGGTCTCTCACATGGCGCTGTTGAGGCAGGTGTTGCAATGCATCTTTGTGCACTGTAGTGGACATGCCTCTACGCAGACACTGGGCTGTGCCCTATACCTGTCTAAAGTCTGGTCTATGGCCAGTGTCTCATCATCAGAGTCTGACATCACTAGGAGAGCCAGCTTGTTTTTGGGTGGCTCTGGTTCCAAATGTACTTCCAAAATATCATTTTAAAGCTTCATGAAATAAATCTCAGACAGGCATCTTTATCAGTACGTACTCAAGGTTTTAGTCTCAGTGTCGTTATTTCTATCTCTACTGATAACCACTGTTCAGGTAGCTGGAGCATTTCTGAAAGACAGTTCAGGGCTGTTACCTGTAGAGGTCACCAAGATAATGCATGTGTGTGTCTAAACATGTACCTTTTTGAAAACCTTGCCTCCAGGCTGAGTTTCATTCTCTTCACTCAGAACCGTTCGCACTCCCAGGCAGTGCAACTTGTTAAAGCGCTGCACCGCTCGATCAAACAGTTTGTCCAGTGTATCTTTTTCATCAAAGTCCATCAGGGCCAAGGAGTCAAAGTGGTCTACGGAGCGATAAGGTCCCTCTATTTGACCCTTGATGGATTTGGCTTTGATTCGTTTGGCTTTGGCTTTCTTCTCCTGGGCCCCTGTTAGGAAGTACCAGGGTACGAAGCTCACCACCGAGTACACCCATACCAGCATGTGGACTGGGAGCAGGAGAATATTGCTAAGGTCCATTTTCATCGTTGTGGGGGTTTAGATACTGAAGTGGCCAAATCTGACAAAGATCCCTTCAGTATGCTGCTACTAAACGAGTCGTGCGGTTGTGTAGTTGCAAAGCCTCACTTCTTCCTCCTTTTTTTCCCCCAAAAATATGACCTGAAAAAAGACAGGTCAGAAAGAAGGCAAATAAATGCAGACCATCATAACCTTAGAACAAGTTGTCCGTGATCTGATAAGGTTGTTTACTTTTGTTCTCTCTCAATTTAAAAAAAAAAAAAAGTGCATGCAATTTAAAAAAAAAAAAAACCTATGGACACATTTTTCTCTACCAATGCATGGAGTTCTTGTGATTGCACAAGATTAATAATTCAACCTTTTCATGTTAATTCTGAAAAAATATTTAGATACTGTTCTTGTTTACTCAAAAATGCTTTTCCAGAGAGAGGAGAGAGAGAGAGAGAGAGAGAGAGAGTTTGTGACAGAGCTACAAGAAATGCATACAGCAGTGGCACAAACCGACAAAGATCATTTTCATATTTTTTGCATACAACAATGCCAACGCATTTCACAAAGCTTGGCTAAACAATTCACCAACACATTCACACTTTCCAGTAGGTACACAAAATGAATATGCATCAAGAATGATCCAAGAAGAAGGGGAAAAAAATATCTTTGCCTTTTCCAGTTGTAATTTAAAAACAATTTCCCTTAGGGATCACTAAAATATTCGATGCATCTATCCATCAATCGACCTAGCTATACTTTAATTCTTCTCTAAATTTTGATGACATTTTATGGTTATTTCAGACAGTGCAATCCATCCAAAAGGCCCATGTCTTTTTTTTTTTTTTTTTAATATCCAAGAGGCACATGAAACTACATTTTCTTCTGTCCGTTCTTACCTTTTCCAAATGTTTCTTGCGGCGTTTGGTTTCCACCTAGCACTTATCTTATCTTACATCAAAAACCCCAATGGCTATCCATCACTACATTCAATCTTCCTAAACATGATAAAATGTCCTTCTAAACTACAATAAATAATTTAATCAATCAATCAGAGACCATTTACATACATACCGTTACAAAAAGCTGCACCGTAATGTATCCAAGACATATCTTTACGCACATCAAATGAGTAACGGACGAAAGAAAAAAAATTAAGCAAAGACCAAAAAAAATGCACAATCTACCAAACGCGTTCCAAAAAATAAAACACTGAAGGAAGAACTGGACATATGTATGCGATCTTGTGAATGTTTAACCCCGTTTCACCTGCTCAGACCAGTGAGGAAGTGTGAGCTTGAGAGCCAATGATGTGACACTCCTGAGCTCACCCCACACTGACCACATCCACCAATACGCTGCAGACACCGTCATCCGGATTTACAGACTCGAACTTGGATCCTATTCTCCTTACTGTAGGTTAATAAGGTTTATCATTTGCAAGCCATCTCATTCATCCAAGATATCTGGTATCAGTAATATATTGGTACAATTCAAGGACGAAAAAAAAAACCATCATATGATGAATGGACTTTCAAAGAGTGGAACAAATCCAAATCATGAAGTCACATGGACTTTCTGTTGAAGAGTCATGATTACACCCAAAATGCAGGATATGCAGCAAATGATTTCCGTTATGACTCAGTGATGTCTGTAGTGAGGTGTGGTAAGGTGAGGTGTCTCTCTCAGCCAGCAGAGAAGTGAAACATGAAGACTTCTAGAACTAGAACCAATGAACAGTGTGTTTCAGCATGGATCTGTTTCACAGACAAGCACCACCACCAGCATCACATGCGTGCCAAGCGTTTCTCATTCCTGCCTCTCAGAGTGAAGAAACCACATCATTCATCACTGCTCTTACTGTCTCACTCAAATAACTAAAAAAAAAAGTGTTTTCCAGATCTCAGGTTTTTCAACATTATATTTTAGCCGGTAAATAACATTACTAGCTAGCTAGCATGAATATACAACATGTATAAGGTTAATTTCCTCATCCACACAGAAGAAGAACACAAAGGCAAAGCCGCTTCAACATTTGAGACAAATAAAGGTTCAGGTTGTTATATTACCATGTTTAATGACTGTTATTAAGATTATTCTTGCTAAATAAGCATATCCTTTAGTGATAACTGAAAGAGCTCTCTGAATCACCTTACCTTCCACCGGTTCAGCCGCCTCGCTTCTGCCAATGACCGAGAGTGACCTCGCAACGTTCTACCCCAAACCCGGAAGTCTGACGTCATCTGACTCCATATTTTTCAGCCAATCAGAAAGGCGTCGTGCAGCTCAGCCTATCCTTGCTCATTTATTCCCCCCTTTGCTTTAAATGCGGCTGTTTTATTGACGCATTTCTGATTAATTTTATGACTTTAAAAACATTCTTCTTCTTTATTGTTCTGCTTGATAGCCATCAAAGGTCCAAGGGAAGAATTACAGTAGTGGTTTCCCATTGTCTTCTATCAACTGTATTATTATTAATACGGAAGCCGCGAGAGGCCCTTCATATGATCCTTTTTTTATTCACCTTGTTCTCCCGAGATAACGACATAATTAATTCAGGATGTCGAGAAAACAACACAACTAATTCGAGATCTCGAGAAAACAAAACCGTTATTCCGAGATAACGACATAATTAATTCAGGATGTCGAGAAAACAACACAACTAATTCGAGATCTCGAGAAAACAAAACCGTTATCCCGAGATAACGACATAATTAATTCAGGATGTCGAGAGAACAACACAACTAATTCGAGATCTCGAGAAAACAAAACCGTTATCCCGAGATAACGACATAATTAATTCAGGATGTCGAGAAAACAACACAACTAATTCGAGATCTCGAGAAAACAAAACCGTTATCCCGAGATAACGACATAATTAATTCAGGATGTCGAGAGAACAACACAACTAATTCGAGATCTCGAGAAAACAAAACCGTTATCCCGAGATAACGACATAATTAATTCAGGATGTCGAGAAAACAACACAACTAATTCGAGATCTCGAGAAAACAAAACCGTTATCCCGAGATAACGACATAATTAATTCAGGATGTCGAGAAAACAACACAACTAATTCGAGATCTCGAGAAAACAAAACCGTTATCCCGAGATAACGACATAATTAATTCAGGATGTCGAGAGAACAACACAACTAATTCGAGATCTCGAGAAAACAAAACCGTTATTCCGAGATAAGGACATAATTAATTCAGGATGTCGAGAAAACAACACAACTAATTCGAGATCTCGAGAAAACAAAACCGTTATCCCGAGATAACGACATAATTAATTCAGGATGTCGAGAAAACAACACAACTAATTCGAGATCTCGAGAAAACAAAACCGTTATCCCGAGATAACAACATAATTAATTCAGGATGTCGAGAAAACAACACAACTAATTCGAGATCTCGAGAAAACAAAACCGTTATTCCGAGATAACGACATAATTAATTCAGGATGTCGAGAAAACAACACAACTAATTCGAGATCTCGAGAAAACAAAACCGTTATCCCGAGATAACGACATAATTAATTCAGGATGTCGAGAGAACAACACAACTAATTCGAGATCTCGAGAAAACAAAACCGTTATCCCGAGATAACGACATAATTAATTCAGGATGTCGAGAAAACAACACAACTAATTCGAGATCTCGAGAAAACAAAACCGTTATCCCGAGATAACAACATAATTAATTCAGGATGTCGAGAGAACAACACAACTAATTCGAGATCTCGAGAAAACAAAACCGTTATCCCGAGATAACGACATAATTAATTCAGGATGTCGAGAGAACAACACAACTAATTCGAGATCTCGAGAAAACAAAACCGTTATCCCGAGATAACGACATAATTAATTCAGGATGTCGAGAAAACAACACAACTAATTCGAGATCTCGAGAAAACAAAACCGTTATTCCGAGATAACGACATAATTAATTCAGGATGTCGAGAAAACAACACAACTAATTCGAGATCTCGAGAAAACAAAACCGTTATCCCGAGATAACGACATAATTAATTCAGGATGTCGAGAAAACAACACAACTAATTCGAGATCTCGAGAAAACAAAACCGTTATCCCGAGATAACGACATAATTAATTCAGGGTGTCGAGAAAACAACACAACTAATTCGAGATCTTGAGAAAACAAAACCGTTATCCCGAGATAACGACATAATTAATTCAGGATGTCGAGAAAACAACACAACTAATTCGAGATCTCGAGAAAACAAAACCGTTATCCCGAGATAACGACATAATTAATTCAGGATGTCGAGAAAACAACACAACTAATTCGAGATCTCGAGAAAACAAAACCGTTATCCCGAGATAACGACATATTTAATTCAGGATGTCGAGAGAACAACACAACTAATTCGAGATCTCGAGAAAACAAAACCGTTATCCCGAGATAACGACATAATTAATTCAGGATGTCGAGAAAACAACACAACTAATTCGAGATCTCGAGAAAACAAAACCGTTATCCCGAGATAACGACATAATTAATTCAGGATGTCGAGAGAACAACACAACTAATTCGAGATCTCGAGAAAACAAGACAATTATTCCGTGATCTCGAAAAAACAAAACAATTATTTCATGATCTCGAGAAAACAGCTGAGATTTCTAGCAGAGCTGAGACGAAGCCGGGCCAGTCTTCTGCGGAGGTGCCGCGGACTAATTTTGAAATTATCCCTTATTAAAAGACTTAATGCAATCTCTCCCTGTGTCAACCCCTGATCAAAATATTGCCTTATTAGGTGATCGATTATTCCAGACATTCTAATGACCAAAGTTGCGTCTATACAGAATGAGAAATAGCCCCAAAGTCAGCATATCACAAGTCTCTTGGCGCACCTGAATGAACCATTTCTCAGCTGTTTACTCGAGATCACGGAATAACAGTTTTGTTTTCTCGAGATCTCGAATTAGTTGTGTTGTTTTCTCGAGATCCTGAATTAATTATGTCGTTATCTCGGGATAACAAGGTGAATAAAAAAAAGTATTATATGAAGGGCCTCTCTCGGCTTCTGTATTTATTATTATTATTATTATTATTCTTTTTCGAAGGATTATTATGATTCTTATTTTTCTGTCGTGTTTGGCCTATTTTGAGGCATTTCCCATGCATGAAAACTCATGAAATTTGATACACACATCAGTCATTGGAACCGCTTCTCAGCCACAGACTGGCCCTGGGACTTCATAGCGCCCCCTAACGGAAACAAAACTCTTTAGAACTTATGGCTAGAATCTTACTCAGAACCCTTAGATCAGTACAAAAATGACATGAATCATGATAGGTGTCCTAGCAACAGACACACTCACACACACACACAATAATAGTGACCTGCCATCATTGTGCATTTTGTTGCAGACATATGAAAACTCTGCATGCACACACACACACACACACACACACACACACACACACACAGGAAAGCTAAGATTTCTTAAGATTACAGCGTGAGATAGAGATAAGGAAGAAACACATGTATAGTTTTGTACATATATAAATGTACATTTTCACACCACGGAAACACACACACACTAAGGTGCATCAGTTGCCCTCACTTTCATAAAATCTGATGCATTTTTGTTTGGGTGTTCCTTTTCACCAATAAAGACATCCTGGCGGCACGGTGGTGTAGTGGGTAGTGCTGTCACCTCACAGCAAGAAGGTCCGGGTTTGAGCCCCGTGGCCGGCGAGGGCCTTTCTGTGTGGAGTTTGCATGTTGTCCGCGTGGGTTTCCTCCGGGTGCTCCGGTTTCCCCCACAGTCCAAAGACATGCAGGTTAGGTTAACTGGTGACTCTAAATTGACCGTAGGTGTGAATGTGAGTGTGAATGGTTGTCTGTGTCTATGTGTCAGCCCTGTGATGACCTGGCGACTTGTCCAGGGTGTACCCCGCCTTTCGCCCGTAGTCAGCTGGGATAGGCTCCAGCTTGCCCGCGACCCTGTAGAACAGGATAAAGCGGCTAAAGATAATGAGATGAGATGAGTTGACATCCTGTAAAATTTTTTGACCACATTCAAAAGTCTAATGGTGGCACCATGAGGTTCATTTTTTGCCAAAAAACGCTTATTTTATGTTTTCGCGTAAGGTTTGAACCACAATGTTGGACTCCATTTATTGATTTCTTGTGAGCCAGAGATCATGCTAAGAACCTTTGCAAGGGATTGAGAAGCATTAATGTGATTCATAATACATTTGTACTGTTTAAAAGTAGTTGAACAATGATTCAATGAACAGCTAAAACTCAAACTGTGTTTGATAATATATTTAGAATATGTACTAAACATGTGTATCTAAGATATTTGGTATACTCTATAAGGTGCCATAATGTTTCATGAAAAGTGATCGAAATTTTGTCATAAAATTCATAAAATAGCAGCTTTTTGCATAACTTTGAGCTCCTGGTGCCACCATTAAACTTTTGAATTTTGTCAAAATATTTTACCCAGTGTGTTTTCTTACCAAAAGGAACATATAAATAAAAATGCATCATGATCGGAGGAACTTTTCATTTTTAGGGGGCAACTGATGCACCCTAACACACACACTTACAGTCTTTGCCTGTCTATCTCTCATCCGTCAAGCAGTCATGGCATTTGCAACATGCGCATCACCTTTGAACATTTGATGAATATATGAAATATGACTGTTTTGTTGGGTGGCGGAATGTCCTGGGTTGCGGAACCACACGTGCGAGGGCCCATCAAGGCCGCTAGTTATTACCTCCGCCAAGGAGGTTATGTTTTCGGTAGCGTTGGTTTGTTTGTTGGTTTGTCTGTTAGCAACATTACAGAAAAAGTAATGAACGGATTGCTCTGAAGTTTTTTCCAGAGGTGTGACTGGGCACAAGTAACAATCCATTAAATTTTGGCGGTGATCCGGATCACCTTCTGGATCCCGGATTTTTTTAAAGGATTCTTGGCGGAGGTCTGCGCTCTCCGAGTGTTTTTCTAGTTATTATTATTATTATTATTATAGAGGTTTTCTCCTCTCAACCATTCACACCTATGGACAATTTAGAGTCACCAGTTAACAGAACTGCAGGTGTTTCCCATAACCTGGTATGGAAACTATGAACCGGGACGGTACGGTATGTTACGTTACAATAAGAAAAAGAAAGCACAACTTTATTCATCACATACTTGTGAAATTCCACTCTGCATTTAACCCAACTGAAGCACTGAACACACACACATACCCAGAGCAGTGGACAGCCATGCTATCAGCGCCCGGGGAGCAGTTGGGAGTTACAGTGTTCAGCGTAAATGAGTACACCCCACAACAAAAACTACTGCATCTAGTACTTTGTATGTAAAAGAGGTCATTGTTGAAGAATGGAAAAGGATTGATGTTGCAAAATGTCGCCAACTTGTTCATTCCTCGCCTAGAAGACTTGGTGCTGTCATTAAAAATCATGGAGGCCATACAAAGTACTAGATGTAGTAGTTTTTGTTGTGGGGTGTACTCATTTTTGCACCACCCTAATTTGAGTAAAACTGAAAAAATGTGTAATCTAAGTTTATATTATTAACCTTACTTTCACGTTATAAGTTAAACAGATGTTATATTAAACTTTGTCTTGTCAACATTTTGGAAATTGTTTGTGTTCATTGAGATATTGTTTAAAATGTTACTTTTCAAAGGGGGTGTACTCATTTACGCTGAGCACTGTAGGTGCCTCACTCAAGGGCACCTCATATTAACCTAACTGCATGTCTTTGTGGGAAACCAGAGCACCCAGAGGAAACCCACACAGACATGGGTAGAACATGCAAACTCCGCAGAGAAAGGCCCCCGCCGGCCTCAAACCCAGAACCTTCTTGCTGTGAGGTGGCCGTGCCGCCCCAATAACGTTACGTTTTCTAAATATTCAGGGGTTTCATGCTTAACATCTTGTACCCACACGTATCACTGTCATGCATTCTTTGATTATCCAGTATTATATCCCGTCACATTGTATTAACGTTATATTCACGATATTTTCAATCGAAATTGATCTAAAAGCCCGGAACTCCAATCACGGAATATACCTCGGTGTGACATCACAAAGAAATTCTGTGTGGTGGATAAATTTGTTGAGAAAACTGATATAGAACCATTCATGTAGAAAGGCTTTACTGTATTTGTAAGTTAGCAGAAGATTCAGATTTGTATTTTATGTGCAATGAATGTAAAATGGGGGCAGCACAGTGGTGTAGTGGTTAGCACCGTCACCTCACAGCAAGAAGGTCCTGGGTTCGAACCCTTTCTGTGTGGAGCTTGCATGTTCTCCCCGTGTCCGCGTGGGTTTCCTCCGGGTGCTCTGGTTTCCCCCACAGTCCAAAGACATGCAGGTTAGGTTAACTGGTGACTCTAAATTGAGCGTAGGTGTGAATGTGAGTGTAAATGGTTGTCTGTGTCTATGTGTCAGCCCTGTGATGACCTGGCGACTTGTCCAGGGTGTACCCCGCCTCTCGCCCATAGTCAGCTGGGATAGGCTCCAGCTTGCCTGCGACCCTGTAGGACAGGATAAGTGGCTATAGATAATGGATGGATGGATGGAATGTAAAATGGGGGCAGCATGGAATGTAAAATGGGGGCAGCATGGTGGTGGAGTGGTTAGCACTGTCACCTCACAGCGAGAACATCCTGGGTTTGAGCCCTTTCTGTGTGGAGTTTGCATGTTCTCCCCGTGTCCGCGTGGGTTTCCTCCGGGTGCTCCGGTTTCCCCCACAGTCCAAAGACATGCAGGTTAGGTTAACTGGTGACTCTAAATTGACCGTAGGTGTGAATGTGAGTGTGAATGGTTGTTTGTCTCTGTGTGTCAGCCCTGCGATGACCTGGCGACTTGTCCAGGGTGTACCCTGCCTCTCACCCATAGTCAGCTGGGATAGGCTCCAGCTTGCCCGCGACCCTGTAGCGGCTACAGATAATGAATGGATGAATGTAAAATGTGGTTTCACACCGATTGTGAAAACGTGGGTCATAAAACAGAAGCACAGATCAAAAAAGATAAAGAACTTGAAATGTATACAATGTCAGCTGAAGAAATGAAGAGATAGGGGAAGAGGCAAGAAATTGTAAAATAGATGAATAAATAGTTAAAGTTATATGGTGACAATAAAACAACTAAACAATATATTTTGTTTTTCTTCTAACTTTATTTATCATACGTGACGGGACAGGTTCATCTATAAAGGCGGGATGACTAATGTAAGTACCGATTAATAAAATAGTGGACATGACCGGTGTCTCTGTGAAACTGGAACAAAAAAGGTAAGATTATACATTATGTAAATAAATGTCACAAAAACGTGGGCTCAAACCCAGAACCCTCTTTCTGTGAGGTGACAGTGCTAACCACTACACCACCCTGAAAAACATTACTGAAGTGTATCTTGGTGTTGTGTGTGTGTGTGTGTGGAGGTCATTGTTTCATGAAATCCTAGATGCCACCATGGCTGACTCAAGACTGGCAGATCACCTTCATGTAACCAGGGTGAACGCTATACATAATTCATCAAGCCAGTCATCTTCAGTAACCACTTGATCCTGATCAGGTGGGTGGTTCCAGATCTGGAGCCTATCCTGGAACCACTGGGCACAAGGCAGAACACACCCTCACTAGGACACCAGTTTATACAGTAGCAGGGCACCACTGATACGCACACATTTTTGAGTAGGTCCATATATGTGTGAGAGAAAACTAAGATCCACTAAAAACATTTGACTTTTTCAGTTTTATTTTTATTAACTGATATTTACATCATTTTAAAAAAAAACATGAAAAAGAAAAACACAATGAGCCATGTGGTCTACTCATCATCATCGTCGTCACTTTTTGCCTTCAACCATGATTATATGGTAGCCAAACTTTGTCTTCACTGGGGGATCAGTGTATACAGGCTTATCCATTGTGCTGACAGGAAGTGCAAATGCAGCTTCCTGAAACGGTCCCACCATTGATCCTCGAGTCATCCAGCCCAGGTCACCCTGTCAAAGGTAAAACAAAGTTCATAAAGCTGTTTTCAATGTCACCCTTTCTCTAATTTTAAAAATTCTACAGTGACCGTTTGCCACTGATCTTTCAAACCGCAACAACTGAGAGAAACTGTTACATGTGATGTGACCAAAAAAAAAAAAAAAACAACAAAAAAAGTAACCATGCAACATGCAATGTGTGAAACACTTCGCTGTATCTGTCTTGAGTTTTAACACCATCATCAAGCTGCTGGATTTAGACCTTCCCTCACTGACCTGTTCCTGGATAAAGGACTTCCTGACAAATCGCCCCCAGACAGTGAAACTCGGCCTCCTCCCACACACTCAGCACCGGTTCTCCCCAGGGCTGCGTGCTGAGCCCCCTACTCTAGTCTGTGGGTGGTAGAAATGGGCAACTGGACTTGCTTGAAAATTCTTGAAAACGTTTCACCTCTCGTCCAAAAGGCTTCCTCAGTTCTGTCTGACTAATGGGGAGTATCAGATATTTATCTTCTCCTGGATCAGAATCAGAATTCTGATGACCAGCTCATCTAAGGTGTCATTGAGGCATCATGTTGGTGTGGGTCACTGGAGGCTGGGTGTGAACGGCGAGTCATTAGGGTGATCAAAGGATTGTCCGTTAGGGTGATCAATGGCAATGACTCTCTCTGTCCTCCTGTGAGTCCCCGAAAACAGCTGGATCCTGGCGTACACCCAGCCGTCTGGGAAGAGTGTCCAAGACCGCCTTGTAGATGTTTGACAAATGATGTCTTTTGCCGCTTTTCCACTACAAACGCGGCTGAGTCGGGCTGAGCCGTGCGTGCCATGCTGAGTCGGGCTGAGCGGGGCTGTTGGAGTTGCATTTCGACTACAACCGCGCTGAACCGTGCTGGCTGGAAGTGGGTGGACACATTGGGTGGAGTTAGCGAAAGTGGGTGGACGTCACGTGATGTCGTTAAGCAGCGCAAACAGTGACATCAGTGATCTTTTAAGCGGTAGTCTCACGACCCGGAGAGTAAACAATAAACATGGAGGACATGGAGTCGTTAGTGTTGCTGGTCTTGGTGCTGTGGCTTGTTGTCACCGACAACGCGGACAGATACTGGCAAGAGCGTATAGATGAGGCGAGGCGCATAAGGCTTCAGAAATTCTCGTAATTCGTAATTATTCTCCTTCCGGGTTTGCGGTGTTTACAGATCCCAGCGCGCTCGCGGGGCGTGTGTGGGCATGTGAGGACACTCCTCCTCACCAATCAGTGCACAGGGGAGTGTCTGCTCACGCCCCCAGCCTCACTCGGCTCGCTTTGGCTTGCTTCAGCCCCACTCCAAAACGGTGCGAGTTTTAGGGGCTAAGCAGGGCTGAAGCGAGCTGAGTCGTGCTCATTTTTGGTAGTCGAAACGCGAGCCGTGTCGGGCTGAAGTGAGCTGAAGCGAGCTGAAGTGAGCTGAAAAAGGGTAGTGGAAAAGGGCCATTAGACACCCACCTCTGTTCAGTGATGGCCGTTCCAGGTTGACAAAAATGGCTTCTTTAACTCCTCGCTCATACCAACGATCCTCTCTGGCTAAAATGCATACGTCACAATCCTGAAATGAGTGTCCTTTGTTGTTAAGATGAATGTAGACAGCCGAGTCCTGGCCTGAGGAACTGGCTCTCCTGTGTTGGGCCAAGCGCCTGTATAGCGGTTGTTTCGTCTCCCCAATATACGAATCCGTGCAATCATCACTGCACTGAATTGCATAAACTACGTTGTCCTGTTTGTGTCTGGGTATTCTGTCCTTAGGGTGGACCAGTTTCTGCTTCAGGGTGTTACTGGGTCTGAAATGTACCGGAATGTTGTGTTTGTAGAAGATCCTCCTGAGTTTCTCGGATAGACCAGAAATGTAGGGAATGACAATGTTCTAAGACATCATTTGTCAAACATCTACAAGGCGGTCTTGGACACTCTTCCCAGACGGCTGGGTGTACGCCAGGACCCAGCTGTTTTCGGTGACTCACAGGAGGACAGCGAGGCCAAGTTTACATTAGACCGTATCTGTCTCGTTTTCTTCGCGGATGCACTGTCCGTTTACATTAAAACGCCTGGAAACGCCGGGAAACGGGAATCCGCCAGGGTCCACGTATTCAATCCAGATCGTGTCTGATCCGGTGCTGTGCAAACATTGAGATACACGGATACGCTGTGCTGAGCTCTAGCTGGCGTCGTCATTGGACAACGTCACTGTGACATCCACCTTCCTGATTCGCTGGCGTTGGTCATGTGACGCGACTGCTGAAAAACGGCGCGGACTTCCGCCTTGTATCACCTTTCATTAAAGAGTATAAAAGTATGAAAATACTGCAAATACTGATGCAAATACTGCCCATTGTGTAGTTATGATTGTCTTTAGGCTTGCCATCCTTCCACTTGCAAGTGGTATGCCCGATATGCACTAGGATCTCACACACAGTGGCTCAGTCCTGAATCACTGCTCGTGTGCTTCACTCGCGCGCTCTGTGAGCTGCGCAGGGCCGGAGTGCACACCCTCCAGAGGGCACTCGCTGTTCAGGGCGGAGTGATTTGGAGCGCAGGATGCCTGCGGAGCCAAGCGTATCCGTGTATTGGCGTTGCTGCGTGCACGCGAATCGTGTATTGGCGTTGCTGTGTGCACGCTAATCGTTTTAAAAACGTTAATCTGATGATCCGCTGATACGGTCTAATGTAAACCCCACCAGAGTCAGATTGCCATTGATCTCTTTCCACACACGACTGCACCCCTGCCTATCCTGGAAACACCATTATTAAATTTTCCAACGACACCACTGTGGTTGGGCTGATCTCAGGAGGTGAAGAGGTGAACTACAGGAATGAGATCCTGAAGCTGACAGAGTGGTGCTCAGCAAATAACCTGTTACTGAATACCACAAAATCTAAAGAAATCATCGTCGATTTCAGGAAGAACAGGGCTGACCTCAACCCTCTCTATATCAATGGCGACTGTGTAAAGAGGGTCCACACCTTCAGGTATCTCGGCACCCTCATCTCTGCGAACCTCTCCTGATCTGCAAACACCATGGCAGTCATCAAGAAGGACCAGCAGCGGCTAAACTTCCTGAGGATGCTCGGTAAGCTGCTGGAGACCTTCTACAGACCCTGCTGACGTACTGCATCTCTGTATGGTACGCTAGCGGCACTGAAGCAAACAGGAAGAGGCTGCAGAGAGTGGTTAAGACAGGGCAGAAAATTGTTGGTCACCCTCTCCCCACCCTGGATGACATCTACAGTACAACTCTCGCTGCCTCACCAGAGTGAGAAACATTGTCAAAGACAGTTCTCATCTGAGCCACCATCTGTTTGACTTACTGCCCTCTGGGAGGCGCTACAGGTGCATCAAGTCCAGGACTAGCAGACTTAAAGGGGAACTGAAGGCAAATTTTTCATCATCAAAATTCTATTTCTCTCATTTTATTAAATATAGGAATGCATTCCTGACAGCTATTTTGTCACTGCTATAGCAAGTTACAAGTATTTGAAATATGCTATGTAATACATCAGTCCATATGTCAAAGCAATGGCCGTAAACGAGATTCGCTGAGACCTGGTGAGACTTCAAAGGACAGAAATAAAATCTCATCTCATCTCATTATCTGTAGCCGCTTATCCTGTTCTACAGGGTCGCAGGCAAGCTGGAGCCTATCCCAGCTGACTACGGGTGAAAGGCGGGGTACACCCTGGACAAGTCGCCAGGTCATCACAGGGCTGACACTTATGGCCCTTTTCCACTACCCTTTTTCAGCTCACTTCAGCTCGCTTCAGCTCACTTCAGCCCGACACGGCTCGCGTTTCGACTACCAAAAACCAGCACGACTCAGCTCGTTTCAGCCCTGCTTAGCCCCTAAAACTCGCACCGTTTTGGAGTGGGGCTGAAGCGAGCCAAACCGTGCCGACTGAGGCTGGGGGCGTGAGCAGACACTCCCCTGTGCACTGATTGGTGAGGAGGCGTGTCCTCACATGCCCACACACGCCCCGCGAGCACGCTGGGATCTGTAAACACCGCAAACCCGGAAGGAGAATAATTATGAATTACGAGAATTTCTGAAGCCTTATGCGCCTCGCCTCATCTATACGCTCTTGCCAGCATCTGTTGGCGTTGTCGGTGACAACAAGCCACAGCACCAAGACCAGCAACACTAACGACTCCATGTCCTCCATGTTTATTGTTTACTATTCGGGTCGTGAGACTACCGCTTAAAAGCTCACTGAATCAGTGACATACAGAGCATCGTGGACGAGTTCGCGGAGCGCAAGGCTCGTCGTATGCCCTTCAAATAATGCGCGCAGTAGGCTATTGATGTTTTATTATGAGCCATGTACAGTATGTCGCCGAATGTTTTTTTTGTTTCTGAGTTACATGTTCGTTTGAAGGACTTAATGTACAAAATAACATAGTTGCACCCCGTAGTGTTGAAATTGGTAAACACAGTGCATTCAGTGAGGTTTGCACCGCCCTCCTTTTATTTCTGACTCTTCCTGTCACCGTTGCAACCTCTGAGCGCTCATTCGTATGCCCTTCAAATAATGTGCGCAGTATAGGCTATTGATGTTTTATTATGAGCCATGTACAGTATCCTAATGTTTTTTGTTTCTGAGTTACATGTTCGTTTGAAGGACTAGATGTACTAAATAACATAGTTGCACCCGGTAGTGTTGAAATTGGTAAACACCGCAGTTGCGGACATTTTGTAGCCTAAAATGATGTTATGATAAGCTTTAATAAAGGGCCCGGTCATTTGCCCCGCCCCCGGCCCGGCTCTGACTTGTTCCGCCACTGTCACTGATGTCACTGTTTGCGCTGCTTAACGACATCACCTGACGTCCACCCACTTTCGCTAACTCCACCCAATGTGTCCACCCACTTCCAGCCAGCACGGTTCAGTGCGGTTGTAGTCGAAATGCAACTCCAACAGCCCCGCTCAGCTCGACTCAGCTCGACTCGGCACGGCACGGCTCAGCCGCGTTTGTAGTGGAAAAGCGGCAATAGACACAGACAACCATTCACACTCACATTCACACCTACGGTCAATTTAGAGTCACCAGTTAACCTAACCTGCATGTCTTTGGACTGTGGGGGAAACCGGAGCACCCGGAGGAAACCCACGCGGACACGGGGAGAACATGCAAACTCCGCACAGAAAGGCCCTCGCCGGCCACGGGGCTCGAACCCGGACCTTCTTGCTGTGAGACGACAGCGCTACCCACTACACCACCGTGCCGCCCAATATCCACTTATGTAACTTTTTAAATGTATGTTGTTCTGGTCTATGTTTTATTTTCTGTGGTCCTTGCACTTTAAGGCTAGGCTTTTAATTTCGTTATACTCCATACAATGACGATAAATTCTGATTCTGAATCAAGGCCAAATTTAATTACAAATAATTTACAGTACCAGTCAAACGTCTGGGCACACCCAACTTAATGGTTTTTCTTTATTTTTATTCATTGAAATACACTTCATATCTTAAAGTAAAGTAACGATGGACTCATTTCTCTTGGCATAGTTGAGCAGTTCTTGAAATAATATTTATTACTACAGTTGTCCAATCGCGCAATTTACTCTTTTTTTTTTATTATTTATTGTTTGATGGTCTGAAATGCATTAAGAACGCACTGTTAAAATGATTTTGATGGATTTCCAGGTCATGGACTGCATGTATAATCAAGGACTTATCAGAGGAAGGACTGACTTGTGATCATTACACATAAATCCAAGTGGAAAAGCACTTAACTGTGTTGCAATACATTTGCTATGGATACCTGGTACATATCTACCTAGAGCAGTGATGTCACGATCAGGGCTAGGACGCAATTTGTGAGCCTTACCCCTTGTCTAGCTTTGTCTTCACTGTACTGTGATGCCACTTCACTAAAGCGCACTCCAGACTTCAGCTTCTCCATCGCCTCCATGCATTTTCCATGTTTCTCACACAGAATATGACGCACCTGGAAGGTTCAAAATGAAAAAGCCACATCAAATTTCATCTTCCATTTTACTGATCAGCATACTTCCAGATACCAGATGAATTAAAGCATTAAATCACCGAACATACAGGTGCACTTTTTAGTTAGGTATACAGATACTGTTTATATGCGCAATTAGCAAGTCTCCTGTTGCCTCCATCTATTCTTGGAAAGGCACCACCATATGAGCACCACTGATCAAATGTGAAGCATTCTCAGCTCAGCGGTAACACAAACAAGTGTGTGTCGTAATTGCACAAGTGTATCAGGCACTGTAGAGTTGCAAAAGTGCCCGCAAGATGGCATGAGAGATAGGAGATGTATTTCCTTTTAAAACAGGAAGTCAGAGAAAGTGTTTCTCAGGCTTGGCTGATTTCCACAGCAACAAATAACATTCAAGATATCCGACACCTCCTGCTGAACCTAACCAGACTCAACAGCGGATTATCAAAAATGTACATTAAAGCTGTATATTTAACAGTCTGTCTTACATCATTACAGTACGTGATGATGAGGAATGAGCACAGAAAACACACCAACTATCCTTTCATCACACAAGGCATGGTTTGGAAGATAATCATCATGCGGGAAGCAGCACATAAACAATCAGCATCTGATGCGAACAAAGTGCTATTGTTGAGTAATGGTCACAATTTGTTTACAAGGCAGGATGAATGTGTTTGAGAGAGAATTTGACTGGATGCTGATTAGATCTGTACAGTATGATGCTGCCTTCAAGTCTTGGAAATGCTGCAAATCACAAGGCCAATGGACATGAACACAATCACAATGCCATAATTACAACTCAAACTCATTTTTCCATGAGACACAACTTTGAGTTGGAGGCAGATCAGTTTTTTAAAAATAAACAAATAATTAAATCATGCTGACCTCCAATATGAATGTAACATCTACAGCAGATGGTCAGATTAAAGTGGTAATTTTACATGTTAACTGTTCAGGTCTTTTTCTTTCAGCAAGGCAAAATAAACTTCGTCACTCATAATACAAAAATTAGTTCCAAGAAGTCCATTTTTGTCCGACAAAAACCACTTGAACACACACCACATTGTAATCAGCACCTCGAACATGTCTGCACTTCTGAGAAGACTTGAAAGCATCATAAATCACCGTTTTCCCCGAAATATATATTATTTACCAGCTGGGAGGTCCGTATCGTGAAATACCGTGACCGAGGTCTTGAAAGTACTGACCGAGGCCCTCTGGGCTGAGGTCAGTATTCAAGGCCGAGGTCACGGTATTTCACCAAACAGACCGACCTTAAACTGTAATACAAATTACACCGACCTTCACGGCTGTAATGCAAATTGCCTTCTACTCGGTATACAAGTGCACTTCCATGGCAGGAAAAAAAAACAAAACAAAACTACATTTTGCCGCCGATGTAGTCCCCTATTTATACAAATAGGAGTCATTCAGGATTCAGCCATGTTTTTGCTTGGCGTTAGCAAGTTACAGGTTTTTAGCTTTCTCCTGAAATGTTTTATTTTATTATTTTGTCTTCCTCAGGGTAGTAAAACTGGCTTTCGCTGTGAACACTGTCATTATCGCTGTCCATGCTGTAAAATTAATGCTATTTTGAATCCTCATTCACGGCTGTAATGCAAATGGCTTTCTCCTCGGTATACAAGTGCACTTCCATGGCAGGAAAAAAAACTACATTTTGCCGCCTATGTAGTCCCCTATTTATACAAATAGGAGTCATTCAGGATTCAGCCATGTTTTTGCTCGGTGTTAGCAAATTACAGGGTTTTAGCTTTCTCCTGAAATGTTTTATTTCTTCTTCCTCAGGGGAGTAAAACTCGCTTTCGCTGTGAACACTGTCGTTATCACTATCCATGCTGTAAAATTAATGCTATTCTCCTGAGAAATGCTGGCAAAAATTTATAAGATTTTTGATAATCTTATAAATAAATCTCAAACAAGATAAATGTTGATAAAAAAATGCTACTATGTTTCATCTTGTTGTGAACGAGCGAGTCGCCAGAGGTCCGTAACGTGGGATACGGACCCGCTCGCCAGCCAATCAGAGCGCAGGGTTTGGACCGCGAAAAAAATAAATGTTATTTACTAGCTGGGAGGTCCGTATCGTGAAATACCGTGACCGAGGTCTTGAAAGTACTGACCGAGGCCCTCTGGGCCGAGGTCAGTATTCAAGGCCGAGGTCACGGTATTTCACCATACGGACCGACCTTAAGCTGGTAAATAATATATTTATTTTTTTCTTTACCAAATTCTAACAGAAACCGAGAGCGCCCGAAAGGGAAAACCGAGCCGAGCCGCCATTTTGAATCCTCATTCACGGCTGTAACGCAAATGGCTTCCTCCTCGGTATACAAGTGCACTTCCATGGCAGGAAAAAAAAAAAAAAAAACTACATTTTGCCACCTATGTAGTCCCCTATTTATATAAAATTGAGTCATTGAGGATTCAGCCATGTTTTTGCTCGGCGTTAGCAACAGTTAGAGGGTTTTAGCTTTCTCCTGAAATGTTTTATTTTATTTCTTCTTCCTCAGGGTAGTAAAACTCACTTTCGCTGTGAAGACTGTCGTTATCGCTATCCGTGCTGTAAAATTAATGCTATTCTCCTGAGAAATACTGGCAAAATTTTATAAGATTTTTGATAATCTTATAAATAAATCTTATTAAAAAAAAAAGATAAATGTTGACAAAAAATGCTGCTATGTTTGTTGTTGTTGTGAACGAGCGAGTCGCCAGAGGTCCGTAACCGGGGTCCGTATCGTAGGATACGGACCCGCTCGCCAGCCAATCAGAGTGCGGGATTTGAGGGAAACCGCACCGTGTAAAAAAAAATTATTATATAGACAAGTGTTTTGCCAGGAGATACACCACTCATATTTTTCATACGAACTACATCCGGGACATTGAGTAACATATTTTCGCTCGTGAGTATACTGATGAATTGTTTTGACTTACTTGCATACTTTTGTTTGTGAATGTGTCTATATAATGCAAAGAAAATCACATGTTGGCTTGAAGATTATCTTCTCGTGGTGAAAAACTCACTTTTCATTTGAAATACATCACAGATCTGAGTGACATATTTAAATAATATTGGCTGGTGTTGAGTGCTATATCAGATATATTCCATTCAGCTCGCATGATACTGAATGAGTCCAAGACGAGTTCAATATAATGCTAGCTGAATGGAATATATCTGATATACCATGAAAAAAGCCAGCCAATTTTATGATCATTATCATCATCATTATTATTATACACTCTCTTTTCCAGTTTTCGATGTCTGTTGGTATGTTTTTCTCTTGTAAACAGAGGGAAACCATCAGGGCTTTCTAGGTCTTCAAAGAAGGCCCAAACATATCAGCATTTCATATGTTATATTGAATTTTTTTCAGTGCTTTCATAATTTCATTATAATTATTCTCTCCTAATTTGGCCTCATTTTCTATCAAATTTGCTTCAGAAATGAAAGGGTTACTGTCCTGAAAACATTAAAATAGAGTTATCCAATGAGTTTTTTTTTTGTCTCAAAGCTGAGAAGAGTTTAGAGCTGGCTCACTCATTGGTTAGGACTTCATTGCCGGGACAGAAGGCCATGGCAGTGTATGTTTATGTAGGAAGTGACAGATGAATTAACCAATCAGATTTTGAGTTATAGTGGGACGGATCAAAAATGTATCGCCCTAGGCCTACTCGAAGGCCAGCGCGAGCTTAACCGCAAGTCAGTGCCGTCAGCGTGGCAGTGAAGTAACCTTCCAGCCGGTATAGCGTTCATCAGTAGTGTCAGTGAATGCTAATAAAGCAGTCAAGCCCGTGTTATCGAGAGCAAGCAGCACAGGCTAGCAACCGAGAAACTAATGCCGCTTTTCCACTACAAATGCGGCTGAGTCGGGCTGAGCCGTGCCGTGCTGAGTCGGGCTGAGCGGGGCTGTTGGAGTTGCATTTCGACTACAACCGCGCTGAACCGTGCTGGCTGGAAGTGGGTGGACACATTGGGTGGAGTTAGCGAAAGTGGGTGGACGTCAGGTGATGTCGTTAAGCAGCGCAAACAGTGACATCAGTGACCTTTTAAGCGGTAGTCTCACGACCCAGAGAGTAAACAATAAACATGGAGGACATGGAGTCGTTAGTGTTGCTGGTCTTGGTGCTGTGGCTTGTTGTCACCGACAACGCCAACAGATACTGGCAAGAGCGTATAGATGAGGCGAGGCGCATAAGGCTTCAGAAATTCTCGTAATTCGTAATTCTTCTTCTTCCGGGTTTGCGGTGTTTACAGATCCCAGCGTGCTCGCGGGGCGTGTGTGGGCATGTGAGGACACTCCTCCTCACCAATCAGTGCACAGGGGAGTGTCTGCTCACGCCCTTAGCCCTGCTCGGCTCGGTTTGGCTTGCTTCAGCCCCACTCCAAAACGGTGCGAGTTTTAGGGGCTAAGCAGGGCTGAAGCAAGCTGAGTCGTGCTGGTTTTTGGTAGTCGAAACGCGAGCCGTGTCGGGCTGAAGTGAGCTGAAGCGAGCTGAAGTGAGCTGAAAAAGGGTAGTGGAAAAGGGCCATAAGATTTCTGTCTACAGATCCTTCTTCCACGCACACTCGCCACAGTAGTTTTCACTCAGACTTAAGTGTTCATTTCCCTGTGTAATTTACTTCATTTCTTTTAAAATCAACATTGACAACTCCACACAACGGAGCTACCTGGCACCCTACTGCTAATCCCTTGCCCTGTTACTTTTTTGGTGTGTCTGGCTAAGTTTTGACTGAGCTGAAGTCCCTGCTTTAATAGTAACGGTTCACCACTGCTTGTAAATATGTGTGAAGAATACTATCTAATAAAGTTTTGGTAGCCTTTCAGGTGTTCAATGCATCTTTCTCTTTCCCTTTTCCTAGAAAAAAAAATGCACAGAAGCAGTGCAGCAGAAAACTCTCTCAGTGAATATTTGCATCAGCTTCGACATGTGACGTCATGTTTTGACAACCATGCAATATAGTAAAGCATATTCAATGCTCATTCTCCATTGGCTTGAGTGACATGTAGGATAAGTGATATGCTAACAATATTGCATGCCATCACACCAAATGAATGAAACCTGCTAGAAGGGAATAGAACATATTTTTATTCCATTGAAAAAGTTGCCTGTATGTATAATAATTCCCGATATTTCACTCCGATGACGTCATTCCCAGTGTTTTCCCGCTGACCAGACACGCGTTGTGAAAACAGTGAACTGGTTCAAAATTAAAATTCTTTTGATTAACTTGCATATTTTTTGTGGATGTGTCCATATAATATAAAGAACATTACACGGTAGCACAAAGATATGAAGTTTATCTTCTTGTGTTGAAAATATCTCACTCGTTTGCTTCATTTGCTCGCAATAAACTCACTCACTCCTTTATAAAACACACACACACTGCCTCATATATATAATTTTTTGGGGGGCATCTGCAGCACCCAGTAACCCAGTGAATTTTGATTTCATGGGAATTTTAAGCACTGTGTATTTCCAGTGGCCACTGTAAAATTCTTACACTTTTGTGCATTTGTATTAGAGGCCCTGTTCACACCTGGCATTAACATGCATCCTGGGTGATCAGGTCTGAAGTGATCAGAGATGGGTTTCCCAAAAGCCTCTTAAAGGGGAACTGAAGTCATTTTTAAACTTGCTTTATTTCTTAATTAACGTGTTATTCAATTACGTTTTCGGTTTTATTAACCTTATATCGTGACTCGTATTGGCATATTATATTACACTTATCGGCCTTTTTGGTTTTTAGCCATGTTGAATGTAATTCGTATGGTCCACGGCAGGCGTCGCTTATCTGCGCGATCTTCACGAGACTTGTGCAAGACTTCAAACATGAATGTATTTGATGTACTGTTTGTGCCTCGACCGACCCTTTTGCCTGTATTCTTGTTTTTGATCTAACCTGCCGTTTTGAATTGCTTGCCTGTGTATATATATTCTGCACTTTATTAAACTGTATACTTCTGCACATACATCCGCCTCCCTCGCGTACGTGACATGGAGATTATTCCATACGACTTCAAACCAATTGAGAAGGGTTGGAAAGACGACAAGATAAGGACTAGTCCGTCGTGCTGGTATTTACGTCATTACTGTCGCACAATTAAAACGTGCCAGGTCAGGCAGCTGGTGGGTTTTCAAAATAAAATACATGCATGTATTTTTGTGATAAATACAGATCATACTGAGCGCATTTCCCATATAATCCTCACTATATAGTGCTCTTTATAGTGAGTAGGGAGCGATTTCGGACACAGGGAAAACTTCCCTCCAGCTTGATTACGTCAGCATTCGAAGGAGGGCGTGTGCGTCTTTTGACAACATTGGCAGATGTTGGTCACTTTGATTTCCGCTGTACGTTTTACTTCCGTCCTATGAAGTCTCGCACAGGTCTCAGCGAATCTCGTTTACGGCCATTGCTTTGACATATGGACTGATACAACCCCGATTCCAAAAAAGTTGGGACAAAGTACAAATTGTAAATAAAAGCAGAATGCAATGATGTGGAAGTTTCAAATTCCATATTTTATTCAGAATAGAACATAGATGGCATATGAAATGTTTAAACTGAGAAAATGTATCATTTAAAGAGAAAAATTAGGTGATTTTAAATTTCATGACAACAACACATCTCAAAAAAGTTGGGACAAGGCCATGTTTACCACTGTGAGACATCCCCTTTTCTCTTGGCAACAGTCTGTAAACGTCTGGGGACTGAGGAGACAAGTTGCTCAAGTTTAGGGATAGGAATGCTAACCCATTCTTGTCTAATGTAGGATTCTAGTTGCTCAACTGTCTTAGGTCTTTTTTGTCATATCTTCCATTTTATGATGCGCCAAATGTTTTCTATGGGTGAAAGATCTGGACTGCAGGCTGGCCAGTTCAGTACCCGGACCCTTCTTCTACGCAGCCATGATGCTGTAATTGATGCAGTATGTGTTTTGGCATTGTCATGTTGGAAAATGCAAGGTCTTCCCTGAAAGAGACGTCGTCTGGATGGGAGCATATGTTGCTCTAGAACCTGGATATACCTTTCAGCATTGATGGTGTCTTTCCAGATGTGTAAGCTGCCCATGCCACATGCACTAATGCAACCCCATACCATCAGAGATGCAGGCTTCTGAACTGAGCGCTGATAACAACTTGGGTCGTCCTTCTCCTCTTTAGTCCGAATGACACGGCGTCCCTGATTTCCATAAAGACCTTCAAATTTTGATTCGTCTGACCACAGAACAGTTTTCCACTTTGCCACAGTCCATTTTAAATGAGCCTTGGCCCAGAGAAGACGTCTGCACTTCTGGATCGTGTTTAGATACGGCTTCTTCTTTGAACTATAGAGTTTTAGCTGGCAACGGCGGATGGCACGGTGAATTGTGTTCACAGATAATGTTCTCTGGAAATATTCCTGAGCCCATTTTGTGATTTCCAATACAGAAGCATGCCTGTATGTGATGCAGTGGCGTCTAAGGGCCCGAAGATCACGGGCACCCAGTATGGTTTTCCGGCCTTGACCCTTACGCACAGAGATTCTTCCAGATTCTCTGAATCTTTTGATGATATTATGCACTGTAGATGATGATATGTTCAAACTCTTTGCAATTTTACACTGTCGAACTCCTTTCTGATATTGCTCCACTATTTGTCGGTGCAGAATTAGGGGGATTGGTGATCCTCTTCCCATCTTTACTTCTGAGAGCCGCTGCCACTCCAAGATGCTCTTTTTATAACCAGTCATGTTAATGGCCTATTGCCAATTGACCTAATGAGTTGCAATTTGGTCCTCCAGCTGTTCCTTTTTTGTACCTTTAACTTTTCCAGCCTCTTATTGCCCCTGTCCCAACTTTTTTGAGATGTGTTGCTGTCATGAAATTTCAAATGAGCCAATATTTGGCATGAAATTTCAAAATGTCTCACTTTCAACATTTGATATGTTGTCTATGTTCTATTGTGAATACAATATCAGTTTTTGAGATTTGTAAATTATTGCATTCCGTTTTTATTTACAATTTGTACTTTGTCCCAACTTTTTTGGAATCGGGGTTGTACATGATCAGGCGGGCCGGCTCTGTGGTCAGCATGAAGCTGGAGACTCTGGTGACGGTGGCAGAGAAGAGGTCTATGGACAAACTATTGAACATCATGGACGATGCCAGTCACCCTCTGCACACCGTCATCAGCAACCAGAGGAGCCTGTTCAGTGACAGAATGCTCCTTCCCAAGTGCAGGACGAACAGACTCAAAAACTCCTTTGCCCCTCACGCCATCAGACTGTACAACTCCTCTCTGGGGGGGAGGAGGGGTAACAGGAGGACAGAGGACGGGAAGGAGCAGTAGCCTAGCCTAACAATAAGCAATACCGGACAATGTGCAATATAATGTGCAATATCTTTCCTGCTCCCCCCCCCCCACACACACACACACACACACACACTTACCCTAACCCCACTTCTCCCCCCTTCCTCTCTTCCCTATATCTTATTCTTTTTATATATTTGTATATGTAAATACTTAATTTATCTAGAAATTTCTCTCTATTTCTTTTCTCTGTTTATCTGTAATGATGCTGCTGGAATCTTAATTTCCCTGAGGGAACCCTCCCAAAGGGATCAATAAAGTTTTATCTAATCTAATCTAACATAGCATATTTCAAAACACTCATAACTTACTACAGCAGTGACAAAATAGCTGTCAGGAATGCATTCCTACATTTTATAAAATGAGAAATAGAATTTTGATAATAATAAAATTTGCCTTCAGTTCCTCTTTAACTAGGAGAAACAGTGTTCATTGTGATGCTCGCGCTACCATTTAACGATGAGATTTGTGCTATGATGCTTTTGGGGAACCCACCCCAAGGTCTGAAGCGATCAGGTCCAAGTACAAATGAGAATCTGACTACAGAGCTGCTGTTTGCTGGACAATTTTCTTCTTTACACACCACTCAGACTGGCACCAAACACAGACATCCCAAGTCTCCCGGAAGTTCCTGGGAGTCTCCTGCATATTGATAGCAGCTCTTTGATGCCCGCAAATTACATACAATCTCACGGAATCTACAGCAAGCAAGCAAGCTTCATCCTGAATCTATCGACCAGATACAAACTTGTGTACGTCACAATAGCAGGCCCACGCAGCCTGTGGTGTGGTGGCAGTGTGGCACACTACTGAGTAGGGTAGAGTGCAATTTGGGATGCGGCCAATTTCACAACGTGCATTTCCAGTTTAAGAAAAAAAAAAAAAAACAAGTGTACGTGCGTGCCCTCTGGCAGTTCATATGTGTGTGCAAGCACTTGCAAGGTGACGGCGACAGCATGTGAGGCATGTTTTCTCCCGCCTCTGCGGGCACTGTTTGGCCAAAGCAGTGGAGAGGAGAAGAGATGAACCGGTCGCCATCTTCCTAGCGTTTCTCCCTCTAATTTATGGGGGCGGGGTGTCCAGATTCAATCAGTAAGGAGCTTATACAATATGGCACATTGTAGTTATCATAGTTTAGGGGTTGGGAGCAGCTAAGTCCCCAAGTCAGGGTGTCAGCTATGACTCTGAGTGAACTGCGTGAATTCAGGTATTGTTCATCTCCAAAAGGTCACCCCAAAATCCACCAGAATGGAGGAAATCACATCAACCAAATCCAAAATTTTCTGTGGGAGTACCCCCATGCAATGTATTTGTTCCCCCGCCCAAAAAAAAAAAATATTGGGGACCTCCCTGAACTGAATTTTGTCAGGTTGGGATGTCTGCAAACACTACCTTACTACCTTGGTAGTGGCGCTCTGTTTTTATTGATGGACAGGACACAGTCAGGGACAGGAGACCTACACTTCCCCCAGTGCACATGTACTGTGGTAGATAAATTGGCCAGTGAGTGTAGTTTCAGTCACCTTTACTGCAGTGCCTCCTTTCTGAGCTTTCTCCTTCTTGTCACCACTTCCACTGTCCGAGGCACCACCTGTTCACACAGCACACACTTTACACACAAATTAGGTTTAATCATCTTAAAATGGTTTGCTTGCTGGCTGCCTGCTCAACTCAAATAGCTCGCTCTCTGTAAGGGGGTGGTTTATAATGTTGCATCAACCACCCACAAGTCACAGCTATATAACTTTAATTAGCTAACTAGTTCCCATATAGCAAATACAAAACACTCAGTGCTACTCTTAGCTAGCCAGCTAATCTGATGACAGAGCTACAAACTCTCAGAAGCTAAATCCATTCAGAAACTGTTGTTCTGGGTAAAACACTTGTTAACCAAAATAGAAAGTTCCTAGAAGGTCATGAAATGGTTACCAAAAATAATTGAAGGAGAAAACATTAACATTAAGGAAAGTTTGCTGGAGAGTTAGTATCTAAAACTCTATGTAATCCTGCTTTTTTATTTTAATTACTGATGCTGCTAATAGTCTTTTAAGCGATGTCTCCTGAAAGATGTTTAAGAAAAAAAAAATTAGAGTAGCAAAAACTGGTTGTATAGCAGGAACGATTCAGCTGCATTTGGCTACTGAACTAGCGTGCTTGCTATTTATCAAGAGTTTCTGAATGGATTTAGCGCACGAACTAGCCTGCTCGCTATTTATCAAGAGTTTCTGAATGGATTTAGTGCGCGAACTAGCCTGCTTGCTATTTATCAAGAGTTTCTGAATGGATTTAGTGCGCGAACTAGCCTGCTTGCTATTTATCAACAGTTTCTGAATGGATTTAGCTCGCTAGTGAACTAGCCTGCTAGCTATTTATCAACAGTTTATGAATGGATTTAGCTAGCTAGTTCACTAGCCTGCTAGATATTTATCAACAGTTTCTGAATGGATTTAGCTAGCTAGTGAACTAGCCTGCTAGCTATTTATCAACAGTTTCTGAATGGATTTAGCTCGCTAGTGAACTAGCCTGCTAGCTACTTATCAACAGTTTCTGAATGGATTTAGCTAGCTAGTGAACTAGCCTGCTCGCTATTTATCAACAGTTTCTGAATGGATTTAGCTAGCTAGTGAACTAGCCTGCTCGCTACTTATCAACAGTTCCTGAATGGATTTAGCTAGCTAGTGAAATAGCCTGCTAGCTATTTATCAACAGTTTCTGAATGGCTTTAGCTAGCTAGTTCACAAGCCTGCTAGCTACTTATCAACAGTTTCTGAATGGATTTAGCTAGCTAGTTCACGAGCCTGCTAGCTACTTATCAACAGTTTCTGAATGGATTTAGCTCGCTAGTGAACTAGCCTGCTAGCTATTTATCAACAGTTTCTGAATGGATTTAGCTAGCTAGTGAACTAGCCTGCTAGCTACTTATCAACAGTTCCTGAATGGATTTAGCTAGCTAGTGAACTAGCCTGCTAGCTATTTATCAACAGTTTCTGAATGGATTTAGTGCGCGAACTAGCCTGCTAGCTACTTATCAACAGTTTCTGAATGGATTTAGCTAGCTAGTGAAATAGCCTGCTAGCTATTTATCAACAGTTTCTGAATGGATTTAGCTCGCTAGTGAACTAGCCTGCTAGCTACTTAACAGTTTCTGAATGGATTTAGCTCGCTAGTGAACTAGCCTGCTAGCTATTTATCAACAGTTTCTGAATGGATTTAGCTAGCTAGTGAACTAGCCTGCTAGCTATTTATCAACAGTTTCTGAATGGATTTAGCTAGCTAGTGAATTAGCCTGCTAGCTACTTATCAACAGTTTCTGAATGGATTTAGCTAGCTAGTAAACTAGCCTGCTAGCTATTTATCAACAGTTTCTGAATGGATTTAGCTAGCTAGTGAACTAGCCTGCTAGATATTTATCAACAGTTTTTGAATGGATTTAGCTAGCTAGTGAACTAGCCTGCTAGCTATTTATCAACAGTTTATGAATGGATTTAGCGACCTAGTGAACTAACCTGCTAGCTATTTATCAACAGTTCCTGAATGGATTTAGCTAGCTAGTGAACTAGCCTGCTAGCTACTTATCAACAGTTCCTGAATGGATTTAGCTAGCTAGTGAAATAGCCTGCTAGCTATTTATCAACAGTTTCTGAATGGCTTTAGCTAGCTAGTTCACAAGCCTGCTAGCTACTTATCAACAGTTTCTGAATGGATTTAGCTAGCTAGTTCACGAGCCTGCTAGCTACTTATCAACAGTTTCTGAATGGATTTAGCTCGCTAGTGAACTAGCCTGCTAGCTATTTATCAACAGTTTCTGAATGGATTTAGCTAGCTAGTGAACTAGCCTGCTAGCTACTTATCAACAGTTCCTGAATGGATTTAGCTAGCTAGTGAACTAGCCTGCTAGCTATTTATCAACAGTTTCTGAATGGATTTAGTGCGCGAACTAGCCTGCTAGCTACTTATCAACAGTTTCTGAATGGATTTAGCTAGCTAGTGAAATAGCCTGCTAGCTATTTATCAACAGTTTCTGAATGGATTTAGCTCGCTAGTGAACTAGCCTGCTAGCTACTTAACAGTTTCTGAATGGATTTAGCTCGCTAGTGAACTAGCCTGCTAGCTATTTATCAACAGTTTCTGAATGGATTTAGCTAGCTAGTGAACTAGCCTGCTAGCTATTTATCAACAGTTTCTGAATGGATTTAGCTAGCTAGTGAATTAGCCTGCTAGCTACTTATCAACAGTTTCTGAATGGATTTAGCTAGCTAGTAAACTAGCCTGCTAGCTATTTATCAACAGTTTCTGAATGGATTTAGCTAGCTAGTGAACTAGCCTGCTAGATATTTATCAACAGTTTTTGAATGGATTTAGCTAGCTAGTGAACTAGCCTGCTAGCTATTTATCAACAGTTTATGAATGGATTTAGCGACCTAGTGAACTAACCTGCTAGCTATTTATCAACAGTTTCTGAATGGATTTAGCTAGCTAGTGAACTAGCCTGCTAGCTACTTATCAACAGTTTCTGAATGGATTTAGCTAGGTAGTAAACTAGCCTGCTCGCTATTTATCAACAGTTTCTGAATGGATTTAGCTAGCTAGTGAACTAGCCTGCTAGCTACTTATCAACAGTTTCTGAATGGCTTTAGCTAGCTAGTTCACAAGCCTGCTAGCTACTTATCAACAGTTTCTGAATGGATTTAGCTAGCTAGTTCACGAGCCTGCTAGCTACTTATCAACAGTTTCTGAATGGATTTAGCGAGTTAGTGAACTAGCCTGCTAGCTATTTATGAACAGTTTCTGAATGGATTTAGCTCACTAGTGAACTAACCTGCTAGCTATTTATCAACAGTTTCTGAATGGATTTAGCGAGCTAGTGAACTAACCTGCTAGCTATTTATCAACAGTTTCTGAATGGATTTAGCTAGCTAGTGAACTAGCCTGCTAGCTACTTATCAACAGTTTCTGAATGGATTTAGCTAGCTAGTGAACTAGCCTGCTAGCTACTTATCAACAGTTTCTGAATGGCTTTAGCTAGCTAGTTCACAAGCCTGCTAGCTACTTATCAACAGTTTCTGAATGGATTTAGCTAGCTAGTTCACGAGCCTGCTAGCTACTTATCAACAGTTTCTGAATGGATTTAGCGAGTTAGTGAACTAGCCTGCTAGCTATTTATGAACAGTTTCTGAATGGATTTAGCTCGCTAGTGAACTAACCTGCTAGCTATTTATCAACAGTTTCTGAATGGATTTAGCTAGCTAGTGAACTAGCCTGCTAGCTACTTATCAACAGTTTCTGAATGGATTTAGCTAGCTAGTAAATTAGCCTGCTAGCTATTTATCAACAGTTTCTGAATGGATTTAGCTAGCTAGTTCACTAGCCTGCTAGCTACTTATCAACAGTTTCTGAATGGATTTAGCTAGCTAGTTCACTAACCTGCTAGCTACTTATCAACAGTTTATGAATGGATTTAGCTAGCTAGTGAACTAGCCTGCTAGCTATTTATCAACAGTTTCTGAATGGATTTAGCTAGCTAGTGAACTAGCCTGCTAGCTATTTATCAACAGTTTATGAATGGATTTAGCTAGGTAGTAAACTAGCCTGCTAGCTATTTATCAACAGTTTCTGAATGGATTTAGCTAGCTAGCGAACTAGCCTGCTAGCGAACTAGCCTGCTAGCTATTTATCAACAGTTTCTGAATGGATTTAGCTAGCTAGTGAACTAGCCTGCTAGCTATTTATCAACAGTTTATGAATGGATTTAGCTAGGTAGTAAACTAGCCTGCTAGCTATTTATCAACAGTTTCTGAATGGATTTAGCTAGCTAGCGAACTAGCCTGCTAGCGAACTAGCCTGCTAGCTATTTATCAACAGTTTCTGAATGGATTTAGCTAGCTAGTGAACTAGCCTGCTAGCTATTTATCAACAGTTTATGAATGGATTTAGCTAGCTAGTTCACTAGCCTGCTAGATATTTATCAACAGTTTCTGAATGGATTTAGCTAGCTAGTGAACTAGCCTGCTAGCTACTTATCAACAGTTTCTGAATGGATTTAGCTCGCTAGTTCACTAGCCTGCTAGCTACTTATCAACAGTTTCTGAATGGATTTAGCTAGCTAGTGAAATAGCCTGCTAGGTATTTATCAACAGTTTCTGAATGGATTTAGCGAGCTAGTGAACTAGCCTGCTAGCTATTTATCAACAGTTTCTGAATGGATTTAGCTAGCTAGTGAACTAGCCTGCTAGCTACTTATCAACAGTTTCTGAATGGATTTAGCTAGCTAGTGAAATAGCCTGCTAGCTACTTATCAACAGTTTCTGAATGGATTTAGCTAGCTAGTGAACTAGCCTGCTAGCTATTTATCAACAGTTTATGAATGGATTTAGCTAGCTAGTTCACTAGCCTGCTAGCTATTTTATCAACAGTTTCTGAATGGATTTAGCGAGCTAGTGAACTAGCCTGCTAGTTCACTAGCCTGCTAGCTATTTATCAACAGTTTCTGAATGGATTTAGCTAGCTAGCAAACTAGCCTGCTAGCGAACTAGCCTGCTAGCTATTTATCAACAGTTTCTGAATGGATTTAGCTAGCTAGTGAACTAGCCTGCTAGCTATTTATCAACAGTTTATGAATGGATTTAGCTAGCTAGTGAACTAGCCTGCTAGATATTTATCAACAGTTTCTGAATGGATTTAGCTAGCTAGTTCACTAGCCTGCTAAATATTTATCAACAGTTTCTGAATGGATTTAGCTAGCTAGTGAACTAGCCTGCTAGCTACTTATCAACAGTTTCTGAATGGATTTAGCTAGCTAGTTCACTAGCCTGCTAGCTACTTATCAACAGTTTCTGAATGGATTTAGCTAGCTAGTGAACTAGCCTGCTAGCTATTTATCAACAGTTTATGAATGGATTTAGCTAGCTAGTGAACTAGCCTGCTAGCTATTTATCAACAGTTTCTGAATGGATTTAGCTAGCTAGTGAACTAGCCTGCTAGCTATTTATCAACAGTTTATGAATGGATTTAGCTAGCTAGTTCACTAGCCTGCTAGCTATTTTATCAACAGTTTATGAATGGATTTAGCGACCTAGTGAACTAACCTGCTAGCTATTTATCAACAGTTTCTGAATGGATTTAGCTAGCTAGTGAACTAGCCTGCTAGCGAACTAGCCTGCTAGCTATTTATCAACAGTTTCTGAATGGATTTAGCTAGCTAGCGAACTAGCCTGCTAGCTATTTATCAACAGTTTCTGAATGGATTTAGCTAGCTAGTGAACTAGCCTGCTAGCTATTTATCAACAGTTTATGAATGGATTTAGCTAGGTAGTAAACTAGCCTGCTAGCTATTTATCAACAGTTTCTGAATGGATTTAGCTAGCTAGCGAACTAGCCTGCTAGCGAACTAGCCTGCTAGCTATTTATCAACAGTTTCTGAATGGATTTAGCTAGCTAGTGAACTAGCCTGCTAGCTATTTATCAACAGTTTATGAATGGATTTAGCTAGCTAGTTCACTAGCCTGCTAGATATTTATCAACAGTTTCTGAATGGATTTAGCTAGCTAGTGAACTAGCCTGCTAGCTACTTATCAACAGTTTCTGAATGGATTTAGCTCGCTAGTTCACTAGCCTGCTAGCTACTTATCAACAGTTTCTGAATGGATTTAGCTAGCTAGTGAAATAGCCTGCTAGGTATTTATCAACAGTTTCTGAATGGATTTAGCGAGCTAGTGAACTAACCTGCTAGCTACTTATCAACAGTTTCTGAATGGATTTAGCTCGCTAGTTCACTAGCCTGCTAGCTACTTATCAACAGTTTCTGAATGGATTTAGCTAGCTAGTGAAATAGCCTGCTAGCTATTTATCAACAGTTTCTAAATGGATTTAGCTAGCTAGTGAACTAGCCTGCTAGCTATTTATCAACAGTTTCTGAATGGATTTAGCTAGCTAGTGAACTAGCCTGCTAGCTACTTATCAACAGTTTCTGAATGGATTTAGCGAGCTAGTGAAATAGCCTGCTAGCTACTTATCAACAGTTTCTGAATGGATTTAGCTAGCTAGTGAACTAGCCTGCTAGCTACTTATCAACAGTTTCTGAATGGATTTAGCGAGCTAGTGAAATAGCCTGCTAGCTATTTATCAACAGTTTCTGAATGGATTTAGCTAGCTAGTGAACTAGCCTGCTAGCTATTTATCAACAGTTTATGAATGGATTTAGCTAGCTAGTGAACTAGCCTGCTAGATATTTATCAACAGTTTCTGAATGGATTTAGCTAGCTAGTTCACTAGCCTGCTAAATATTTATCAACAGTTTCTGAATGGATTTAGCTAGCTAGTGAACTAGCCTGCTAGCTACTTATCAACAGTTTCTGAATGGATTTAGCTAGCTAGTTCACTAGCCTGCTAGCTACTTATCAACAGTTTCTGAATGGATTTAGCTAGCTAGTGAACTAGCCTGCTAGCTATTTATCAACAGTTTATGAATGGATTTAGCTAGCTAGTGAACTAGCCTGCTAGCTATTTATCAACAGTTTCTGAATGGATTTAGCTAGCTAGTGAACTAGCCTGCTAGCTATTTATCAACAGTTTATGAATGGATTTAGCTAGCTAGTTCACTAGCCTGCTAGCTATTTTATCAACAGTTTATGAATGGATTTAGCGACCTAGTGAACTAACCTGCTAGCTATTTATCAACAGTTTCTGAATGGATTTAGCTAGCTAGTGAACTAGCCTGCTAGCGAACTAGCCTGCTAGCTATTTATCAACAGTTTCTGAATGGATTTAGCTAGCTAGCGAACTAGCCTGCTAGCTATTTATCAACAGTTTCTGAATGGATTTAGCTAGCTAGTGAACTAGCCTGCTAGCTATTTATCAACAGTTTATGAATGGATTTAGCTAGGTAGTAAACTAGCCTGCTAGCTATTTATCAACAGTTTCTGAATGGATTTAGCTAGCTAGCGAACTAGCCTGCTAGCGAACTAGCCTGCTAGCTATTTATCAACAGTTTCTGAATGGATTTAGCTAGCTAGTGAACTAGCCTGCTAGCTATTTATCAACAGTTTATGAATGGATTTAGCTAGCTAGTTCACTAGCCTGCTAGATATTTATCAACAGTTTCTGAATGGATTTAGCTAGCTAGTGAACTAGCCTGCTAGCTACTTATCAACAGTTTCTGAATGGATTTAGCTAGCTAGCGAACTAGCCTGCTAGCTATTTATCAACAGTTTCTGAATGGATTTAGCTAGCTAGTGAACTAGCCTGCTAGCTATTTATCAACAGTTTATGAATGGATTTAGCTAGGTAGTAAACTAGCCTGCTAGCTATTTATCAACAGTTTCTGAATGGATTTAGCTAGCTAGCGAACTAGCCTGCTAGCGAACTAGCCTGCTAGCTATTTATCAACAGTTTCTGAATGGATTTAGCTAGCTAGTGAACTAGCCTGCTAGCTATTTATCAACAGTTTATGAATGGATTTAGCTAGCTAGTTCACTAGCCTGCTAGATATTTATCAACAGTTTCTGAATGGATTTAGCTAGCTAGTGAACTAGCCTGCTAGCTACTTATCAACAGTTTCTGAATGGATTTAGCTCGCTAGTTCACTAGCCTGCTAGCTACTTATCAACAGTTTCTGAATGGATTTAGCTAGCTAGTGAAATAGCCTGCTAGGTATTTATCAACAGTTTCTGAATGGATTTAGCGAGCTAGTGAACTAACCTGCTAGCTACTTATCAACAGTTTCTGAATGGATTTAGCTCGCTAGTTCACTAGCCTGCTAGCTACTTATCAACAGTTTCTGAATGGATTTAGCTAGCTAGTGAAATAGCCTGCTAGCTATTTATCAACAGTTTCTAAATGGATTTAGCTAGCTAGTGAACTAGCCTGCTAGCTATTTATCAACAGTTTCTGAATGGATTTAGCTAGCTAGTGAACTAGCCTGCTAGCTACTTATCAACAGTTTCTGAATGGATTTAGCGAGCTAGTGAAATAGCCTGCTAGCTACTTATCAACAGTTTCTGAATGGATTTAGCTAGCTAGTGAAATAGCCTGCTAGCTACTTATCAACAGTTTCTGAATGGATTTAGCTAGCTAGTGAAATAGCCTGCTAGCTATTTATCAACAGTTTCTGAAGGCATTTAGCTTCTGAGAGTTTGTAAAGTGATAATTCGTTGCTAATAACTTTTAAAGACACGCTGTGATCATAAGACTTATCCTACCTTTTGCCCCCTTACCACCCTTTCCTTTAGGTGGCATATTTATTATTAGCAGTTAGCTAACACTTCTCCCTGCACCACCACACGGATCACGCCTCAGCACCAGCCTTAACCGGGTTGCCAAATGCAGCTGAATCGTTCCTGCTATACAACCAGTTTTTGCTACTTTAATTTTTATTTTTCTTAAACATCTTTCAGGAGACATCGCTTAAAAGACTATTAGCAGCATCAGTAATTAAAATAAAAAAGCAGGATTACATAAAATAGAGTTTTAGATACTAACTCTCCAGCAAACTTTCCTTAAGGTTAGCATTTAGTTCGCTTTCAGTTATTTTTTGGGAACCATTTCATGACATTCTGGGAACTTTCTATTTTGGTTAACAAGTGTTTTACCCAGAACTTTCTGGGGAAATTAAGATGGTATTATGACAACCAACAATGAACCTTAGCTAAAGGTTGCTTTTGGGTAGGCCTACGATGTTATGTAACCATAAATAACATTCTCAGAATGTTCCTGTAACGTTCTTTCATGGTTTCATACCAAACCAAATTGGTACTATTTTTGTAATTACAAAAGAACATTTCATTAATGTTCCAATATCCATCCATCATCTGTAACTGCTTATCCTGCACAGGGTTGTAGGCAAAGTTAAAGTCCTTCCCACGCTTTACAGTACCTGGTATTCCTAGGCAGTCTCCCACTCAAGTACTAACCAGGCCCAACTCTATATAATGGTGCATCGGGCGGCGCCGATCTCCGTAGCCCTTGGCCTCTCGCCTATTACATAGCTAGGGTTACAGTGGGGGACTATTCCTCTGGTAACCACGAGAGTTTAACTCCCCATGCACATCTGTATTGCAGCATGCCTTGCCAGATGGTAGTAGGTACCATTTTTATGATGGTCTTTGGTATGACCCGACCGTGAATAGAACTCACGATCTCCCGATCGAGAGGCGGACACGCTACCACTAGGCCACTAGTCGGTGGGTTGTAGGCAAGCTGGAGCCTATCCCAGATGACTATGGGTGAGAGGTGGGCTTCACCCTGGGAGTCACGCCTGGAGGACGCTCTGGACTCTTGCAGTGGTGCTTTTGTGGCTGGGGACTGCAGTTGTCGTGAACAGTTTTGCGCTCAGGTTTCCGTCGGTGGGGGGTTTATAGCATCAACGAAGCTGACTTTGTTAGGACTGTTAATGTTATAGTCATGTTGTCTGTTGTTGCCCGGATGGGGATGGGTTCCCTTTTGAGTCTGGTTCCTCTCAAGGTTCCTTCCTCATGTCGTCTGAGGGAGTTTTTCCTTGCCACCGTCGCCACAGGCTTGCTCATTGGGGATAGATTAGAGATAAAATTAGCTCATATTTTAAGTCGTTCAAATTCTGTAAAGCTGCTTTGCAACAATGTTTATTGGTAAAAGCACTATACAAATAAACTTGACTTGACTTGACTTGACAAGTCACCAGGTCATCGCAGGGCTGACACATAGACACAGACAACCATTCACACTCGCATTCACACCTACGGTCAATTAGAGCCACCAGTTAGCCTAACCTTTATTATTATTATTATTATTATTATGCTTTAATATCAACAGATCTTCGATTAAGGTACGTGAATACTTTCATCATGGCACACCTTCAGCCTGTTCAGTGTGCTGAGTGCAGGATGTTTAGTCATTCTTCCTCTGTCGCTAGCGATAGCTTTATTTGTGATAAGTGCAGATTGGTTTGCTCCCTGACGGAGAAGATTATAGTTTTAGAAGTGCGTATCCAGGCTTTAGAGAAGGCCAGTGGGAATGAGAACAGTGTAGTTTCTGTAGGGGAAAGTCTGGACTAGGGATGGCGAAAACTAAAAAAAATCTTGACCGACCACCGAGCCTCATTAGCCGGTTAAAGTCAGTTAACCTATGAGTTTAAAATTCTAGAATTGGAATTATTAGAATCTATTCTCAGGGATGCAAATGACGTGCCTTTTGGCGGATGGCGCCTTTTTCACGGCTGAATCGTGCAGATCCATTTTTTTTGGGGGGGGGGGCGTTGGAGTGTCTGAATAATTTCATCAAAGTAAATTCTGTATTAAAATTACTAAATGAGCAAATGCCGTTACAGTCCATGAAACATAGGAAGTATAAGTATGAGAAGAAAACAGTAAATCAGAAAGCTGCGCACATTTGCGCAGCTTCCGCACAAATGTGCGCAGCTTTCTGATTTACTGTTTTCTTCTCATACTGTGCAGCTTACTGATTTACTGTTTTCTTCTCATACTGTATTAAAAGTAATATTAATACAGAATTTACTTTGATGAAATTATTCAGACACTTCAATGCCCCCCCTAAAAAAAAAAACGGATCTGCACAATTCAGCCGTGAAAAAGGCGGCATCCGCCAAAAGGCGTGCCGACTTTGATCCCTAAAATCTAACCGCGAGCATCCGCAAATTCAGTCCTAGTCACTGCCCTCCACTCACATTACCTTTTCTACAGCGTGAAACATTTAGTCAAACGCGGCACTGATGTCGAGGGGTTTGTATTGGAGCAGAGGACAAATGGCCGTGTCAGCAAGGGGCACGCGCTTTTGTTAAGTTGCAACTTGGCATTAAAAATATCAGTGTGAACATGTTCTCAATAAATTGCCGTCATTTTCTAAGTGGCAAGCTTTAGCTCAGTCACTACCGGTGCTTGCATTGAGTAGCCTATTGAAAACAATCCTATCATACACTTGTCCCATCTTAACTTTTCATTGAAGATAGGACGTTTTAGCAATACAGCCCCTGGTGTTTACAGTTAACTGCAGTAGGCTGTGTGTTGATATTGCATACTGCTACGGACTAGGCACTTTTCTTCGAAGTGAGCCACAGAGACCTCATACTGCAATTGTTTTCCAGCTACTGATATTACGGTTACATGGCTGCTAATTGTGCACAGCCATTGGGAATGGGATAGCTGGAGCTGAGCTGATTAGCCGCTAAGCTAATATACTGTAGCAACTGTCTGATGCTAAGTAACATCAGTGAGTAACCAGGTTTTAGTTCAGATCTTGTGTATTATTATTACGTTGACATTAATATTCACCAGAGCAATCAACCATCGACTTCATTCATGCGCCATGTTTTTGTTTCTTTGATAGTCAAGAATTTCCTTGATGTTACGTACCTGGTTAACATCGTAGTAAAATGTAATCCAACACTGAGACTTTTCTTTCACCGAGTGGCAGCTGTCTTCAACTGGGGCGGGAGGGCGGGACATGACTGAATGGGTGTTTCTGATTTGTCAGCTGTCGTCCTTACACCGCATGGCATGCCCCAAGCGTTTACAACACAGAATTCCAGGTTCTCTGCTCCAAAATCGGCAGCTTCAAAACGATTGATTTTTTTTTTTAACCGACAACCAAAAAAAAATTAACCGGTTGACGTTGATTCGGTCAACCATTGGTCAAACGGTCATCGGTTAACATCCCTAGTCTAGACGCCCTAGGTGGAGTTAGTAATCCCCCAACTCCGGCATTAGAGCCCTTATAGCGGGGTGAATGGGTGACGACTTGGCGGCATAAGCATAGAGCCAAAGCTACCGCTGAGGCTCGCCCACAGGAGCACCAATCCTCTCCACTTCATGTGTCGAACAGGTTTGCTCTCCTTAGTGATGCACCCACTGAGAAACCTGAAAGAGCTCTGGTTATAGGGGACTCTATCATATGGCATGTGAAATTAGCTCAGCCTTTAGGGGCACCAGCAGCTTTAGTCAGGTGTATACCAGGAGCCAGGGTGCCTGGACAGGTTCTCAAAGATAGTTATCCATGTAGGAGCTAATGATATATGCCTTCATCAGTCTGAGGTTACTAAGAGTAACTTTGTAGAGGTGTTTAAATTAGCGACGGCGATGTCCGATGCTGTAGTATGCTCTGGCCCCATCCCAATGCAGCGTGGCGATGTAGCTTACAGCAGGTTATGGTTGCTGAACTGCTGGTTGTCCAGGTGATGCTCTGAAAACAGTGTGGGCTTTATACATAATTGGGCTAATTTTGAGGGCACTGCTGGCCTGTTAGGGCAGGACGGTATCCATCCCACTCAGGAAGGTGCTGCTCTCATTTCTTGCAGCATAGGTCATAGTCACAGAACAGGCCTAGTTAATTTCTAACAATCCAGAGCCAAGGCCAGGGAGTAGATGAACAGGCTAAACCAACTGTCTGCTAGCTGCACAGAGTCGTCACTCAGGGTCCACTACATCGAGACTGTGTCTGTTCCCCGAGCTCAACAAAAAAGTAGAAATACTCAGAGAGTTTGTTCCAGTAACCTAATCAATATAAAATTAGATCATACTGACTGTACAGCTGCTGCCAGCACCTTTGATCTAAAGGTGGGGCTATTAAATATTAGATCTCTTACATCTAAAGCGCTAATGGTTAATGAACTTATTACTGATCAGGAGTTTAATGTACTGTGTTTAACAGAAACATGGATTAAGCTAAATGAATATATAGCATTAAATGAAGCTCGTCTTCCTGGATACAGCTACATACACCAGCCTTGTCTAACTGGCAGAGGAGGAGGTGTCGCGGTTATTTATAATGATTGTCTAGGTGTAACACACAAACCTGGTTATAAATTTAATACATTTGAAGTTCTTCATACTCATATAATGTATGTAGCCTCGAAAAATAGGTCTACCCAGTTAATTCCATTGCTTGTTGTTTACAGGCCCCTGGGGCCATATTCTGAGTTTCTTTCTGAATTTGCAGATTTTATCTCAGACCTGGTTATTTCCTTAGACAAAGCTTTAGTTGTCGGAGATTTTAATATTCACTTTGATAACCCAGAAGACCCTTTGAAAACAGCGTTTGTGTCCATTTTAGATTCAGTAGGGGTTAATCAGAATGTCATAGGACCGACCCATAATGGTGGTCACACCCTCGATCTAATACTAACATTCGGGTTAAACGTAGAAAATATAGTCATACTTCCACAATCTGAAGTTATCTCAGATCATTATCTCATCTCATTCAAAATATGTCTGAGTAATAATATATGCACCTCACCACGCTACTGTATTAAACGTACATTCATGTCAACTACTGCACAGAGCTTTATAAATGATCTCCCAGAGTTATCAACTTTGATTGGGTCACTGTCAGCCCCTGCAGAACTTGATCAGGCAACTGAATGCTTAGAGTCAACATTCCGCTATACTTTAGATAATGTAGCTCCTCTTAAAAGGAAAATGATTAGAGAGAAAAAATTAGCACCTTGGTATAATGATGACACTCGCACTTTAAAACAGACCACTAGAAAATTGGAATGTAAATGGCATCAAACAAAATTGGTAGCATTCAAATTAGCGTGGAAGGAGAGCTTCCTGATGTATAGAAAAGCTCTTAGTGCTGCTAGATCAACATATCTCTCCTCCCTTAATAGAAGATAACAAAAATAATCCTAGATTCCTATTTAATACTGCAGCAAAATTAACCAGAAATAAGTCCACTATAGACACACGCACACCTGCAGTACGGTATGTAGTAGCAACGACTTCATGAATTTTTTTAATGACAAAATTGAGAATATCCGACAAAAAATTCAAACTACTAATTTAAGGTCAGAGAATGTAAGTGACCCTGTAGTTAACAATATAACTGTATCAGATCAGCAATTAGAATGTTTTACTCCCCTTAGAGAAATTTAACTACTTTCATTAATCTCCGCATCAAAAGCCTCAACTTGTGTACTAGATCCCTTACCTAGACGTCTATTCAAACAGATAATACCTGAAGTAATTTAACCGCTTCTAAAAATAATAAATTCTTCTCTTACGATTGGCTATGTACCCAAATTCTTTAAACTAGCAGTTATCAAACCCCTGATTAAAAAATCTGACCTTGATCCCTGTCAGCTGTCCAATTATAGGCCAATATCAAACCTCCCCTTTATCTCCAAGATCCTTGAAAAAGCTGTGGCACAGCAGTTATGCTCATATTTACATAGGAATAACATCCATGAAATGTATCAGTCAGGATTTAGACCTCATCATAGCACAGAGACAGCTCTGGTTAAAGTAGTAAACGACCTACTGTTGGCGTCTGATCAGGGCTGTGTCTCGCTGCTTGTGTTGCTTGACCTTAGTGCAGCATTTGATACCATTGATCATTCCATTCTTCTGGATAGACTAGAAAATGTTGTGGGAGTTAAGGGAATGGCCCTCTCCTGGCTCAGGTCTTATTTAACTGATCGCGATCAGTATGTTGATGTAAATGGTGATTTTTCTAGACATACTGAGGTAAAGTTTGGTGTTCCACAAGGTTCTGTCTTGGGTTCACTGCTTTTTTCTTTATATATGTTACCTCTGGGTGATATTATTCGTAAACATTGTATTAGTTTCCACTGTTATGCTGATGACATACAGTTGTATGTTTCTGCAAAACCTGATGAGAGACACCAGCTTAATAGAATTGAGGAATATGTGAAGGACATTAGACACTGGATGCTTATTAACTTCCTTCTGCTTAACTCTGACAAGACTGAAGTACTTGTACTAGGACCACATGCAGCTAGAAGTAAGTTTTCTGATTACATAGTAATTCTGGATGGCCTTTCTGTTTCTTCACATGCAGCAGTAAAAGACCTCGGGGTGATTATTAGCCCCAGTCTTTCATTCGAAACTCACATTGATAACATTACCCAGATACCTTTCTTTCATCTCAGAAATATTGCTAAGATAAGAAATTTAATGTCACTACACGACGCAGAAAAACTAGTTCATGCTTTTGTTACCTCCAGATTAGATTACTGTAATGCCTTACTGTCTGGATGTTCCAATAAGTGCATAAACAAGCTCCAGTTAGTTCAAAATGCAGCAGCAAGAGTCCTTATTAGAACTAGAAAATATGACCACATCACCCCTGTCTTATCCACACTGCATTGGCTCCCAATCAAATTTCGTATTGATTATAAAAACTACTTTTGACCTTTAAAGCACTGAATGGTCTCGCACCACAGTACCTGAGCGAACTTCTGGTCCTTTATGATTTGCCACGCCTACTTGGATCAAAAGGTGCAGGCTATCTGCTAGTACCTCGTATAGTGAAGGCTACATCAGAGGGCAGAGCCTTTTCTTAACAACCTAACAACCTGTGTTTTCTCTCTCTCTCTCTCTCCCCCCCCCAAATCTGTCCCTCTGAGTTACATGTCAATCCTGAGATCGAGATGCTGACCTCTTCTGCTCCTCGGACCTGCCTGATCCATCCTGATGCCCTATGTCTGGTTGGAGTCTCATCACATCACTCCTGTGGAGAACGGCCCCATATGGACAGTTGAAAGTCACACTTGGAAGATGCTCTGGACACTTACAGTAATGCTTTTATAGACGAGGACTACAGTTGACTTGCTAACTTTAGGACTGCAGCTGTCATGAACAGTTTTGCACTCAAGTTTCCATCAATGAAGAGTTATAACATCAACAAAACTGACTTCATGTTAAAACTGCTAATGTTATAGTCATGTCTGTTGTTGCACAAATGAGGATGGGTTCCCTTTTGAGTCTGGTTCCTCTCGAGGTTTCTTCCTCATGTCGTCTGAGGGAGTTCTTCCTTGCCACCGTCGCCACAGGCTTGCTCATTGGGGATAGATTAGGTATAAAATTAGCTCATGTTTTGAGTCATTCAAATTCTGTAAAGCTGCTTTGCAGCAATGTTTATTGTTAAAAGTGCCATACAAATAAACTTAACCTGCATGCCTTTGGGGGAAACTGGAGCACCCAGAAGAAACCCACACAGAGAACATGCAAACTCCACACTGAAAGGCCCTCTTCAGCCACTGGGTTCAAACCCAGAATCTTCTTGCTGTGAGGCAACAGTGCTAACCACTACACCACCGTGCTGCCCTAATGTTCCAATAATGTTCTCTTATTCCGGTATCAGACTACACAATATGTTTGTCTTTCACAATGGTCACTATGTCAGATTAGGTCACAAATTTTTGCCATATCTTGGTTGGGAGACTGGCAACACTAGAAGTTTGACCTTGACCAGACATCATTCATGTTCTTACATTTTGCTGGGGAGAAGGGTCGGGAAATTGTCAATCATGGCTATCAAGCAACACATCATAGATGTCAAACTTTGTGAGAAAATGTAAAAAATTCTGACATGCTAGACTTTTCGCTGGGGTGTCATGGGGTTTCCCAAACGTCACATTGCTGTTCATTGATTATGTCACACTACACTTGGGAGACATGGTGGTGTAGTAGTTAGCACGGTCGCCTCACAGCAAGTAGGTTCTGGGTTTGAACCCAGCGGCTGGCGAGGGCCTTTCTGTGTTGAGTTTGCATGTTCTCCCTGTGTCTGCGTGGGTTTGCTCTGGGTTCCCCCACAGTTCAAAAACATGTGGTTAGGTTAATATGGGACGGCCTTGGGCTGAGGTGCCCTTGAGCAAAGCACCTAACTCCCAACTGCTCCCTGGGTACTGTTAGCATGGCTGCCCACTGCTCTGGATGTGTGTGTGTTCACTGCTTCAGATGGGTTAAATGCAGAGAGGAAATTTCACAAGTGTGTGATGAATAAAGTTGTGCTTTCTTTCTTTACAAGGCCTGTTTTTTGCTCATGATGTTCATATTAGTTCGATTTAAAGTCTTGTCAAAATTGTACTGAATTTGTGTAGTCTGAGCCCGGCATTTCAAGTTCTCAAAGGGTGCCCTTACACTATTTTTATGTACAAACTTCTTGGTTCAGATGGCAAATTTATATTAATATTTACATGGAAATCACAGTAGATTTGTAGCAGTTTGAAATATTTTGCACATGAAAAGGGAATGCAAAAGAATAAATATACTGTATTATGGACATGATTGTTAATTGTTGGAACTGCAGAATACACAATCATGCTAACATTATGAGAGCATTCTCTGAACATAACCTCAGTGTTCACAAGAGGTTCTACTTATTAACGGTTAGCAGAACATTCTGCAAACTTTCTCAGAACCATCATGGATTACCACAAGATCATTGTAAGTTATAGAAAGGTTACAGATAACACTCTCTGAACCAAAATGCATGACAAAATTTTTGTCAAGCAAAACTTTCCTGGAAAATAATATGGGAACCATATACAGTGGTGCTTGAAAGTTTGTGAACCTTTTAGAATTTTCTATATTTCTGCATAAATAGGACCTAAAACAATCAGATTTTCACACAAGTCCTAAAAGTAGATAAAGAGAACCCAGTTAAACAAATGAGACAAAAATATTATACTTGGTCATTTATTTCTTGAGGAAAATGATCCAGTATTACATATCTGTGAGTGGCAAAAGTATGTGAACCTTTGCTTTCAGTATCTGGTGTGACCCCCTTGTGCAGCAATAACTGCAACTAAACATTTGCGGTAACTGTTGATCAGTCCTGCACACTGGCTTGGAGGAATTTTAGCCCATTCCTCCATACAGAACAGCTTCAACTCGGGGATGTTGGTGGGTTTCTTCACATGAACTGCTTGCTTCAGGTCCTTCCACAACATTTCGATTGGATTAAGGTCAGGACGTTGACTTGGCCATTCCAAAACATTAACTTTATTCTTCTTTAACCATTCTTTGGTAGAACAACTTGTGTGCTTAGGGTCGTTGTCTTGCTGCATGACCCACCTTCTCTTGAGATTCAGTTCATGGACAGATGTCCTGACATTTTCCTTTTGAATTCGCTGGTATAATTCAGAATTCATTGTTCCATCAATGATGGCAAGCCGTCCTGGCCCAGATGCAGCAAAACAGGCCCAAACCATGATACTACCACCACCATGTTTCACAGATGGGATAAGGTTCTTATGCTGGAATGCAGTGTTTTCTTTTCTCCAAACATAATGCTTCTCATTTAAACCAAAAAGTTCTATTTTGGTCTCATCTGTCCACAAAACATTTTTCCAATAGCCTTCTGGCTTGTCCACGTGATCTTTAGCAAACTGCAGATGAGCAGCAATGTTCTTTTTGGAGAGCAGTGGTTTTCTTCTTGCAACCCTGCCATGCACACCATTGTTGTTCAGTGTTCTCCTAATGGTGGACTCATGAACATTAACATTAGCCAATGTGAGAGAAGCCTTCAGTTGCTTAGAAGTTACCCTGGGGTCCTTTGTGACATCACTGACTATTATACGCCTTGCTCTTGGAGTGATCTTTGTTGGTCGACCACTCCTGGGGAGGGTAACAATGGTCTTGAATTTCCTCCATTCGTACCCAGTCTGTCTGACTGTGGATTGGTGGAGTCCAAACTCTTTAGAGATGGTTTTGTAACCTTTTCCAGCCTGATGAGCATCAACAACGCTTTTTCTGAGGTCCTCAGAAATCTCCTTTGTTCATGCCATGACACACTTCCACAAACATGTGTTGTGAAGATCAGACTTTGATAGATCCCTGTTCTTTAAATAAAACAGGGTGCCCACTCACACCTGATTGTCATTCCACTGATTGAAAACACCTGACTCTAATTTCACCTTCAAATTAACTGCTCATCTTAGAGGTTCACATACTTTTGCCACTCACAGATATGTAATATTGGATCATTTTCCTCAATAAATAAATGAGCAAGTATAATATTCTTGTCTCATTTGTTTAACTGGGTTCTCTTTATCTACTTTTAGGACTTGTGTGAAACTCTGATGATGTTTTAGGTCATATTTATGCAGAAATATAGAAAATTCTAAAGGGTTCACAAACTTTCAAGCACCACTGTATGACCTGTTCTCAGAATGTTTCAATGTTCAACAAATGTTCCGAGAATGTCCTGCTGAAAAAGCTAACAGCTCACCCATGACCTGCAGTGGATAAGTGGGATAGAAAATGATTAATTAATTAATTAATTAATTCAATGTGGCAAGTCGATCAATCTTTAACATTTGATTTAGATTAGTAATAAGGAGACAAGAAAAAAAATTAGGATGTTAGGGTGGCACAGTAGAACTGAAATCCTTGGAGTGAATATGTATTTATTTATTTATTACTTTTTAAACCATCTTCCTCACTGTGGGGGGACAAAATACACTTCTTTCAGGCAGGTAACATGATAACTAGTTTTTGCCATAAAACTGAATGAGCATTTTAAGGCATGTAGCTATTTTTATATTGATTGCCTGATTTGTATTTGTGACTTTTGTCTCTGAGAGAAATATATGTTCAACATGCTTGAAACTGGAACAGGCTCTTCTGATTGCTACTTGTTTTTGTGAGTTAAATCCTTGAGATTTATCTTCTTCACACGCACATTTTGTTCTCCGCTTCTTCTTTCACATGATTATGATCCTGACAGGTGATGTAATGGTACAGGACATAACGTCTCTCTTCTTTCATAAAGTAGTGTAGTCTAAACCAGTGATTGAATGCTTCATCACTCATTTACATTACTCTGTCACACACAGACAAGTCATCTTCTGAAATCATCATCCAACATTCACATACGGTAGCTAACACACTCATGAATGTGAAATACACACACACACACAGTGGTGCTTGAAAGTTTGTGAACCCTTAAATATGACTGTGGCAGCGGGGGCGTGGTCAAGCGCCGGTCTGTGACAGGAGGGCGGAGTCAGGGAAGGTAAGTGGCAGAATCACTACACCTGAGAGCAATTAACCTGTGTTTGTGTGTCTTCCCAGTGACCGCGCCCGATTTAAGAGGGAGAGCTGAGAGCAGAGGAGAGCTGATCGCTGAACGAGACGCTAGTGCGTGTGTGTCTCTGTGTGTATGAAAAGTATACAGATTGTTAGACTGAAAAGTTTGGCAATAAAGCCGCTATTTACTCCGATCTCTGTCCTGCCGTCCTCTGTGCTCCACCCACACGTAGGGAACTTTACAGTGGTGCCGAAACCCGGGATCCAGAGTGGAGCACCAACCAAGCAGCCCCATGGAATCCTCCCCGTTCGCCGAACTGGTCCACGCCCTCGCCACAGCCCAACAAAGCCATCACCAGGTGCTCATCACACTCCGGAAGGAACAAGAGCGGCGCTTCGAAGCCCTGGTGCTGGCCCAGCAGGAAGACCGCGAGATGTTCCGGCACCTCCTCGCATCGGCGGGGTCCACCAGCGCTCCGGCCGCGGGCCTGTCTCCCCTCACCGTCACCAAGATGGGCCTGCAGGACGACCCCGAGGCGTTCATCACGCTGTTTGAACAGGTCGCAGAAGCCTCGGGGTGGCCGATGGAGCAGCGCGCGGCGTGCCTCCTCCCCCTCCTAACGGGAGAGGCACAGCTGGCCGCGCTACAGCTCCCCGCCGAACGCCGGCTGGCCTACACGGACCTCCGCCGGGCCATCCTCCAGTGCGTGGGGCGCACGCCGGAGCAACAGCACCAGCGCTTCCGCGCTCTGCGATTGGAGGAAGTCGGCTGGCTGTTCGCGTTCGGCCAGCAGCTCCGGGACGCCTGCTGGCGGTGGCTGAGGGCCAACGACCGCGACGCCGAGGGGATCATCGACCAGGTGGTGCTGGAACAATTCATCGCCCGCTTACCAGCAGGAACCGCGGAGTGGGTCCAGTGCAACCGCCCGGCGTCGCTGGATCAGGCAGTCAAGCTGGCGGAGGATCATTTGGCGGCTGTTCCGGCGGCAGGACAGCAGACAACGTCGACCTTTCTCTCCTCTTCTCTCTCTCTCTCCCCCCCTTCTGTGTCCCGTCCTTGCCCCATTCCCCCACCACGGAGACAGGGGCCGGCTCCACCCCAGCCGGCCCGCCGCATCCGCGGTGCCCTCCCGTTTCTCCCTTCTGTGTCTGTCTCTCCCCCCCCTCAGGTGAGTGAGCCCCAGAACACCAGTGCAGAGGGAAAGCCCGGGCCGGTTTGCTGGCGTTGCGGGGAGCCGGGCCACCTTCAACAACAGTGCACAGCAATGGAAGTGGGCGTGGTGGTTCGGATCCCCGACGCGCCAGAGGCCGCCCTCGATCGGGCCGGAGCATATCGCATACCGGTGAGTATCCAAGGGGCTACATATCAGGCGTTGGTGGATTTGGGTTGCAATCAGACCTCAATTCGCCAAAGCCTGGTGCAAAACGAGGCATTGGGGGAAGCACAGGGAGTGAAGGTGTTGTGTGTGCACGGGGATGTTCACAGCTACCCTTTGGCGTCAGTCCACATTTTCTTCAGAGGGGAAAAATTTATAGTGAAGGCGGCGGTTAATCCCCGCCTTACCCACTCTTTGATTTTGGGGACTGATTGGCCGGGATTTCGGGGGTTAATGACACGCTTAGTAAAGAGTGGGTCCTGCCATTTGACAGGGGGAGGTCCCGGGGTCGCTTTGGCGGGAACAGCTGTCGCCGAGCCGTCTACGTCATCTCTGCGTCAGAGTGAGGAGCCGCCGGCTCCTCCTCTCTCTATTGGGGAATCCCTCGCGGATTTCCCATTAGAACAATCGCGAGACGAGACTCTGCGACATGCGTTTGACCAAGTGAGAGTAATCGATGGTCAAACGCTCCTGCCGAACGCCACCCCGTCCTTCCCCTATTTCTCTGTTATGAAGGATAGATTATACCGAGTGACGCAGGACACTCAGACGAAAGAGCGAGTCACGCAGATTTTAATTCCAAAGATCCGCCGGGAATTGGTATTCCAGGCGGCTCACTTTAATCCCATGGCTGGACACTTAGGGCAGGATAAGACACTAGCCCGAATAATGGCCCGATTCTATTGGCCGGGGATTCGCGGCGATGTCCGTAGGTGGTGTACGGCGTGCCGCGAATGCCAATTAGTAAATCCAGCGGCCATTCCAAAAGTGCCTTTGCGCCCTCTACCTTTAATCGAGACCCCATTCGAAAGAATTGGGATGGATCTCGTCGGGCCATTAGATCGGTCAGCACGAGGGTACCGCTTTATATTAGTCCTGGTGGACTATGCAACGCGATACCCGGAAGCAGTGCCTCTGCGCAATATCTCAGCACGCAGTATTGCGGAGGCACTCTTCCGCGTCATCTCCCGAGTTGGAATCCCGAAAGAGATTCTGACTGATCAAGGCACTACATTTATGTCACGGATACTGCGCGAACTGTATGGGTTATTGGGAATTAAGCCGATCCGCACCAGCGTGTATCACCCACAAACGGACGGTTTAGTAGAATGGTTCAATCACACCCTCAAAAATATCATTAAAAAATTCGTAAGTGAGGACGCACATAATTGGGATAAGTGGCTCGAGCCCTTGTTGTTCTCAGTGCAAGAGGTCCCCCAAGCCTCCACGGGATTCTCCCCGTTTGAATTATTGTATGGGCGTAAGCCGCATGGCATTCTAGACGTGCTGCGGGAAAATTGGGAGGAGGGACCTTCACAAAGTAAGAACGAAATTCAATACGTTATGGACCTGCGCACAAAACTCCACACGCTCACCCACTTAACCCAGGAGAATTTGCGGCAGGCCCAAGAACGGCAAGCCCGCCTGTACAACAAGGGTACGTGCCTTAGGGAGTTCACACCGGGAGATAAGGTACTCGTACTGTTGCCCACGTCGAGCTCTAAATTGATCGCCAAGTGGCAAGGACCCTTTGAGGTCACACGGCGAGTCGGGGACGTCGACTATGAGGTGAGGCGAACGGACAGGGGTGGGGCGCTACAGATTTACCACCTCAACCTGCTCAAACTCTGGAATGAGGAGGTCCCCGTGGCGTTGGTGTCGGTGGTTACGGAGAAGGCAGAGCTGGGGCCGGAGGCAGGGGCGCAGATACGTTTTTTGAACTGGGGGGGACAAAGCTGCCAGCAAACCAACCCCAACCCCACCCCCAACATGTGTTGTGCGAGGAATATACTCTGATGCCCTTAAAACTGCCTTCTGAGCACTGTATCTACAGGCTACCACCGAAAGAAGGAGGCTACCAGAAAGGCATCTCTACTCCATACGATTTTACTTTCACTATGACATTACTTTGAACAGACTATCAAAAAATTGCAAGGTGATATGATAAAGTAAGGCACAGTTTACTTACAGTCGTTGTTTTTTGAAAAAACGATGCAATCGTTTTCTGCCTTTTCGGTTTGGCACCTTTCATCATGCCGTGTTGGGGTCCTGAACTAGGAGCTGTCCCCGATATGCCTGTCAAACTTGTTGTGGGTAACCATAGCAATCGAGCTCGCAACCTGTGCAGTCTGTGCAGCTCAACCAACCAAATATCAGTCTTTGTTTTGTTTTATGTGAGTTGTTGCAACTATGTATGTACTGCTGTGCACCTCAATAAACCGAATGGTAATTAGTAGGGCTGCACGATTATGGAAAAATGATAATCACGATTATCTTGATCAAAATTGTAATCACGATTATTAATCACAATTATTCTTGATGTTAGGGAAATCACTTAAATTTTATTTCACTATATTCAAACAAGGGGCGGCACGGTGGTGTAGTGGTTAGCACTGTCGCCTCACAGCAAGAAGGTCCTGGGTTCGAGCCCCGGGGCCGGCGAGGGCCTTTCTGTGCGGAGTCTGCATGTTCTCCCCATGTCCGCGTGGGTTTCCTCCGGGTGCTCCGGTTTCCCCCACAGTCCAAAGACATGCAGGTTAGGTTAACTGGTGACTCTAAATTGAGCGTAGGTGTGAGTGTGAATGGTTGTCTGTGTCTATGTGTCAGCCCTGTGATGACCTGGCGACTTGTCCAGGGTGTACCCCGCCTTTCGCCCGTAGTCAGCTGGGATAGGCTCCAGCTGACTACGACCCTGTAGACAGCTCCTGCGACCCTGTAGAAGGATAAAGCAGCTAGAGATAATGAGATGAGATATTCAAACAAACAATATGAACAGCTTTCAGTGCAGAATGAAATTTAAAAGAAAAATTCTGATTTCCAAATGACAAATAAATGAAATTTATCCAAGAAATTACCAAAGGATGAAGGAACTGAAAACTCAATTGCAACAATTACATAGCATTATACTGAGGCCTACAAGTTTTTAGCTAGAAAGACCAGCCTATCAACATGCTCTGGCTTTAAACATGAGCGAAGGCAGGTCACAACATTGCCTCCAGTGCTAAATAGTCTGTTGTTCCGACATAGTTAGCTTTTCTCTCTCACCTCAATCTGTTACCTACTCTCACGCTATCACCCCTTGAAGATACCACTGCACTGAAGCTCTGCGCACTTGGCTTGCTTGCTTATTTAGGCAGAGTAATGAAATCTTACATGCGTCGGTTCGCCCCCTAATGGTTTGGCGGAGTACTGGTCAAAAAGTGCTTGATCAGATATGCAGCAGAGCTCGCATTTTAAATGGAAATAAATCGCGATTTTCATTTAATTTAATCGTGGCAGCCAAAATCGCGATTTTCGATTAAATTCAATTAATTGTGCAGCCCTAGTAATTAGTCTTTTGATTTTTCCGTGAGGTTTGCCTTATGCAAAGAAAGACAGCATAGACGTTTTTTCCTCCCTATAAGTGGGGGGGACCAAACGAGGCGAATTTAAATCTGGGTGGGACGAATCCCCCCCGTCCCCCCCTCTATCTGCACCCATGGCCAGAGGTTCAAAAAGGGACATTGGCATCACATACCTCTCCGGTCCCCTGTGGAGACCACCTCTCCTCGACCCAACTCACGGAGGTCGCCCAGTTGCAGACCGAGTTTTCGGATGTGTTCTCGCCCCTGCCTGGTCGCACTAACCTCATAGAGCACCACATAGAGATGCCCCCGGGGATGGTAGTTACAGGCTACCTGAACACAAAAAAAAGGTGGTTCGGGAAGAACTTCAGACCATGCTCGAAATGGGCATCGTCGAGGAGTCCCACAGTGACTGGAGCAGCCCGGTGGTCTTGGTACCCAAGGCCGTCGGGTCGGTCCGGTTCTGTGTGGACTATAGAAAAGTCAACGCGGTGTCTAAATTCGACGTGTACCCAGTGCCTCGTATTGATGAGTTGCTCGATCGACTAGGCACGGCTCGCTTTTATTCGACACTGGATTTGACGAAGGGATATTGGCAGATCCCCTTGACTCCACTATCCCGAGAAAAAATGGCCTTTTCCACACCGTTTGGATTACACCAATTCGTCACACTTCCGTTTGGGCTGTTTGGGGCACCCGCTACGTTTCAGCGGCTGATGGACAGGGTCCTCTGCCCCCACGCCACCTATGCGGCCGCCTATCTCAACAACATAATCATATATAGTAATGACTGGCCAAGGCACCTTGAACACCTAAGGGCCATCCTTAGGTCGCTGAGGCGAGCGGGGCTCACAGCCAACCCAAAGAAGTGTGCGATTTGGCGGGTGGAAGTACGGTATCTGGGCTTCCACTTGGGCAATGGGCAGGTGCGTCCCCAAATTAACAAGACCGCAGCAATTGCGGCCTGCCCGAGGCCCAAGACCAAAAAGGGGGTGAGACAGTTCCTGGGGCTGGCTGGCTATTATCGTAGGTTTATACCTAATTATTCGGACGTCACCAGCCCGCTGACTGATCTCACTAAAAAGGGGGCACCAGATCCAGTCCAGTGGACGGAGCAATGCCAGTGGGCTTTTTCTGAGGTAAAGGCTGCACTGTGTGGGGGGCCACTTTTACACTCCCCTGACTTTTCTCTCCCCTTTATATTGCAGACCGATGTGTCGGACAGAGGGCTGGGGGCGGTTTTGTCCCAGGAGGTGGAGGGGAAGGACCGCCCTGTCCTGTATATCAGCAGGAAGCTGTCAGTGCGTGAGGGGCGCTACAGCACCATAGAGAAAGAGTGTCTGGCCATCAAGTGGGTGGTCCTCGCCCTCCGGTACTACCTGCTGGGGCGCCCTTTCACCCTCTGTTCGGACCACGCGCCCCTCCAGTGGCTCCACCGCATGAAAGATGCCAACGCGCGGATCACCCGTTGGTATCTGGCGCTCCAACCCTTTAATTTCAAGGTGGTCCACAGGCCGGGGGTGCAGATGGTCGTGGCGGACTTCCTCTCCCATCAAGGGGGGGGGGAGTCGGCCGCAGGCCGGACAGCCGCCCGGCCTGAGTCGGGCGGTGGGGGTATGTGGCAGTGGGGGCGTGGTCAAGCGCCGGTCTGTGACAGGAGGGCGGAGTCAGGGAAGGTAAGTGGCAGAATCACTACACCTGAGAGCAATTAACCTGTGTTTGTGTGTCTTTCCAGTGACCGCACCTGATTTAAGAGGGAGAGCTGAGAGCAGAGTTAGAGCTGATCGCTGAACGAGACGCTAGTGCGTGTGTGTCTCTGTGTGTATGAAAAGTATATAGATTGTTAGACTGAAAAGTTTGGCAATAAAGCCGCTATTTACCCTGATCTCTGTCCTGCCATCCTCTGTACTCCACCCACACGTAGGGAACTTTACAATGACCTATAACATCATCAGATTTTCACACAAGTTCTAAAAGTAGATAAAGAGAACCCAGTTAAACAAATGAGACAAAATATTATACTTGGTCATTTATTTATTGAGGAAAATGATCCAATATTACATATCCATGAGTGGCAAAAGTATGTGAACCTTTGCTTTCAGTATCTGGTGTGACCCCCTTGTGCAGCAATAACTGCAGCTAAACGTTTCCGGTAACTGTTGATCAGTCCTGCACGCCGGCTTGGAGGAATTTTAGCCCATTCCTCCGTACAGAACAGCTTCAACTCTGGGATGTTGATGGGTTTCCACACATGAACTGCTCGCTTCAGGTCCTTCCACAACATTTCGATTGGATTAAGGTCAGGACTTTGACTTGGCCATTCCAAAACATTAACTTTATTCTTCTTTAACCATTCTTTGGTAGAACGACTTGTGTGCTTAAGGTCATTGTCTTGCTGCATGACCCACTTTCTCTTGAGATTCAGTTCATGGACAGATGTCCTGACATTTTCCTTTAGAATTCACTGGTGTAATTCAGAATTCATTGTTCCATCAATGATGGCAAGCCGTCCTGGCCCAGATGCAGCAAAACAGGCCCGAACTATGATACTACCACCACCATGTTTCACAGATGGGATAAGGTTCTTATGCTGGAATGCAGTGTTTTCCTTTCTCCAAACATATCACTTCTCATTTAAACCAAAAAGTTTTATTTTGGTCTCATCCGTCCACAAAATATTTTTCCAATAGCCTTCTGGCTTGTCCATGCGATCTTTAGCAAACTGGAGATGAGCAGCGACATTCTTTTTGGAGAGCAGTGGCTCTCTCTTTGCAATCCTGCCATGCACACCATTGTTGTTCAGTGTTCTCCTAATGGTGGACTCATGAACATTAACCTTAGCCAATGTGAGGGAGGCCTTCACTTGCTTAGAAATTACCCTGGGATCCTTTCTGACCTCGCTGACTATTACACGCCTTGCTCTTGGAGTGATCTTTGTTGGTCGACCACTCCTGGGGAGGGTAACAATGGTCTTGAATTTCCTCCATTTGTACACAGTCTGTCTGACTGTGGATTGGTAGAGTCCAAACTCTTTAGAGATGGTTTTGTAACCTTTTCCAGCCTGATGAGCATCAACAACACTTTCTGAGGTCCTCAGAAATCTCCTTTGTGAATTTCCTCCATTTGTACACAGTCTGTCTGACTGTGGATTGGTAGAGTCCAAACTCTTTAGAGATGGTTTTGTAACCTTTTCCAGCCTGATGAGCATCAACAACACTTTCTGAGGTCCTTAGAAATCTCCTTTGTTCGTGCCATGATACACTTCCACAAACATGTGTTGTGAAGATCAGACTTTGATAGATCCCTGTTCTTTAAATAAAACAGGGTGCCCACTCACACCTGATTGTCATCCCATGGATTGTAAACACCTGACTCTAATTTCACCTTCAAATTAACTGCTAATCCTAGAGGTTCACATATTTTTGCCACTCACAGATCTGTAATATTGGATCATTTTCCTCAATAAATAAATGACCAAGTATAATATTTGTGATGAGTCTTGGAATCCACGGACACATGTCGGCCGAAACGAATCCGAGAAAATCGCAAAAGAAGCTTTTTTTTTTCGAAAAAAATGCTTCTTTTGCGATTTTCTCAGATTTGTTTCGGCCAACATGTGTCCGTGGATTCCATGACTCATCACATTTTTTTCTCATTTGTTTAACTGGGTTATCTTTATCTACTTTTAGGACTTGTGTGAAAATCTGATGATGTTTTAGGTCATATTTCTGCAGAAATATAGAAAATTCTAAAGGGTTCACAAACTTTCAAGCAATTCTGTGAATATACATACATATATATATATACACACACACACACACAAAGAACTAGAGACCAGAGGTTTAAGCTGGAATACATGAAAGGTAGGGTGAACACGTCGCATAGTGAGTGGTAATACCAGTCTAACAGAACATGGGCTGATTACCTTCTTGATGAGGAAGGGTCCAAGGAACCTGGGTGCTAGCTTGCGAGAGACGGTCCTAAGTGGCAGGTGGCACGTGGAGAGCATAACTCGTTGAACTACTCGGTAGGTGGGTGCCTTGGAGTGATGTTTGTCGGCCTGCCTCTTGGATGCGAGTGCGGAGCGAATGAGTCTTCTCCGGGCCAATGCCCATGTCCTCCTGCAGTGGTGTATAAAGAGCTGGGCTGAGGGTACGGCGACCTCCTCCTCTTGGTTGGGGAAGTGGTGGTTGGTAACCTAGTGAGCACTGGAATGGAGAGAGACCTGTGGCAGAGGAAGGGAGAGTGTTATGTGTATATTAGATCCAGAGTAGGTACTTGCTCCAAGAACTGGCACCCCTGGACGCCATGCACCTGAGCGCAACCTCCAAAGCCTGGTTCGCCCATTCTGCTTGGCCGTTGGTCTGTGGGTGGAAGCCTGAGGAGAGACTACAGGTGGCTCCGATAAGTTTGCAGAAGGCTCTCCAGAACTGTGCAGTGAACTGAGGACCCTGGTCAGAAACAATGTCAGTAGGCAGACCATGTAGGCGGAAAACGTGGTGGCCGAGTAGTTCTGCGGTCTCTTTGGCTGAGGGGAGCTTGGGAAGAGGAATTAAATAGACGGTCTTAGAAAAACGGTCAATAACAGTGAGGATGCATGTGTTGCCACCTGAGTTGGGGAGTCCTGTGATGAAGTCCAGGGCGATGTGAGACCAAGGTCAATGCGGAGTTGGAAGGGGTCTTAGTAAGCCGGCAGGGGGTCGATTGGCTGTCTTGTTCCGGGAGCATGTGTCGCAGGCTGCCACAAACTCCTGGACGTCCTCCTTAATGGATGGCCACCAAAAGCACTGCTGGATGAGAGCCAGGGTTCGGGCGGCTCCCGGATGGCAGGCCAGCTTGGAGCCATGACCCCACTGCAGCACCTGAGTTCGCACAGGACAGGGAACAAACAGATGGTTATGAGGACTGTTGTTGGAGTTACCTTCACCAGGGTCCTGCTCCAGGGCCTTCTGCATGAGCGTCTCAACCTCTAGAATAGCGGTTCTCACCGGGCAGTGTGGAGGAAGGATGGTCTCAGGTGGCTTGGACTCCTCTTGGTGGGGAGAGAACATCCTGGACAGGGCGTGCAGTTTGTCGTTCTTGGAGCTTGGGCGGTAGGAGAGCTTGAAGTTGAACCGGGAGAAAAAGAGAGACCAATGGGCTTGACGGGAATTGAGACGTTTGGTGGACTTGAGGTACTCCAGGTTTTTATGGTCAGTCCAGACTAGGAAAGGGAGATCAGACCCCTCGAGCCAGTGCCTCCACTCCTCCAAGGCTAGTTTCACGGCCAGTAGTTCTCGGTCACCGATGTTGTAGTTCTGTTCGGCTGGGGATAGCCGGTGGGAGAAGAAGGAGCATGGGTGGACCTTGTTGTTGTTGGCCCTCTGGGATAGGATGGCTCTGACCCCTGACTCGGAGGCGTCGACCTCAACGATAAACTGCTTGGTGGAATCGGTTATGGTGAGAATGGGTGCTGTGGTAAACCTGCGCTTGAGACTGGAAAAGGCTTTATCTGCTTCCTCCCCCCACTTGAACTTGGTCTTGGTCGAGGTCAGGGCTGAGAGAGGTCCAGCCACTGTGCTGAAGTCGCGCATGAAGCGCCTGTAGAAGTTGGCGAACCCCAGGAAGCGCTGGAGCTCTCGTCTCGAAAACGGGGTTGGCCAGTCAGCGACTGCCTCCAGCTTGAGGGGGTCCATTTGGATCTTTGCTGGAGAGATGATGAACCCCAGGAACAAGACAGAGCCTTGGTGGAACTTGCTCTTTTCCGCCTTGACAAACAACTTGTTCTCTAGCAGGCACTGGAGGACCTGCCAGACATGACCCCGATGTTCCTCCAGGGAGCGGAAGAAGATCAGGATGTCATCCAGGTACACAAAAATGAAGATGTTTAGGAAGTCCCTTAAGACGTCATTAATGAGTGCCTGGAAGACTGCAGGCACGTTGGTCAGGCCGAAAGGGACCACGAGGTACTCATAGTAACCAGTGGTGGTGTTAAAGGCCGTCTTCCACTCGTCCCCCTCCCTGGTCCTGACGAGATGGTATGCATTGCGTAGATCTAGCTTGGTGAATACCTTGGCTCCCTGGAGTAATCCAAAGGCCGTGGTCATGAGTGGTAGTGGGTAGCGGTACTTGACCGTGACGGCATTGAGACCCCAATAGTCAATGGAGGGGCGGAGCGGCTTGTCCTTTTTTTCCACAAAGAAGAATCCCACCCCTGCTGTGGAGGAGGAAGGGCGAATGATCCCAGCTACCAAAGATTCGGAGCTGTACTTCTCCATGGCTTGCCTTTCGATGGGAGAGAGAGAGTAGAGTCGTCCTTTGGGTGGTGCTGTTCCAGGTAGGTGGTCAGCTCCACAGTCATAGGGTCTGTGAGGAGGGAGGGACACTGCTCGGGTCTTGCTGAAAATGAGTTTGACATCCAGATATTCCAAAGGCACATGAGAGAGGTCGGGGAACTCGATGGCTGAAGGCTGCGGTGGTTTGGCGGGAGGCAGAGTGAAGTTCAGACAGGAAGCTAGGCAGGACTGGCTCCAGCCTAGGATGGTATTGTCAGCCCAGTTAAGGTGGGGGTTGTGCTGCGTTAACCATGGCAATCCTAGGACGATGGGTACATGGGGGTTGTTCATGACGTGAAGCTGGATGGTTTCTGAGTGGTTACTGGAAATCCTTAGGGTGAGCGGGGCGGTAAAGTGGATAATGCTGGTCAAGCCAGTGCCATTGAGTGTCAGGACAGTGAGAGGGATGTCGAGAGCAAGTAGCAGGATTCCCAGACGCTTGGCAGTGGTGGAGCAGATCAGGTTCCTGTCCGCCCCCGAGTCGACGAGGGCCTGGATTTGGTGATGCTGGTTGTCACGGATAATGATGACAGGAAGTAATGGATGATTAGCAAGGGACTGGTTCCGAGCATTGCCCACCAGGGCCCCTTGATTCACTGGTGGGCTCATCCTTTTAGCAGGCAGGCTTGGCAGATGTGTCCCAGCTGACTGCAGTAGAAGCAGGCCCCCATGCTCCGCCAGCGATGTCGTTCCTCCACTGACACCTGAACCCGGTCTACCTGCATGGGTTCGACGGACGTGGCAGGAGGTGGAGAGGAGGTGAAGCTGGGGCGGTTCTTCTCTCTCCTCCATTGCTGGATCCGAGCGTCAATGCAGTTGGCGAGGTCCATGAGGTTGGAGAGCTCTGATGGCAGTTCCCGTGATACCAATTCGTCCTTGATGGCGTTGGACAAGCCGTGCAGGAACGCGTCGATCTGGGCATTCTCATTCCAACCATACAAAGCCCCCAACGTCTGGAACTCGATGGCATAATCCGAGGTAGACCGGGACCCCTGCCGCAGCTCCATGAGCTCTCTGGCTGCCTCCCAACCAGACAAAGAGCAGTCGAAAGTTCGCCTCATCTCCTCGGAGAAATCCTTGAAACTGGAACAAAAGGATGCATTGGCATCCCAGACCGCTGTTCCCTACTCTCTGGCCTTACCGGTGAGGAGTGTTATTGTATATGCTACCCGGGAGCATTCTGTGGGGAAGGCCAGAGGTTGCAACTCTAGGATCAACAAACATTGAGACAGAAACGATCTGCAAGTACTTGGTTCTCCCTTGTAGGGCTGAGGCGCTGGAAGTCTCGGTTCGTGGAGAAAGGTGGTGGCAGGAGCTGAAGTAGGAGACGGCTGAGCAGGGGTAGGCACAGCTTGACAGCACTGCATCTGCATGGTGAGAAGGTTGAGTGCGTTGGACAGGGTGATGAGGTTCTGGGTAATTTGTTGTAGGTCTTGTTGGTGGGTCCTGAGGAGGGTCCCTTGCTGTTGGATGGACGTTCTCAGATGGGCGAGTTCTGCTGGATCCATGTTGGCCAGAACATACTGTTAGGGTGGCTGGAGGTATGGTGAAGTTCAGATCCAAACGCAGAACACAGACAGTAATCCAATAAATAAGATGATTTAATATAGGGAAGAAAGGGCATGGCAAAAGGTAAACAAGCAGGACAAAAAACAAATGGCAAAAATAGTCCGGGCAAAATGAGAACAAACAACTTGACAAAAACATGAGACAGGCAAAGACAAAAACGCTAGCACAAAAAAAACCCTGAGCAAGAAATAACCCTTAGTGCAAAAAACCATGAACCAGAAAAATGCTAGTGCATAAACCATGAACAAGAGAAAATCGCTAGAGAGGAAAAACCATGAGGAGCAAGAGAGGCACAGAAATGGCTAGAGAAGCAAACAAGACGTTCTGGCAAGGTCTGAGAACGGCATATTTATAAGCAGCAGTGAAAACCAGGAAGTGAATGCAGGTGAGAAGGAATTCCTGTCCCAGATCGGCGCTGGCGTGAGAGATCCATAATCTCCGGAGTGGATGTTTGGGGCAGAGCACGACACACGCAGAACATGCAAACTCCACACAGAAAGGCCCTCACTGGCTGCTGGGCTCAAACCCAGGACCTTCTTGTTGTGAGGCGCCAGTGCTAACCACTACACCACCGTGCCGCCCCTGTTTCCTACAAATATTACAATATATTACGACGGAAATTGCTTTGTAATACAAATGATCATGGTGATCTGTTTCTCCTTTCAACTCCATCTGCTTTTATAATTAAGAGACAAGGAGAAACTTTTACACTGTCCTCCTGGGAAATTAGTTTTCCCAGTATATTTCAATGATGTATGATTAAAATAGGACAGTAACGCAGGTACTGTGTACATGTTTTATCAACTCAACTATTCTTCACACTCGTTTCAACTGAGAACAAGAGCAGAACAAGTTTATCTCTCTTACTGTGTTTGGAATCTGATGTACTACCAAATGTTCACAAGATGGCAGAAAAACACTGGGTATAAAAGTCATATACACACACACATACATATACACAGCGCCCTCCACAATTATTGGCACCCCAGTTAAGATGTGTTAAAAGCCTTAAAATAAATTTAATTTTTATTGCAGAAGCATAATCTCACACTGAAAATTGTAGAAAAATGTAACCCTTAACTCAAGTGAACTTAAAAAAAATCCCTGACTAAGAAATAATTATTTTCATAAAATCACCTGTTCCACAATTATTGGCACCCATAACAATTCCTACAAAATAAATGTAATTGAAGCATTTCTGGCGGCACGGTGGTGTAGTGGTTAGCGCTGTCGCCTCACAGCAAGAAGGTCCTGGGTTCGAGCCCCGGGGCCGGCGAGGGCCTTTCTGTGTGGAGTTTGCATGTTCTCCCCGTGTCCGCGTGGGTTTCCTCCGGGTGCTCCGGTTTCCCCCACAGTCCAAAGACATGCAGGTTAGGTTAACCGGTGACTCTAAATTGACCGTAGGTGTGAATGTGAGTGTGAATGGTTGTCTGTGTCTATGTGTCAGCCCTGTGATGACCTGGCGACTTGTCCAGGGTGTACCCCGCCTTTCGCCCGTAGTCAGCTGGGATAGGCTCCAGCTTGCCTGCGACCCTGTAGAAGGATAAAGCGGCTAGAGATAATGAGATGAGATGAGATGAGATGAGATGAAGCATTTCTGTCATTTCTACTGTAGTTTATAAAGTTGATCATAGTATCTAGGAACCTTTAATTAGTAATTCATCACATCCTGTTTCCCTGGGGTATAAATATGATGTGACACAGAGGCCTATTTCTCTTATCCACTCTTCAACATGGGAAAGATAAGAGAACACACCATTCAAGTAAGGCAGATGTGTGTTGACCTTCATAAGTCAGGTAATGGCTACAAGAAAATAGCCACTCGCCTACACCTGCCCATATCTACCGTACAGTCAGAGGAATCGTCAAGAAGTTTAAAACAACTGGAACAGTGGCAAACAAGCCTGGACGAGGATGCAAGTTTATCTTGCCACCATGCACAGTGAGGAGGATGGTAAGAGAAGTAAAAAGTTCTCCAAAGCTCACTGTTAGAGAATTGCATCAAAGAGTAGCATCTTGGGGTCACAAAGTCTCCATAACAACCATCAGGTGCTATCTACATGCCAACAAGCTGTTTGGGAGGCATGCACGGAAAAAGCCTTTTCTCACGTACAAGCATAAACGTAAACGTCTGGAGTTCACTAAGGGGTACTGGGACTTCAACTAGGACCGTGTGCTTTGGTCAGATGAGACCAAGATAGAGCTTTTTGGCAACAAACACTCTAATATACCATCAGGTGCTATCTACATGCCAACAAGCTGTTTGGGAGGCATGCACGGAAAAAGCCTTTTCTCACGTACAAGCATAAACGTAAACGTCTGGAGTTCACTAAGGGGTACTGGGACTTCAACCGGGACTGTGTGCTTTGGTCAGATGAGACCAAGATAGAGCTTTTTATCACAAAAGATGAGTATGCGGAAAAGCACCTCATGCCCAGTGTGAAGTATGGGGGAGGATTGGTGATGCTGTGGGCCTGTTTCTCTTCCAAAGGCCCCGGGAACCTTGTTAGGGTGCATGGCATCATGAACTCTTTGAAATACCAGGACATTTTAAATCAAAATCTGGTGGCCTCTGCCCAAAAGCTGAAGATGGGTCGTCACTGGATCTTTCAGCAAGATAATGACCCTAAATATGTGGCCAAATCTACGCAAAAATGGTTCACCAGACACAAAATCAAGCTCCTCCCATGGCCATCTCAGCCCCCAGACCTCAACCCAATTGAAAACCTGTGGGGTGAGCTGAAGAGGAGAATGCATAGGAGAGGACCCAGGATTCTGGATGATTTAGAGAGATTGTGCAAAGAGGAATGGTTGAATATCCCTCTCTCTGTATTCTCCCATCTTGTGAAATGTTATAGGAGAATATTAAGTGCTGTCTTGTTGGCAAAAGGGAGTTGTACAAAGTATTAACATCAGGAGTGCCAATAATTGTGGCACACATGATTTCATGTAAAAGAATTATTTCTTAATGTGGGATTTTTTTCCCACTGAATAAATGCACTTGAATTAAAGGTTGGATTTTCTCTCTTTCTTTGCATTGTTGTCCTATATTATTTAAAAAAATGAATTTATTAGAAGCCTAAGAACATATCTTAACGAGGGGTGCCAATAACTGTGGAGGGCACTGTATATATATGTGTGTATTGAAAAAGTACAAATTTACAAAACCAACACGGCAACATCATCATGTTCTCATCCTATTAAATATAGGGATAAAATCAGATAAAAATCTAGTATAAACAACTTATAATCATCTTCTTTTTCTTTTGGCTGCTCCCGATTAGGGGTCGCCACAGCGGATCTTTCGTCTCCATTGCTCCCTGTCTTCCGCATCCTTCTCTACCACACCTGCCACTTTCATGTCCTCTCTCACCACATCCATGTATCTCCTCTTTGGCCTTCCTTGTTTTTGTGTGCCTGGCAGCTCCATCCTCAACATTCTCCTTCCAACATGCTCTGCATCTCTTCTCAGGATGTGCCCATACCATCTCAGTCTCATCTCATTCTCTCTAGCCGCTTTATCCTGTTCTATAGGGTCAGCCTATCCCAGCTGACTACGGGCGAAAGGCGGGGTACACCCTGGACAAGTCACCAGGTCATCACAGGGCTGACACATAGACACAGACAACCATTCACACTCACATTCACACCTACGGTCAATTTAGAGTCACCGGTTAACCTAACCTGCATGTCTTTGGACTGTGGGGGAAACCGGAGCACCCGGAGGAAACCCACGCGGACACGGGGAGAACATGCAAACTCCACACAGAAAGGCCCTCACTGGCCACGGGGCTCAAACCCGGACCTTCTTGCTGTGAGACGACAGCGCTAACCACTACACCACCGTGCCGCCACATATCACAATATCATCCGCAAACATCATGTTCCATGGTGACTCTTGCCTCACTTCATCCGTCAAGCCATCCATCACTATGGCAAACAAGAAAGGACTCAAAGCAGATCCTTGATGAAGCCGCACTTTCACCTTGAACCATTCAGTCGTTCCAACTGCACACCTCACTGCTGTTTCACTGTTTTCATACGTCAGTATAAACAACTTATAATACAAAATTGAAAATAAATTATGTAGGAAATGCTGTAGTTAAAGTTGTCCATGGATAGAAAGGAACAAATAAACACGCAAGAAAACTAATAATTGAAAAAAACCCTCCATCCATCCATCCATCCATCCAAGGACGGATGGATGGATGGATGGTTTTTTTTTTCAATTATTAGTTTTCTTGCTTGTTTATTTGTTCCTTTCTATCCATGGACATCCATCTCTTATCTAATTCAGTGGGAAAATGTTTTAAAATATACAATCTTTCTGCTTTGGCTCCTTTAACAAATTTTAAGGATATTGAAATATAATTTAAATTCGTTTAAGAAAGAAACAAAATTGGGAGATGATTTTAGGATTCTATTCTCGTGTATAATCTTGTCTGTGATTTCGCAATTTTGGCCAGAAATCGTAAATGAACCGTTTGGGTGCCGAAAGAATCGACTCTCACTGTTCAGCTGAATCGATTGCTCTGGCTCGTTAAAATGTGACGTCGCCTATCACATGATGTTCCTGCGTCGCTGCACTCGCCTCTCCTTGGACCAATGACAAACCCGCTTATTAGCATACGGACTGTTGCCATGGAAATGGCTCGCAAAACTACAACAAACCGATGATGGAGGTGACTTCAGTAATGGATTTAAGCTAGCTAGTTCCATTAGAAAGTCGTTAGAAAAGCAGCGACAAACACTAAATTACATTCAGACCGATTTAGTAGTATTCTAAGAGTGTTATTTATGAATAAAAACAACCCGACTATGTTTTTAGTCACAACATCAACAGGATAGTAGCTAGCAAGAGTTAGCATTAGCTAACATGTAGCCTGGATCAACCTAGGATTGATAGAACTGCTGCTCTGACTATAACTAACTCTTTAACTAAAAATTTTTTTTTTACAAATGGGTACAGGTGTTAAGCTCTCCTAGTAACACATTTTAAAAGTGAGTGACTCATGGAAATAAAATCATCAGCATTATTATTATTATTATTATTATAAAAATACAGATTTAGATGATCAGATGTTCATACAGAGAACAGTTAGTTCATGAACTTAGCTCTAAAAGCATTTCTTTTAGGTATATGGATAAAGACATGGAAGCATATGAGCAAATTCTTGAACTTGGCAGAGGAGGAGCGGGTGTCGTCTTGCTGATGAGACACAAAGAAACAAAGAAATTCTATGCTGTGAAGAAAATAGAAGTTGACAACTCTCGAAAAACAAAGTGCAAAGACAACGTACTGCAAGAGGCTGAAATTCTGAGGAATCTGAGACACCCCCATATTGTGACATGGAGCAACACGTTCTTTGATCCAGAAAAAAAGCACATCTACATTGCTATGGATTACTGTGATGGTGGGACGCTGGATGAGCAGATTAAAGGCAGAAAGGCAGAAGAATATTTCTCAGAGTCTGCTGTTATGAAATGGTTTGTGCAGATCGTCATGGCGGTCAGTTATATTCATTCTGTCAGAATTCTGCACAGAGATATTAAGCCCTCCAATGTACTGCTAACAAAAAGGGGGATGATTAAGTTGGGAGATTTTGGAATATCAAAGATCATGAACCACACACTGGACATGGCTTCCACATGCGTAGGGACACCCAGCTACCTCAGCCCTGAACTGTGCCAGGATGTTCCATACAGCACCAAATCTGATATATGGGCCCTTGGCTGCTTACTGTATGAGATCTGTGCACTTAAACCAGCTTTTATTGCTAAGAATCTCCTGAGTTTGTTTTATAAGATTATCAAGGGTGAATACAGCTTGGTGCCTGCTGGCTACTCGGATAACCTTCACACACTGATCAAGAAGATGCTGTGCTTGCTTCCTGAAAACAGACCAAGTGCTAGCTGCATTCTGGCCACGCCCTCTGTGAAGGAACATCTGGAACTGTTTATTCAGCATCAAGAGACAGAATTGACAAAGGTTAATACTGATCCCATACCTGCTCAGAGCGAAGATACCACATTAACCTGGAACGACAGTGTTCGCATTGAAGTGCCTGATTTGCATGAAGCTGAGAATATGGAAGAAAACGGTCAAGTGCCTGTTATTGTAGAGGACGAAGTGACACATGCTGGGACTGAGTCCGAATATTCAGAAGACTTTGATGAAAATGACAGCATGTCGTCCATTGAAGATTATTCAAAGAAGAATTCCTCCCCCTCTAGTTTAGAGCATGGAGGAGTTGCAGAAGGGCTGCATGGTAAGCAGAGATGATTTGTAGATGAGACACCCATCGAATGATTTGCTTTCCATCTCACATCTTCATACTGAGTTTATCATCTTTATGAACAAAGTGTGTAATCACATATCAGTATGACAGTATAGCAAAATGAGAAAATGTAAAACAGTTAGACATAAGGGTATATTAGTAAAGATAATAAAATCACAAAAAATATTTCAAGATACAGTACAGCTTTGAGATATAGTCAAGCCGGAAAGTCTGCACACCTCTTTCACCTTCTTCATGTTACAGACTTATTCTACAATAGATTGAGTTCATTTTTTGTCACAAAATAGCCCATAATGACAAAGTGAAAGCAGATTTTTAGAAAATATGCAATTTTATTTTCCTGACAAAAATAGGTTATTTAGGGGTTACATATCTGTACACACCCTTAGCCTAATACTTGGTTGATGCACCTTTGGCAGCAATTACAGCTTTGAGGCGTCTTGGGAAAGAAGCTATGAGCTTGGCACACTTGTTTCTGGACATTTTTGCCCATTCCTCTTGGCATATCCTTGCAAGCTCCGTCAGGTTGGATGGGGAGCATCGCTACACAGCCATTTTCATCTCCTTCCACTGATGTTCAATTGGATTCAGGTCTGGGTTCTGGCTGGGCCACTCAAGGACATTCACAGACTTTCTCTGAAGCCACTCCTTTGTTCTCTTGGGTGTGTGCTTCGGGTCGTTGTCATGTTGGAAGGTAAACCTTCACCCCAGTCTGAGGTCCAGAGTGCTCTGGAGCAGGTTTTCTTCAAGGATCTCGGTGTACTTAGCTGCATTCATCTTTCCCTCTATCAGGACTAGTCTCCCCATTCCTGCTGCTGAAAAATATCCCCACATCATGATGCTGCCACCGCCATGCTTCACTGTAGGGATGGCATTAGCCAGGTGATGAGCGGTGCCTGGTTTCCTCCAGACGTAACGCTTGGTATTCAGGCCAAAAAGTTGAATTTTGGTTTCATCAGACCAGAGAATCTTGTTTCTCATGGTTTGAGAGTCCTCTAGGTGCCTTTTGGGAAACTCCAAGCGGGCTGTCATGTGCCTTTTACTAAGGAGTGGCTTCTGTCTGGCCACTCTACCATAAAGGCCTGATTTGTGGAGTGCTGCCTGGATGGTTTATCTTCTGAAAGGTTCTCTCATCTCCACAAGGATACGCTGGAGCTCTGTCACAGTGACCCTCGGGTTCCTGCTCACCTCCCTGGCCAAGGCCCGTCTTCCCCGATCACTCAGTTTGGCTGGGCGGCCAGCCCTAGGAAGATTCTTGGTGGTTCCAAACTTCTTCCATTTACGAATGATGGTGGCCACTGTGCTCTTTGGGACCTGTAAAGCTGCAGCTATTTTTCTGTACCCTTCTCCAGATCTATGCCTTGACACAATCCTGTTAATGAGGTCTGCAGATAATTCCTTTGACCCCATGGCTTGGAGTTTACTCTGACATGCACTGTCAACTGTGGGACCTTATATAGGCAAGTGTTGGCAATCCCCAATCATGCCCAATCAATTGAATTTACCACAGGTGGACTCCACACTGCAAAAAATTGAAAACTGAATTTGAGGAGAAAATTACTTAATGCTAGTGAAATTATCTTGCTGCATGGACAGATATTTTTACTTGATAAGACATCTTAGAATAAGTTGGTTGCAATCTAGAACTAGGTTTAATAATCTCAGAATTGGTGTCTTGTATTCTTCCAATAGGAAATGCTAGATCGTTTCAACTATTTTCAAGATATTTTCACTTGCTAAGATGTAATTTTTTGCAGTGCAATTTAGTTGTAGAAACATCTCAAGCAGTATCAGTGGAAACAAAATGCACCTCAGCTCACTTTTGGGTGTCATATCAAAGGGTGTGCACGCTTGTGTACATATGATATTTTACATTTTGATTTTTAATAAATTAGCACAAATGTCTAAAAACTTGCTTTCACTTTGTCATTATGGGCTATTTTGTGTAGAATTTTGTGACAAAAAATGAACTCAATCTATTGTAGAATAAGTCTGTAACGTAATAAAACGTGGAGAAGGAGAAAGGGGTGTGCAGACTTTCCGGCTTGACTGTATGCTACAGGATTAAAAACAGGGTAGCCTACTTTTCAAAGAACAAACATACAGTATCAGATTTTTTAAAAATCAGAGCAAACACTAATTCTGCATTGTTACTGAATGGCTAAGAGCTATCTTCTTATCCAGGGATGAGTCAGTATGTTTAACTAGTTGTATCTCTCTACACTAACTGTTTTAGCTGCTGTACATTGTGGATCCAATGTGTATACCAAAAACACTGTGAATACACCATGGATGGAATGCCAGTCCATTACAGGGTCTCACACACACACACACACACGCTCCTAGGGGCAATTTAGAGTAGCCAGTCCACCTACCAGCATGTTTTTAGGAGATGAGAAGAAACCAGATTGAGAGGCGTCTATATGACACCCTTAAATGTTCAAATATTTAAAAGAAATCAAATAATAAAGGAAGTGTGTTTGAATATTATTGGATGTTTGAACTGTGCTTAGCATTCTACCATTTAAGAATCAACAAGTGTCAGATACCTATAATCCAATACTTTTTAGTGACAGACCGGTCCAGTAGAAATGAAATAAAGGGTCCTGTGTGACAGTTCTAAGAAAAACTAAAAGAACACACAGTACAATGCAAAGTTTGCTGGATAAAGCTGACATTATACTGTCATGAAGTGTTCCATTGTCACACAAGTTTTACATCCTCTTTAGAAACAAAGTTCTTATCAAATACCATGATGATGGGAAAATGGCTATGAATGTTACATTACAGGTATTTAGCAGATGCTTTTATCCAGAGTGACATACAACAGACCCAGAGCAGCCTGGCGAGCAGTTAGGTGCCTTGCTGAAGGGCACTTCAGCCATTCCTGCTGGTCCAGGGAATCAAACTGGTGACCTTTTGGTCCCAAAGCTGCTTCTTTAACCATTAGGCCATGGATTCCCCACAAAATGTGGCCTAACATTTCACATTTTTATTTTTTATTTCAAAACCAGGGTGTTCTATTTATGTTAAATTAAATTTGTGCACTATGTGGTCCATGCTGCAGTTCTTCCTGAAGATATGGATGCTTGTGAGTACTCTGATGACTTTGAGGATGAGGACGAGTTGGCTGAAGTGGTGAGCTGTGCTCGAAATGCCATAGAGACTCTTTCAGGAGGTGATTCTCTTGAGCTGAAAGACAACAATGGTCCATTGGTCACTGTGAGAACTCTGAGAGAGAAGTACATTGGTCAGTATGCAAATGCTTTTTTTCCTGTATATGTATATAAAAATATGTTATATTGAGAATTTTTCTTACGAACGAAAATAATTTCAGAACTTTGCATCCTCAGGCCAGTTGTCATACATTGCCTTGTCATTTTTTTTTTCTTGAGACTGAGGAGGTCGTGAAAAACTTATTGGTTTTGGTTTGGTCTTTTCAGTTGATTTTTGCCTGATGTTTTGAATCTTTGTGTTTATGCATGAACAGTTTTGCTCTTTGGGGGTGGCTCAGTGGTTAAGGTTGCTGATTAGAAGGTTGGGGGTTCAAGCCCCAGAACTGCCAAGCTGCCACTGTTGGGCCCTTGAGCAAGGCCCTTAACCCTCTCTGCTTCAGGGGTGCAGTATCATGTCTGACCCTGTGCTCTGACCCCAGCTTCCTAACAAGCTGGGATGTACGAAGAAAAGAATTTCAGTGTGCTGTAATGTGTATGTGAAAAATAAAGTCTTTTTATTTGGAGAGTTTGAGATTCCAAACAACTGGGTGAACACTTTCCTTGGCACCACTTTGGAGCCCCCAAGTCATTAATAATATGAATAAATTTACATGTGATGATGATTTGCTGCAGTTGTGAAATAAGGCCTGTTCTCTCTGTTCATTTTGCAGAGAATGTTGGTCCTTTACTTTATGAAGAGATCAATGAACATTTTGTGAATGGCTTGAAACCGGAGGACCTTCAGCCACAGTTCCAGCACATAGTAGGAACCGACCATCTGGAGACCTGCTACCTCATATTCAACATTGACCAAGAGACCACGTGTTAAGCATGCAGCCTTCTTAAAGACCTTAAAACTGGCAAATATTACAATATGTTACAATAAGACATAGCAACTCCATAGATCATTCATTTAAATGATCTATGGAGAAATAAGAAGGCATTTGAGGTTAAAAAACCCTTCCATTATATATTTATTGTATTCTTCTAATATAATAATCATATATGATTCATACTAAACTATATAATGTTGCTGATGTTTTGAGTGATTATATTTTTCGTGTGTACGAACACAGGTATGTTTACTGGTGTTATATACAAAGGGCTATATCTTTTTTATTCCAGCAGATGGCAGTTTGTAGACAGAAAATGAATGTGCTGTCTTTTGGATGTATTACTGACTGTTTTGTTTTGTTTTTTGCCTATCTTGGCAAATGGTTACTTCTGCTGTTAATTTGATGATGATGAGTAGTAACACTAGGAAGGGAGTGGCCTAAAAAGAAGAAATACTACCTGATACTGATACAGAGGGAGATTTAGTAACAAAAACACAGTGTATTTATTATTTTAATCAAATTAAAGTAAGTTAAACCATATACCAAACTATCTACCAATTTATGAATCACAATACTTTAGTTGTTGATTTTGTCGTCACCTTGTGATCATGGTATCAACATCTGAATACTACTGCGCAAGTGTTGTATATAATATGAAAATGGACCAGATGTCCAGGCATGTCTCATTTGAGTTCAAATAGAAAGCAGGAACAAGAACACTCTTTTCTCTCACCTCCCAAATACATGTTAGAAAGTGAACTGGCTGTGCTCAGTTAAGTTGAGAATCTCTTACACTTGACTTATGCTATGGGCTACTATTAAGTGAACATTTTAGAGTGACTCTGTAACAGACAGTTGAGAGTCGACAGCATACAATCATCCAGCATACTTGTACAGTGTAGCAGCTCAATTTTTCAGCCATTCAACTATTGAACTTTTCCTCATCCTTTACATGGGAAACAAATGCACATATATTTCTGATGTACAGACAGTGAAAGGCAAAGTATACAAGACAGTAGAAAGAGCAGTGATGTTGTATGGTTTGGAGACAGTGGCACTGACAAAAAGGCAGGAGGCTGAACTGGAGGTAGCAGATGCTGAGATTTTCATTGGGAGTGACAAAGTTGGACAGGATTAGAAATGAAAATATTAAAGGGACAGCACATGTAGGACATCTTGGAAACAAAGTGAGAGAGGCAAGATTGAGATTGTTTGGACACAGACAAAGGAGAGATCCATGGTATATTGGGAAAAGAATGCTGGAGATGGAGTTGCCAGGGAGAAGGGAACAAGGAAGACCAAAGATGAGATTTATGGATGTGGTGAAGGAGGACATGAGGACGGTTGGTGCTACAGAAAAAGATACGGAGGACAGGAGGAGATGGAGGGACATTATCCGTTGTGGCAACCCCTAAAAAGTACAGCCAAAAGAAGAAGATGACACAATCCCCCTTTCCCTCTCCCAATCTTTTGATATATCTTACAATTGAAAAGGTTCTCTACATCATAGACACACTGTCTGTACTTATAATTTGCCTTTGTTTGCTTTGTTTAGTAATTTCCTTTCTCCTTCTATGGCGCCCTTCTGGCAAAGTTGTATCCAGAAAGTTAACATACCCAGACACCATTGCCAGAGACTCGGGCATCGATATTGAAGACCTGGGTACAGCGATGCAGGAGTGTTGTGTCTGGGGAGAGTTAGTAATGGGAATTTCGCCCACCAGTCTGTGGTTGAAGAATGATGATGATGATGTTTGCTTTGTTAACTCAAATTATTTTCTATGAAACAAGATCTTTGTGGACACTGAGTATTTTTAAACCATCCCAGTTTGCTGTAAAAACATGACCCTGTCATCTCTATCATTAACCTTCCTTATTAACCTGCTACTCCTCCTGTACTGAAAATATTCATAGAATGAGTATGGGGCAACATGATTCCTCCCCCAATGGTTCTTGATTAGCAGTTGTTGCAGTTCCCATTTTGACCACAAGGTGCAATAACGACTACTGTACTTATTATGGAACTAAACGGGGTAGTGAGCATGCTGCCCCATGATTGCACATCTAGAAAAGTGAGCAGATCAATGGAACATGAGCTAATCTGTCAAATAGCAACAATTGCATAAATTGTTAGTCATGCAAAAGAGGTAATTAGTCTTTCATTAATAGCGGTTACTACTACTCTTATTCCACTTTCGTACATAACACAGCAAGGTTTTTCCATGTAGAATTTTTTGTTCCATCGGCTGCAGATCTGCTCCACATTGCTTACATTCCCTCCTCCTAACCAGCTTGACCTAAATCTAAAGAAAAATGGAGAAAACTGTCACACACAACTGTATAATATGCTGCTTTTTATTCAAACAGGCTCACAGTTTGATTCTGGGGTAAGGTTATGATGATGATAATAATGTATGATAATATTATCTCATAGGTCCTTGTAGTCAGAAGATGAAGTGGTGTGAGCATTTAACACTGACAGAATAATATTCTATTTTACTGACTAACATGGGGCATTGGTGAAACAATGAGCTGTAACTGCTCTACCTACCCGCGAGTGCTTCGCCCCATGACACAGAATAGCAATTTATAAAATTAGCAGAAATTGCAGAGGTGTGTTATAGTCACGCATTGTGCTCTCTTTATAACAGACTGGTAACAACAGGGGTGTATTTAATTGGTATTCTTCTAAATGCTCTCTCAGCCCGGTGCCGTATGTCCACTCAGTACTGCAGGGCCTTTCCAACAGTGGATTACTGACTCACACAGAATATGTTTTCTGCAGTGCAGTGGATCACCTTCAGTTTTAACTAACCCACTGAGTTTATAAAATGAACAATAACTATTCCTTTTAATATTGTTTGATGAAAAGTATTTTACTTTAAACCATATTCTGAAGTACACTTTCATAGACCTGGTATATAAAATCTCAGCAAGTCCTTTTTTGTAACCAGTTATTATTTGATTAAATAGGGGGAAAAAAGTCTTTCTAAATGTCTACACAGCACGTGGAGAAACCCAGGATATAACTTCAAAAGCTTAGTGTTCTATGTTGACTCGACATCTAGCCAGCATTTGAGTAATGAACAAATAGCTGTAGAAATTCCTTATGGCGTCGATAAACTCCCATGGAACAAATCTAAAAAATCTGCACTTCACTTGAACTGAATGAGAAGTGGGTCTGAGCTAAAGAGAAAAAAAAACATCTATGAAAAATTCACAAGCAATCTCATAAAACACAGCTTTTTTCTCCAGGTTACAGTCTCTTGGGATGAGAAAGGGTGAAATACCAGTCGTATCTGGTTCAGACCTGGTTCATGGAGCCTTTAAAAATCTTAATAAGACTGATAGAACATCCACTATGCTTTATTCATCTGCATGTGAGCACAGCAGGGAGGAAGCAAAGGTAGCACAAGCGCCGGCTGGTGTGAAGCAGTTTCTACGAGCCAACTTAGCACTATCCATCCTGTCCTATGACACTTGCAATCTGGTCAGTATTTCATCCATAGTGGTGTTAATGACTGTAAAAGCCTGCTACTTGTGGCTTTGAAAGCAATGTGCTAAATGTGACATGCCATTGACTGCTGCAACAGTCCTCAAAACTTCCGTGAAAAATGTTTCATCCATCAGGTCTCATCACTTACACTCATTCAGACTTTCTCACTTTGGAGCTCAGACTCCATAAGAGCTTAGTGCTGAAATACTGTGCCTTTCTCCAAGATAAAACACAGCTCTGCACTTATAACTGGCCATTGTACTTGTGGGTTGCTTTTGTCTGATGCTAATCTTAAGTACATATTTTTCTTTCTTTTATGAATTATACTGCTTACTAGACCCATTTATAATTATGTGATTAAAGAATTTTAAACCTTTCACACATAGTGTCCACACATATTGCTGTTTTAAAGAAAATATAGACCCCTCCAAAAGTATTGAAACAGCAAGGCCAAATATATTGCTCTTGCTACATGATGAAGACTTGACTGACTGAAGACTAAAGATTTGGGTTTGAAATTAAAAGATGAATATGAGATGATGGATCAGAATTTCAGCTTTAATTGCCTGATATTTGCATCTGCATGTGTTAAATAATTTAGAACGTGGCATAGTTGATGGCAGACCACCCTATTTTTCCATTTTTAAGTGAGCAAAAGTATAGGAACAAATAGTCTTAAAGGTGACATATTATACCCCTTTTTCACAAGTTGGCATAGTTCCCTGAGGTCTTAATGAAATGTCAGTAACATGCTTTGGTCAAAATACCACAAGGATAAAGCACCATAGCACCCCTCTCACCCTGTCTAAACAGCTTTGATCAAAACGGCTGATTTGAGCACCTGTTCCTTTAAATGATAATGAGCCACTACTCACCCACTTCCTTCTTTCACCAGCTAATCAGGTAGCATGTTCTTCATGAATATCCATTTTCAAGGGCAGTTCTCAAGCCGGGCCTTTCTGTGTGGAGTTTGCATGTTCTCCCCGTGTCCGCGTGGGTTTCCTCCGGGTGCTCCGGTTTCCCCCACAGTCCAAAGACATGCAGGTTAGGTTAACTGGTGACTCTAAATTGACCGTAGGTGTGAATGTGAGTGTGAATGGTTGTCTGTGTCTATGTGTCAGCCCTGTGATGACCTGGCGACTTGTCCAGGGTGTACCCCGCCTTTCGCCCGTAGTCAGCTGGGATAGGCTCCAGCTTGCCTGCGACCCTGTAGAAGGATAAAGCGGCTAGAGATAATGAGATGAGATGAGTTCTCAAGCCATGAGTGGAGACACTCAGATGTTGAAAGGGGAGCCAGATCTGAATGGCTTGTTGAAGCACGTTTTCTGAAATAGGCAGCCCCCCAAAACAACAACAACAACAAACGACTGCATTGTCTTATTTCAGAGTTTGTGGGTTGGTGTGTACTCCAGATAGCCAAATGTATGTGCACAAGTACCGAAAAAGTGAGTTTTCATAATACAGTATATCAAGTCAAGCCAAGTCAACTTTATTGTCAAATATACTATACATGCTCGACATACAGCACAGATGAAATTTCAGTCCTCTCTGACCCACGGTGCAAACAGGCAATGCAATAAATAAAAATAAAATAATTGAAATAAACAATATAAACAGTATAAACACTCTAGATAAGAACTAGACATAGACTAAACAATCATATATATATATATATATATATATATATATATATATATATATATATATACACACACACACAAACAGTATAAACACTCTAGATAAGAACTAGACAAACTAGACAAACTAAACACTCAAATACACACACACACACACACACACACACACACACATAAATTCATGCAAATAAACAGTCAAGGGCACTTGAGGTATAGCAGGTAGACATGAAATAAGCAGTATAAACAATTAACTAATAGCTGTTAAGGTGAGGTAGTGCAGAATAGTGCAAATGAGCGAGGCAAAGTGAAATGTGCAGTCCCTGAGTTCAGTGTGTTCATGAACGTTGAGAGTATGTGTGTGTATGTGTGTGTGCGTGTGTGTGTGTGTGTGTGTGTGTGTGTGTGTGTGTGTATGGGGGGGGGGTAACTGTGAGGGTGACATGTCAGATGCTGAAGGGGGGCAGGGGGGTGTGCGAGCAGAATCTGTGGCAGGGGGCAGAGGGGGGAGGAGGGGCAGAACAGGGAGGAAGTTGAGCCTCCTGACCACCTGGTGAAAGAAACTGTCCTTGAGCCTGCTGGTTTTGGCCCGGAGACTCCGCAGTCTCCTCCCCCACGACAGCAGACTGAAGAGGCTATATCCCCTTTAAAGTAAATTAAATTAAACAATACTTAATATCTGGTAATATATCCTTTGCTTACAATAACTCCATCAAGTCTTAAAACCACTGACATCACCAAACTGTTGCATTCTTTTTTGTGATGCTTTTCCAGGCTTGTAATCTATTGGTTAATGTTTTACTGTCCCAACTTTTTTTTTGACATATGTTGCAAAAATCAAAACTGAAACAAGTGTTGACTTTGAAAAACAATAAAAGTTCATGAGGTAAAAAATCAAATATTGTGTAACATCAAACATCACACTCACTCCTCCACAGACCCACCTGGGTGTACCCTGGTCCACCAAGGTGAAGACCTCTCTGGCCCCCAGCACAGGAACTGGAGGAACTATTCAACCAATTCCAGGATGTCTATGCAGCAGAACCAGGGCCGACCCACCTGACCCATCCCGACCCCCCCCGGGGGGGTTTCTGGTCCGGCAACGCCCCATTGCATCCCAGAGGCCTGCTGTCATGCGATTGAGGAGGAAGTGCCTCAAATGCTTCAAGCTGGCATCATTGAGGAGTCCAGCAGCCCCTGGTCAAGGCCCATCATGGTGGTGTCCTAGCCCGATGGAAGTCTGAGACTCTGCAACTACTTCAGGAAGCTCAACACAATCTCAGACTTCGACAGCTACCCCCTGCCCAGGGTCGATGACCTGGTTGACAGGCTGGAGAAGACCCACTTCATATCAACACTAGACTGAAACAAAGGCTACTGGCAGGTGGCCCTGATGCACCAGGCCCGACCCAAAATCGCCTTTATCATTGCGTCGGGCCACTGGCAGTACCAGGTCCTCCTCTTTAGCCTCCATGGATCACTAGCAACATTTCAACGCCTCATGGACATTGTCCTCCACCCCCACTGGGACCTCACTGCCGCATATCTGGATGACATTATCATCCCTTCATCCACCTGGGCCGATCACCTGAACCATCTCAAATCCATCCTGGGGGATCTGTGGAAAGCTGGGTTAACTGCCAACTCCCAGAAGCGCCATCTGGAGTTGACCAAGGCACAGTACCTGGGCTATTGCATTGGCTGAGGCCTGCTGAAGCCGCAGGCTAAGAAGATAGAGGCCATGCAGAACTACCCCGGCCCACCACCAAGTGCCAGGTATGTGCCTTCTTGGGGTTAGCTGGTTACTACCATAGATTCATGTCCAACTTCTCTTCTCTAGCCTCTTCACTCTCAGATCTTACCAAGAAGGGGGAGCCTGACAAGATAACGTGGACCGGTCAGATGAAGCAGGCATTCCAGGCCCTTAAGGAGGGCTCACCACTGGTCCCATCCTCCGAAACCTGAATTTTGACCTCCCATTCATCATCCAGATGGATGCCTTAGAGATGGGCCTGGGTGCCGTGCTGTCACAGGTCATAGAGGGCAAAGTGCACCCCGCACTATACATCAGCCGCAAGCTACTTTCAGCTGAGAGGAACTACGCGGCTGTGGAGAGAGAAGCCTTTGCCATTAAGTGGGCAGTAACCGAGTTGAGGTACTATTTGTTCAGTCATCATTTCACGTTGGTCACTGATCGTGCCCCACTCCAGTGGATGGCGGCCACCAAAGACACCAATGCTCATGTATCTCGCTGGTTCTTGTCATTGCAGGACTTCTCTTTCCAGGTCCAACATAGAGCAGTTCTCCAACAGGAGAACACAGACACCCTTTCCAGGAGCTACAGCCTCTGGGCTGAGCCTTGGAGGATGGTAGGCTTGGAGTTAAGGAGAGGGGAATGTGACAGTGACTCCAAAAAACCACTGCCCAGTGCACCGCTCCTCGCCCAACCGCTCCCATGGTGCAGAAGAAGCAGCGGTGCTTCAGCACCATTGTTTTAGACAGCCAAAAGCAGCATGGCCAGGGGGTGGGGCCTGTTGATCACACATGCCTGAAGTGGCATAATCAGTGCCTTAATTCATATATAAAAAAGGGAGTATAAAAAGTTGCCATATATGCTCTCTCTCTCTCTTTGGGCAGGCAACCTCGCCAATGTAGGGGATGGCAAAGAGCTCGAGCTTCCCATGCACTTTGCTGGTGAACACCCCATGACCATTGCCTCTGGGACGCTGATTAACTCTGGTGCAGCCAGCACCCACTCTAGCCCGGGTTGGGCTCCCCATTGCCTGCATGGATTGTACCGCATGCACACTACCCTCTCCTCACTCTCCCCCTTCCCTCATTTTTCATTAAATCACATCACTATTTTCACTGTAGATTGGGTTTTGTGTCTGTGTTCTTCCCCCAATCTTCTTCTTCTTTTGGCTGCTCCTGATTAGTGGTCACCACAGCGGATCTTTCATCTCCATTGCTCCCTGTCTTCCGCATCCTTCTCTACCACACCTGCCACTTTCATGTCCTCTCTCACCACATCCATGTATCTCCTCTTTGGCCTTCCTCGTTTTCATGTGCCTGGCAGCTCCATCCTCAACATTCTCCTTCCAACATGCTCTGCATCTCTTCTCAGGATGTGTCCATACCATCTCAGTCTCATCTCTCTTAGCTTAATTCCCAAGCTCTCCACATGTGCTGTCCCTCTGATGTCCAATCTTATCACTCCCATCGCAAACCTTAACATCCTCAACTCCGCCACCGCCAACTTTGCCTCCTGTCTCTTTGTTAAGGGTACGGTCTCCAATCCATACATCACAGCTGGTCTCACTACTGTCTTATACATCTTACCTTTCACTTTTGCTGGGACTTTCCTATCACAAATGATTCCCGAAATCCTTCTCCAACTGCTCCCCCCTGCCTGTACTCGCTTTCTCACCTCACTATTGCAGCCCCCATTTTCCTGCACAGTTGACCCCAAGTACTTGAATTCACCAACTTTCTTTATGTCTACTCCTTGCATCTTCACTACACTCTCATCCCCATTCTCATTGATGCACATGTATTCTGTTTTGCTACTGCTCACCTTCATTCCTCTTCATTCCAATGCATACCTCCATCTCTCCAAACCCAACTCAAGCTCCTTTCTACTTTCACCACATATCACAATATCATCCACAAACATCATGTTCCATGGTGACTCTTGCCTCACTTCGTCCGTCAAGCTATCCATCACTATGGCAAACAAGAAAGGACTCAAAGCAGATCCTTGATGAAGCCCCACTTTCACCTTGAACCATTCAGTCGTTCCAACTGCACACCTCACTGCTGTTTCACTGTTCTCATACATGTCTTGAAGCACTCTAATATACTTCTCATTCACGCCACACTTTCTCATACAATACCATAACTCATCTCATGGCACTCTATCATATGCCTTCTCCAGGTCTACAAACACACAATGTAGCTTTCTCTGGCCTTCCCTGTACTTTTACATTAACATTCTTAAAGCAAAAATTGCATCCGATGTGCTCTTCCTTGGCATAAACCCAAACTGCTGTTCACAGATTGCTACCTCTCTTCTCAATCTCGCCTCCAATACCCTTTCCCATAACTTCATGGTGTGGCTCATCAATTTTATCCCTCTGTAATTACTGCAGCTCTGTACATCTCCTTTATTCTTGCATATTGGGACTAACACACTCTCCATTCATTTGACATTTTCTCATTCTCTAGGATCTTATTAAACAATCTTGTTACGAACTCCACAGCCATCTCACCCAAACATCTCCAAGCCTCAATCAGGATACCATCTGGTCCAACTGCTTTCCCAGTCTTCATTCTTTTCATGGCTGCCCTCACCTCATCCTTACTAACCAACTCTGCTTCCTGATTTGCTGTCTCCAACGAATCTGACCTTTTCTCTCTTGGATTCTCCTCATTTAATAAATCCTCAAAGTACTCTTTCCACCTTCTTAGTACACTCTCTTTGTTTGTCAGTACATTTCCATTTACATCTTTCATCACTCTTACCTGCTGTACTTCCCTCGCTTCCCTGTTTCTCTGCCTAGCTAGTCTGTACAGGTCTTTCTCTCCTTCTTTGGTCTCCAGTCTTTCGTACAACTCCTGGTATGCATCTGCTTTCACCTTCGCTACTGCTTTTTTTGCCTTCTGTTTCATCTCTCTGTATAACCGCCTGCTTTCCTCATCTCTCTGATTGTCCCAATTCTTCTTTGCTAGCCTCTTCTCTTTTATAATTTCCTGCACTTCTTTGTTCCACCACCATATCTCCTTGTCTTCCTTCCTCCTTCCTGATGACCACCATAGCACCTTCCTTGCTGCCTCTCTTACTAGTACAGCAGTAGTATCCCAATCTTCTGGCAGACTTCCATTACCGCTCAATGCTTATCTCATTTCTTCCCTAAACTCCTTCTGATGATCAATCTCTTTTAGTTTCCACCACTTAATCTTTGACTCCACTATTTCACACTTCCTCTTTTTCACTTTCAAGCTCATCCTGCACACAACCACTTGATGTTGTCTAGCTACACTCTCCCCTGCCATCACTTTACAGTCTCCAATCTCCTTCTGGTTACCCCTTCTGCAGAGTATGTAGTCCACCTGTGTAGATCTTCCTCCACTCTTAAACGTCACCCTGTGCTGCTCTTTCTTCTTGAAGTATGTATTGACTATTGCCAAATTCATCCTCTTTGAAAAATCAACCACCATTTGCCCTTCCACATTTTTCTCTCTTACATTATATCTGCCCATCATGTCCTCATCTCCTCTGTTTCCCTCGCCAACATGTCCATTGAAATCTGCTCCTATCAGCACGCACTCCTCCCTCGGTATACTTTCTACCACTTCATCCATCTTTTCCCAGAAAGATTCTTTCTCTTCATTCTCACATCCAACCTATGGGCCATATGCACACACAACATTGATTACCACTCCTTGAATCTCCAACTTCATGCCTATCACTCTATCTGACATCCTCTTCACATCAATCACACTGTTGACCAACTCTCCCCTCAAAACAATACCAACACCATTTCTCTTTCCATCGACTCCATAATAAAACAACTTGCATCCACCTCCAATGTTCTTGGCCTTGCTTCCCTTCCACCTCATCTCCTGCACACACACAATGTCCAACTTCCTTCTTTCCATCATACCTGCTAATTCTCTTGCTCTGCCAGTCAATGTTCCCACATTCAGTGTTCCTACCCTCAATTCTAAGATCCTTCCCTTCCATCTTTCATGCTCTCTCCTAACACGCCTCCCCCCAGTCTTTCTCCTTCTCCTTTTTGACGCAACAGTAGCATACTTTCCACCGGCACCCCGTTGACCAACAGTACCGGAGGTGGTTGTTGTTAACCCGGGCCCCGACCAATCCGGTATGGTATTCTTTTCAATCCGCATGTTAGATTTGGCATGGTTTAACGCCGGATGCCCTTCCTGATGCAACCTTCTCCAATTTATCCGGGCTTGGGACCAGCACCAAGAGTACACTTATGCACCCCCAGTGTTAGGACTAGGACTGTTTTGGCCTCTAGAGGCCGCTGTTATTTCCTTTTCATGTCGTGTTTATTTTGGCCTCTAGAGGCCGCCACTGTTCCTGTGTTTTGTGTTTGTGTTAATTGCCTAATTATCTTCACCTGTGTCCTTAATTAGTTTGTCTATTTATACCCCTGAGTTCAGTCCTCTTGTCACGGAGTCTTTGTGCTGTTATGTTTATCTCCAGTTTCCTTTGTACTGTGTTTTTTGATCTTCTTAGCTTTTGAATTTTTGCACTTTGCTTTTCTTTTGGATTATACTCTTTGGTTTTTTTTTTGTCTTTTGTTTTGCCCTGTATATAGTGTATATAGTTTAAATAAACCTTTTGATTCTTTTTCTACTTCCGCCTCACGCCTCTGCATTTGAGTCATCCCCCTGGTGGCCTAGTGGGGGTTTGCTGGATTATCACACCAACGAACCAGGTTCGAATCCCAGCAAAACCCTAACAGAAAGACTCCGTCATGACCGACTCAGCAGAGGCTGCTTCAACTGTCTACCCGGCCAACCTTCAGGGAATTATGGCAGCTTTGACACGCTTCGGAGCGACCATGGACGCTCATGGACGTACGCTCACCAGCCAACGTGAGGCCCTCGCTCGCCACGAGGAACTGCTTCAGCAAATTGGGAAAACCCTGGCACAGCTGACATCTCTGCCTGCATCTCCTGCTCCTGATCCAGTTCCTGCTCCTGATCCAGCTCCCACTCCTGCTCCAGTGCCTCCTGCAATGCTGCCTTCTTCACCTCGCGAACCCAGCCTTCCTGCACCACAGAGGTATGACGGCAAGCACAGTGAGTGCCGAGAGTTCCTTACCCAGTGTCAACTCACCTTTGAGCTTCAGCCTACCACCTACACTACGGATCGCCGCAAGATTGCCTTTGTGATCACCTTATTAGCTGGTAAGGCGCGAGCCTGGGCTACTGCTATCTGGCAAAGACAGGGACCTGAGTGCTTTGATTTCCAGCTGTTTTCTGAAGAGATGCTTCGGGTCTTCGATCAGGCAGACATCAGTACCGACGCAGCCCGAAAGCTCATGTCCATCCGGCAAGGAGGAAGCGTCGCAGATTACGCCATCTCGTTCCGAACACTCGCAGCAGTAAGTGGATGGAACGAGACTGCTCTGGTGTCAGCCTTCCACCATGGTCTGTCTGACCCCATCAAGGACGGTCTGGCCTCTATTGGATGCCCAAGTGACCTCGAAACCCTCATCTCACATGCTATTCGTCTGGACAACAGGATGAGAGAACGCCACCAAGCCTTGAGGCCCCCCAGCCTCCCTACCTCTACCTGGAGACCGTCTACCTCCTTCAGTGACTGTCCAGAACCCATGCAAGTGGGTCGTACTCGCCTCTCCGCATCTGAGAGGGAGCGCAGAAGGAGGGACAAGTGCTGCATCTACTGTGGCAAGCCTGGTCACTTCCGAGCATCATGTCCCGAACTCTTGGGAAAAGGACCGCCCCGTCCAGCCGAGGGAGGGTTGTGACGGGGCCTACCCTCTCTCCCGGACTCCCTGGCCAAGGAATCTACATCCCGGTCTCCATCTCCTGGGGTGAGTCTGTCCACTCTTGTCAAGCTTTGTTAGACTCAGGGGCGGCTGGGAACTTTATGGATATTCACTTCGCCCAAAGCATCAATATTCCGACTGCACCTCTTGAAGTCCCACTGTCTGTGTCTGCCCTCGATGGCCAAGCGTTAGGTGATGGAAGAGTCACCCAAGTTACTTCTCC